>NW_019174416.1:4124877-4129877 GCF_002260705.1 Seriola dumerili | reverse complement strand
CGTGGGACATTAATGTGAATGAACACTCAAGGCTAAGTGAGTCTTATGATTTATGTAAAGTCTATGCAGGGAGCATGTCTCTGCTAAAGGGAACATTCAAAGACAGTGAGGTGAACAGCCTGTTTCCAGTCTTAAAGGCACACTGACTCTCAGCCAAGAGCGGCCCAGACGCTGCCACACGTGCTAACCTCATCCTGCCATTTTCCACCCAATTTCTCCTCTTCTTTCAATTTTTAAATTTCCAGGGCAAGGTTATACAAAAATTAGCTCTTTGAAGATCGAGCTCAAAGGCGCTGAATAATCTGACTAAGAGTGAGCGTCATGCTATGAATTTTATCCACTCACGGAGAGCAAATCTTCTCAGTGTTAACTTGCTTCTGTCATCTAAATTAACTATTCCTTCAGGCTGGCTGAACAGGCTCCTGCATTACTGATGTGGCATGATGATAAGTTGGCCCTTGGAGGCCTCTGTTTAGGCTAAAAACTGAAAGAGGGCTGGATTTATAAAGAGATGACCACTTTATACGTTGTTTGTATTCAGGCCATTTAAAACGTCAAATAATTCAAAGCCTTTACTGTACCGCTGGAAATTCATAATCCGATTAACCGTGTCCAATTTTAACCACATTTCCTTATGTGAATCCATCTTTTAAGCAATATTCACGATGGAAATCGACTACAGGAACAACTGTTGAGTGCGTAAAAAAAAATGTCTTGCAGTCTGTTAAGTACCATGCTCTCCTGTGTTTGTCATTCTAACCTCTGTCTGGTATCAGTGTACTTACATCTATCATGTCAGAGTTCACTCAAAAAAAAAAAAAAAAAAAAGATGATTGCCAGCCACGATTCTCAAACTCCCAAACCCTACTCCACAACAAGGACACACTGCCAGCTTTTTTTTTTTTAATCTGAAAGCCTCTCACTCACTCTATCTCCTCTTTCTCTCACTCAATTTTTTCTCCCTCTCTAACCCTCTCTCTCTCTCTCTCTCTCCCTCTCGTTTCATCCCGGCATACTGACGTTAATCCAAATCTGGATTTCCAGATATTAAAAGGCTGACGGTCATGTCATGTTTTGGAAAGAGGAAACTGGGGAATTGGGTCTTCCTGTGTGTCTCAGCGGAGATAAAAACACAAGGGGATAAAGCAACAACAGGACCAAGAACAAAGAAGCTCCCAGTCTGCTGCTAATGATTTAGTGGAGCAAACCAGTTCAACGTTAGCGGTCCAGAATACCGAAAGAACTGGTCATTGCATGAAGGAATGTTGCTTTTTTTTTATTTAATAAAGCGGTCGGCTCCAAAGAGGGGTTTTTGTGTGTGATTTAAGGCCCTCTTTGTGGGTGTGGATCATTGGCCACAGAGTGACTAGTGAGAGAACAAAAGATCTACAGCTGCTGAAGTCATAAGAGAAACCAGGTGCCAAATGTTGATGTTGGGAAATATCTACAGTACAAATGTATCAGCCAAGTGAAAGCCATACAAGGGAAATAGCTGGCCTGCAACAAAAGCTCCAGCTCCAACACTGCACACGTACCACTACTGCTGACACATTAACATGCATATATGAATGCACACACTTCCATATACACAAATGCACACAGATTTCACAAGGACATTCAGGGTAGAGAGGAAGGTCTGCTCCCCGAGGTGCTCCGAGGAGAAGAGTGGGAGATGTGTGAGAGATGCAGTGCTGACTGGCCGAGACGACACAAGCTAAGGCTAGAGTGCGATGCGGTGGTCTATATTTATTCTCAGGTCTGCTAAATGAGGTCACTCAGGTGGTCCTGCTGAATACATTCCCCATCTCCATCATGAATCATCTGCTGCTTATTATTCCTGTCCAGCCCAGGAGGGTTTTGCTTTCATACAGCGCAATGGGCTTGTGTGCACGTGTGTGTATGTGTGTGTGTGTGTGTGTGTGGGGGTGCATGCGCGCCAGTGTCTATGCATGCGCGTGCGTGCCAGCGTGCGCAACATCTGCCCAAAGCACTGAACGAGGGGATAGATACAGCCCATGTGACAGACAGAGAGCAGGTTGTTTAATGAGAAAGTGGATGAGAGGTGACATTCATTGGCTACCTTTCACACACCGCCCCCCCATTCTCCACAGCATTCAGACTTCCACTTAGACGAGCCAAGCAGGCAGCGGGTAGTCACAGTAACCGCCAATAATAATGTCTACATTTTCAAACCAGAAAAAAAAAAAAAAGCTAAATACATAAACAGGCACAACCGCGATCTGATCACTCACACTTAGCATCAAGGAAAAACACCAGCACACAGAACTGTTTCATCCATTTGAGGCAAAGCAGGGAGCTGAACACAGCCTGTCAGGTATGTGTGTCTTGCACCAAACAGAGCGTCACAACAGAAATGGCTATTTCTCATACCTGCGACGTTTCCTATCTCGGTTTTTGTTTACATTAGGGAACCAGAGTCAAAGTGGGGAGAAGGAAAAGAGAGCCTATTTGCACAAAATATTTCACTCCTGAATGAGCACAGAGAGGGTTAGATTAGGTTTATGGGCCTGATTCCAGAGATAACCCTCCCCAGCAGATCTGGCATGCATGCAAGCACGCACGTGCAAACACACACACACACACACACACACACACACACACACACACACACACACACACACACACGCAAACACATACAGAGTGAGGTTGGCAGACTGGAATAATACTAGGGGATCTAGATGTTTGCACTTTGAACCTTTTCTAATCCTGAGTATTAGGGCATGGCTAAAGCCTGATTATGGCAGAATGAAATGGATCTAAATAGATGTCCCAGCCCATCAGCCCTCCATTTCTTTGTCCTAGAAATAGAAATGGAAATCAGTAATCAACCTCCAACCCCTCGCTTGCCGTCTCTCCCACGTAGCCTCCTCCGCCTCCACCTCCAGGTTTGGCATGGGCAAAGAAAATTCATTCAGACTTTTCATATCATCTCAGATGAATTAGGCGCACTCGGCTCAGCCAGTGTTTTCTTCTCGTGTTTCTCTTCGATAATAGAACTCGGCAGACAATAGAAAAAAAGCCATATCTATGACACTAGTGCCGTACATTTTTCATGCTATTTTGAAAATCCAATATTGAATTTAGGTTAAAATAAATGTGGTTTTGAGTAATGTGCATGGAAACAGATGATTTTCTAATCTTCGTGTTGAATAACTGCTTTTTTTCCCCCCATTTTGTTTTTTTGCAAAGCATCATCATGTAGCTGCACTAACATCGCTGCGTGCTGCCTGTTCCCAGGAGCCGCTTTGCTGCGCGTACGGTAAGAAGGTAGCAGCATTAGTGTCAAGGTTTAAGATGGTTAGCGGCCCAATGCACACAACTGTTGCTGAGCTCACTGCTTCAGTATACAGCCAGAGGGGGAGCTCCTCTCCTGTGTACTGATTAGACTGCTCTCTCTCTCACACACACACACATACACATGCACACACACATGCACACACACACGTACACACAAATGCACACACACACACACACACACATACACACACACACACACACACACACACACAAGCAAAAAGCAACAGCATGCACGGCTGCACACACACAAATACAGCCACACTTGGAAATGGTTGCGGGAAAAAAATACAGACATGTAAGCACTTGGACCCACAGTAGCGAACACACACTGAAGCACACACTGATATGTGCATGCACACACACACAAATACATATTCACATGTACACACACACACACACTCGTTGGCTGCCTGTGTAGCCAGAAGATCAGGCAGGACTTAAGAGCTCCTCCGGCACCAAAATTACAGGGTACCTCTAAATCCTCCCAGCAGAGAGCACTATGGGATAGCGCGGGGCGGGGTGAGGAGGGGTGGGTAGTGCTGCAGAGGGGTGAGAGAGGGAGGTGAAGTGGCGAGGTGTGTGTGTGTAGTTGGGAAGCTGGGGGGATGGGGTGTTTAGAGAGTAGATGGAAAGAGGAGTGTGGGGTGAGGAGGGGCGGCAGAGGAAGCGGGAGATTCCTTTTTTTGAAGACGAGCGAGTGTGCAAGCCGGGGAGGAGTGAGACTTGATCTGTCTGAAGTGTGCTAGCGTGTGTGTGTGTGTGTGAGTGTGAGTGTGAGTGTGTGTAGGACAGTGGATGGGGCTGTCTGTGCGTGCGTGCATATGTCAGTGGGGGAATATGGAAGGAGGTGATGAAGTGAGGAGTTGAGATGAAGAGGAGGAGGAGGAGGAGGAGGAGAGCTCAGTTTGGAAAAAAGAAGAAGTGGGAGGTGATCTCTCTTTGTGAAGCAGAGGAAGCATATGTGTATGCTGAATTGTGTGTGTGTGGCTGCCAGCTTGCTTCCCTCTCACTCACACTCACCTCGCCATTTCTGTTACATTGTCCCCCGAGTCTCTTGTGTGCATTTTGGCCTCCGTGCAAATGTGTGCATTTGAGCATCTCTGTGTAGAGTTGTGTGTATGTATTTGTGTGTATTGGAGTGTGTGTATGTGCTTGGACAGATATGTGCATGAATGTGAATTTGTATGTCTGCCTGCGTACAAATGTTTGAGTTGGAGTATGTGAATTTCCCTTGGTGATTTTTTATTGTGTGTTTGTGTGCGTAGTGTGTGTGCATGTATGTGGTTCCTGGACATCATTCAAAGCAGTCCCAGATTACTGAGCCAAAGGTTGGGCATTATGGACTTCCATGGCCTGCACCACTGGGCTAGTGCTTCAAGACTACTTATGACAGCTTTTAACCTCTGCAGAGGACCTGTCAGCGGCTCCCAAAGTGTCTGCGTGTGTGTATCAGCGAGTGTGCGCGTGTCTGTACAACACTCCCAGCTTGCAGACACAGAGAGCTTCTGCATCATTTAGCTGCGGGTGCCTGTGTGTCACCTCTCCGGTGAATCCAATGGGGCAGAGCTTTTACACTGCTGCACTTTCCACTCCCTATTTCCCAAATCGGCATGTTGCAAAACCCTGTGCTCCTGTCCACAGCACAAAATTTCCCTGTATATCCGCATACACACACACACACA
>NW_019174416.1:4120908-4124852 GCF_002260705.1 Seriola dumerili | reverse complement strand
CCTTCTAAACGGAGACTTCAGGGTCTGACAGAGGGTAGGAAAGCCGGCTGCCTCCCGCCTGGTTCGGCCTGCGTTGACTGATTCTATCTCCTTCTGGGTTTTTGGCGAACGCTGACGGATCCTGTCACCATTGGCAAAGTGAGTCTCCACATGCACAGTCACTAGTCTCCACCCCTCCAGCCCCCCTTCCCTGCCCGCCACACACACACACAAACACTCACAAAATGAAGGAGGCCTGTTAAAAATGTGCATGCACGCTTCTAAGCTGAAACCCACATAATCTGACAGGTGTGCACCGGGGGAGTGCAGATCATAGAATTCTGAATGCAGTCGATTGCCACAATAAAACAGAGTAACCTGAGGAAGGGGGGGGGACTTATAGCTTATAATACTATAAGCTGTTGCATATAGTATTAAAGTTATGAGAAGCGACGACAGCAGCCAAAGCATCCAATATTAATTTCATAACCACACTGTGACTGTGAAATTCAAGCCTAGCGTGACTCTGTTGTTCTCAATATGGAACATTTTTAGATATTAGCTTTTTCAACTTTACCAGCTATAATGTATTCTGTTGTGTGGAGAAGTTGCCAGTAGCCCACACAACCCTCCCTAATGACAGAGTAGCTAATTGGCTGTAATGGCTCTTTTCACCGATATCACTGAGCTGCAGCCGCAGAAAACCTCAGCAATTTTACACAAACCATATGCAGGGGGAAAAACAGCCTGAAGAAGACGAAGCCTGGCCTGGAGTCACTCTTTTCTTGCTTCAGTTGACCAGCCGTTGTGTACATCTAAATGCTCAACCGCAAGAAGGAAAAGGAACCCTTCAGATGGTTCTGACTGTTATTTTTCTTTGTTCGCTGTAAACGTCGCTCACCATCAATTAGACAATTATTTCAACTGCTACAACCCTAGTAGGCCCACACACATTAACACCCTTGAATACACAAAACTAACAGGTGAACAAACATGCCCTGAGAGCTACACAAACACAAAACACCCAGCACACACACACACACACACACACACACACACACACACACACACACACACACACACACACCTCTGAACTCTCGTCTGAGACAGTGCATCATTTGACTAATAGCAGCTGAAATGTTGCGTGTTCAGAGAAATAAGCGGGCGGGAAACTGGGTCAGAGAGAAAAAAACTGGCATTTCACCTTCCTATTGGTCAGAGCTAAAGGTTAGAAGAGATGCAACACATGCTGAAGCACACATACGCGCTAAAGCTAAAGGTTAATATTGTACATGTGGGAGTTGCGAAGTTACTGTTTATCTCGCTCTTAACCAGTGTGTGTGTGTGTGTGTGTGAAGTGCTTGATTGTATGCGGATATACAGGAAATTTTGTGCTGTGGACAGGAGCACAGGGTTTTGCAACATGCCGATTTGGGAAATAGGGAGTGGAAAGTGAGATGAAAGTGCAGCAGTGTAAAAGCTCTGCCCCATTGGATTCACCGGAGAGGTGACACACAGGCACCCGCAGCTAAATGATGCAGAAGCCTTCTGTGTCTGCAAGCTGGGAGTGTTGTACGAGGACACGCCGCACACTCGCTGATACCACACACGCAGACACTTTGGGAGCCGCTGGACAGGTTCCTATGCGCAGAGCGTAAAAGCTCGTCATACAGTAGTCTCTGAAGCACTAGCCCAGTGGTGCAGGCCATGGAAGTCCATAATGCCAACCTTCTGGCTCAGTAATCTGGACTGCTTTGAATGATGTCCAGGAAACCACATACATGCACACACACTACGCACACAAACACACAATAAAAAATCACCAAGGGAAATTCACATACTCAACTCCAACATTTGTACGCAGGCAGACATACAATTCACATTCATGCCACATACTGTCCAAGCACATTACACACACTCAATACACACAAATACATACACCGACAACTCACACAGATGATGCTTCAAATCACACATTTGCACGAGGCCAAAATGCCACACAAGAGACATCGGGCGACAAATGTAAACAGAAATGGCGAGGTGAGGTGGAGTGAGAGGAAGCAAGCTTAGGCAGCCACACACCCACACAA
Source organism: Seriola dumerili (assembly GCF_002260705.1). Taxonomy (NCBI): domain Eukaryota; kingdom Metazoa; phylum Chordata; class Actinopteri; order Carangiformes; family Carangidae; genus Seriola; species Seriola dumerili. Next base: position 4,122,783 of record NW_019174416.1, on the reverse strand, counting down.
TTCCGCATACGACATAATGCTTCCTCCTGCTTCACAAAGAGAAGATCACCTCCACTTCTTCTTTTTTCCAAACTGAGCTCTCCTCCTCTCCTCCTCCTCCTCTTCATCTCAACTCCTCACTTCATCACCTCCTTCCCATATTCCCCCACTGACATATGCACGCACGCACAGACAGCCCCATCACTGTCCTACACACACTCACACTCACACTCACACACACACACACACGCTAGCACACTTCAGACAGATCAAAGTCTCACTCCTCCCCGGCTTTGCACACTCGCATCGTCTTCAAAAAAGGAATCTCCCGCTTCCTCTGCCGCCCCTCCTCACCCCACACTCCTCTTTCCATCTACTCTCTAAACACCCATCCCCCAGCTTCCCAACTCACACCACACACACCTCGCCACTTCACCTCCCTCTCTCACCCCTCTGCAGCACTACCCACCCCTCCTCACCCGCCCCCGCGCTATCCCATAGTGCTCTCTGCTGGGAGGATTTAGAGGTACCCTGTAATTTTGTGTGCCGGAGGAGCTCTTTAAGTCCTGCCTGATCTTCTGGCTTCACAGGCAGCCAACGAGTGTGTGTGTGTGTACATGTGAATATGTATTTGTGTGTGTGTGCATGCACATATCAGTGTGTGCTTCAGTGTGTGTTCGCTACTGTGGGTCCAAGTGCTTACATGTCTGTATTTTTTTCCCGCAACCATTTCCAAGTGTGGCTGTATTTGTGTGTGTGCAGCCGTGCATGCTGTTGCTTTTTGCTTGTGTGTGTGTGTTGTGTGTGTTGGTGTGTGTGTGTGGTGTGTGTGTGTGCATTTGTGTGTTACGTGTGTGTGTGCATGTGTGTGTGGCATGTTATGTGTGTGTGTGTGAGAGAGAGAGCAGTCTAATCAGTACACAGGAGAGGAGCTCCCCCTCTGGCTGTATACTGAAGCAGTGAGCTCAGCAACAGTTGTGTGCATTGGGCCGCTAACCATCTTAAACCTTGACACAATGCTGCTACCTTCTTACCGTACGCGCACAAAGCGGCTCCTGGGAACAGGCAGCACGCAGCGATGTTAGTGCAGGCTACATGATGATGCTTTGCAAAAAAACAAAATGGGGGGAAAAAAAGCAGTATTCAACACGAAGATTAGAAAAATCATCTGTTTCCATGCACATTACTCAAAACCACATTTATTTTAACCCTAAATTAATATTGATTTTCAAAATAGCATGAAAAATGTACGGCACTAGTGTCATAGATATGGCTTTTTTTCATTGTCTGCCGAGTTCTATTATCGAAGAGAAACACGAGAAGAAAACACTGGCTGAGCCGAGTGCGCCTAATTCATCCTGAGATGATATGAAAAGTCTGAATGAATTTTTCTTTGCCCATTGCCAAACCTGGAGGTGGAGGCGGAGGAGGCTACGTGGGAGAGACGGCAAGCGAGGGGTTGGAGGTTGATTACTGATTTCCATTTCTATTTCTAGGACAAAGAAATGGAGGGCTGATGGGCTGGGACATCTATTTAGATCCATTTCAATTCTGCCATAATCAGGCTTTAGCCATGCCCTAATATCAGGATTAGAAAGGTTCAAAAGTGCAAACATCTAGATCCCCTAGTATTATTCCAGTCTGCCACCTCACTCTGTATGTGTTTGCGTGTGTGTGTGTGTGTGTGTCGTGTGTGTGTGTGTGTGTGTGTGTGTGTGTGTGTGTGTGTGTGTGTGTGTTGTGTGTGTGTGTGTGTTGCATCGTGACGTGCTGTGCATGCATGCCAGATCTGCTGGGGAGGGTTATCTCTGGAATCAGGCCCATTAAACCTAATCTAACCCTCTCTGTGCTCATTCAGGAGTGAAATATTTTGTGCAAATAGGCTCTCTTTTCCTT
>NW_019174416.1:3899163-4120883 GCF_002260705.1 Seriola dumerili | reverse complement strand
CACACACACACACACAAAAACAGAGGATGACATTGTCCTGTACACGAGAGCACAAGGAAACACATAAGACAGGATGCGCACATGGGGAATTTTCACATACACACACACCCACGCCTACACACAAACAGAAGTACACACACGGTGCAGGCCGTCTGTCGGATCAGTAGGAGATAAAGGATGCAGAATAACAGGAGGACCTTGGGGAGCAGAGCAAGTCATCTGTCTCAAACATGAACAGACTGAGCGCACTCCAACATGACAGATGTAGACAGACTCATCTTCGAGCACATCGCATCCTGAACCTTTCTCCTGCACTCACTGCCCCCCCCGCCCCCCTCCACCCCTCCAGCCCCCCTTCCCTGCCCGCCACACACACACACAAACACTCACAAAATGAAGGAGGCCTGTTAAAAATGTGCATGCACGCTTCTAAGCTGAAACCCACATAATCTGACAGGTGTGCACCGGGGGAGTGCAGATCATAGAATTCTGAATGCAGTCGATTGCCACAATAAAACAGAGTAACCTGAGGAAGGGGGGGGGACTTATAGCTTATAATACTATAAGCTGTTGCATATAGTATTAAAGTTATGAGAAGCGACGACAGCAGCCAAAGCATCCAATATTAATTTCATAACCACACTGTGACTGTGAAATTCAAGCCTAGCGTGACTCTGTTGTTCTCAATATGGAACATTTTTAGATATTAGCTTTTTCAACTTTACCAGCTATAATGTATTCTGTTGTGTGGAGAAGTTGCCAGTAGCCCACACAACCCTCCCTAATGACAGAGTAGCTAATTGGCTGTAATGGCTCTTTTCACCGATATCACTGAGCTGCAGCCGCAGAAAACCTCAGCAATTTTACACAAACCATATGCAGGGGGAAAAACAGCCTGAAGAAGACGAAGCCTGGCCTGGAGTCACTCTTTTCTTGCTTCAGTTGACCAGCCGTTGTGTACATCTAAATGCTCAACCGCAAGAAGGAAAAGGAACCCTTCAGATGGTTCTGACTGTTATTTTTCTTTGTTCGCTGTAAACGTCGCTCACCATCAATTAGACAATTATTTCAACTGCTACAACCCTAGTAGGCCCACACACATTAACACCCTTGAATACACAAAACTAACAGGTGAACAAACATGCCCTGAGAGCTACACAAACACAAAACACCCAGCACACACACACACACACACACACACACACACACACACACACACACACACACACACACGCCTCTGAACTCTCGTCTGAGACAGTGCATCATTTGACTAATAGCAGCTGAAATGTTGCGTGTTCAGAGAAATAAGCGGGCGGGAAACTGGGTCAGAGAGAAAAAAACTGGCATTTCACCTTCCTATTGGTCAGAGCTAAAGGTTAGAAGAGATGCAACACATGCTGAAGCACACATACGCGCTAAAGCTAAAGGTTAATATTGTACATGTGGGAGTTGCGAAGTTACTGTTTATCTCGCTCTTAACCAGTGTGTGTGTGTGTGTGTGTGTCTGTGTGTGTGTATGTGTGTGTGTGGGTTTGCGTGCGTGTGTCTGTGTGTGTGTGTGTGTGTGCGCAGGGCTTGTTTGTGAGCTTGTGTGCGTAGTGAACAATGAGTACAAAGAGTTTTATCCTTGTTAAAGACAAAGGGGAGTTAGACATTAGTATTTCATTAATCCCATCACTGACCCTGTGTTTCTCTTAGCACAGAAGATAGTGGGCGAGATGCCCACACTCATCGACCAGCAGCCCATTAATCCACATCAACAGTCAGTCGACATGACTTCTTCTGCTCCTGTATTCCCTCACCAGTTCCCCCATCTACCCTAATTTCTTCTGGAGATTCTGTGAAACTGACTGATCACTTTCTGCTGCTGCTTCAAATTAAGAGCCATACAGGCTCTACCTCAGACGTACCCTTTGGTCATGCCCAGAGTTGAGATCATTCTGGGAAATTCTACACAAAGAAATGGAGCATATTATTCAATTTTCATTCTCTATTAACCATCATTTTATACTGGAGAGAGTTGGGGAGAATGCCAAGAGAAACTGAGAGAAGAGATAAGTATCTGTTGAGAATATTAAGAGTAACTGCCCTGAAATTACTGCTACCAAATGGCTGCAAAAATATGTCCATTTGTGACAAAATAGGGACAAATAATTTGATGTATCGGATGGATAACATATAAAACATGGGGAACTTTTGTTGTGGATGAAATATTTTGAGTTATTTACTATTTAATTGTTAATCAAAGCTTTAGTCATGTATGTATTTATTTATTTATCTATCTATGAAAATAGTTTTTGCTGTTCCCTTGCTTCTTAATTATTACAAATGGATCTACATATTGTGTCAGGCCCTTTTCACAAACTGAAAAAAAAATATTTTGTAATTATGCCGTTACATGTGGCTTGATGGTATGGATCATATTAATATAAAACGAAGCAACGAAACTCTTACTGTGACACAGCTACTGCACAGGAAGTGCAGCCTTAGACACGAAGCTTAGCAGCGAGCCAACTTAAACGATTTGTGTCAGCGATTCCCAACCTTTTTGACTTGTGACCCCTCACCACAAATTATAGGAGATTTTTCCGTCTCAGATTGTCTCGTTATAAGAGGCCTAAAGAGGCGAAAGTACTCATTATTCATAAGAGAAAAGTAACAAAATATCTCTTTTGTGTAACGGAAATCTATCTTTTCTTTCTTATCCTTATCCTCTTTAATCATCTTGTGACCCCTCTGATTTTTCTCGGGGCCACTTGTTGAGGCTCCATTCTTTGGTTGGGAATCGCTGGTTTCATGATGTGATATTTTTCTGCATTTTCATTGTTGAAAACTATTTTGCCTCCAAAGCAAATGCATCCAGACACTCTCACTAACACTCAATGAATAAACAAACTACAATGTTCTGAGCTCCTTCTCTTTGTAATAAAACTTGCAAAATTACAGGTTGTCAAGAGAGAAAACAGACTGTAGAGCTCTGATTATCCCATTATTGTTTCCATAAAAATGCCTTTGTATTAAGCTTAGCGTTTTATAAATCCCAGTAGTTTTCCTCAAAAGCATCCACATTAGTGGGTGGTATTGGTATTGTCAGGTTACATGTGTAATCAGCTGACAGATGCCCACAGAGAGTCTCTTGGTGAGTTTGTTCCTCAGCAGGAGGCTCATTGATGTTTTCGTCTTGCTTCATTTGCACTGATAATCACATGAGGTGAACCATGGTTCACTCGCTAAATCCCAGCAGATGATAAAACTGATCCTCTCCGTCTTCTCTCTGGCCTTTGTGGTCATCTACAAAGGTGATATGGGACTCTGGACTCCAGAGAGGAGTCGCCCTGCTCGATCTGAAGGTCCACGAGCCACAAATCAGCCTGTGCTGCCTGATAAAAGAAGCGCTGGGATAGATCGGAATGTGGTGGGAGATAGTCGTGGCATGTCAAAGGCCATGAGGCTCCAGAAAACTAGACTGACTAAAGAGCTAATCTGTGAGCAAACTCCCCCCAAAGGGAAATCAGAGCCGAAGCCCTGGAACAAGTTAACGAACATGAACAGCGGAGGCCGATATATCCTCAGAGAACTCGCTGCTCATGCTGGTGCATGTAAAAAATGTGCTCGCAGGGACTGTGTGTATGTGTGTGTGTGTGTGTGTGTGTGTGTGTGTGTATGCATGTGTCTCTCTCTGTGTGAGTTTATGCAAATGTGTTTAGATGTGTGTACATGTGTGTGAGGCTCGACTGTGTCTGTGTGGAGCTCCTACACTGTGTCCATTCATCCTCTGTGGAGCTTCATTTTCACTGACCTTTTCAATCTGGCCTCCAGAAGAGAGTTATGACAACTGAGCCAGCCCTGTGTTCCTCGGCACAATAACACACATCAAGGATGGGAAACAAACAAACAAACAAACAATAACTCTTACCGCAGGCTCAGCACTTCCCATCTCAAATAGGTAATGCAAAACAAACCCAAGGAGGTAGGCTATTCTAAGTAAGGGACAGGGAACGGTACAGTGATGTGATGTGCGAGGAGAGGCAGAGCAGGCGTTAAGGCTCAAGTGAGAAAGCTGCCTTCAGGCTATTGAAACTGCCTGTGTGATGTTCAGGTCAGAGGAAAACAAAAAGTGAAAGATTTAGGGCTACAACTAACTATTTTTGTCACGAAGAAGACGGAAAACAATGAAAAACGGCTATCATAATCTCCCAGAGCACATGGTGATGTTTCCAAATGTAAAACCATCAGTTTAAAACCCAAATCTATTTAATTTACAGTGATGTATAACACAGAGAAGCAGCAAACCCTCACATCTGGGAGGCTGGAACGAGCGAACGTTTAAGATTTTTGCTTGATAAATGCCTCATGAGTGGTTGAATAAACGTTTTAGCACTGGAGAGATTACAGCGCAGACAGGCAGTAAAGACAGTGAGATGGACAAAAAGAGAGAGAGAGAGAGAGAGATGTCAGAGAGACAGAGACTTCACTTGTTAAAGAGGAGTGAGTCGATGTCAGCCCATCTGTTGTCTGAAAAAATCAAAATCTGCAAGAGACACGACCAGGGCAGAGACGCAGAGCAAGAGAGAGAGAGAGAGAGAGAGAGGGGATAGTGCACAGGTGTGTGGGTGTGCGTGTGTCCCTGTGACCGTGCATGTGCGTGCTTGTGTGAGTGTGCATGTGTGAGCCCGTGTGTCTAAACCCTCGGGGAATCCTCTGTACCTGCTAACATAGAGTCGACTGAACAAAGCTGACTGCAGCCAACATGGGACACAAGTCAGTGCAGCTCTAATGCACGCACACACACAGATACACACACACACACACACTGAGAGACACATGGTGACATGGAGACAGACAGATATATAATAGATTGAGGCTCTGATGTAGCTGATGTGTAAAGTGCCAGAGCTGCGAGTGCAGCTCCAAACCACAGCGAAGGCTCCTCCGAGCTCTGAGGCCAGGCTGCAACACAAGAAGCAGGAAAAGAAACACACTCTTCCTCCCTTCCCCTGTTATTCGCCAAAACCCCAATCAGAGAGCACAGCAGACCACAGAAAAAATGCTGCTGATTACATCCTAATACACACAAAGCCAGCAGCTGACGCACATATACAAACACGCACATGCACGCACACACACACACGCGCGCGCACACACACACACACACACACACACACACACACACACACACACACACACACACGTACACGTACACACACTGATTACATCCTCTCTGGTGCTCCTCTATCCTCATCCCTGGTATCGGTTACACGGTAAAGCCACGCTGATCGAGGATCAGTGTTTTTTGGCGCAGGGCGGTGAAAGAGTTCGGGAGCTTAACCTCTAGTCCGAGAGCGGAGAGAGACTGAGGCTCCGGACCCCTGTGCCCCCAGCACAAATAAACAGCCACAACACAAAAATGTCTGGCAGACTCGAAACAATTTCCTGAAGGATCTGTCACTGTGCAGGAGAGAAGAGGCAGAGGAGGCAGGCGAGGGAGGGAGGGAGGAGGGTAAGATCTAAGGAAGAGAGAAAATAGGTGGAATGGAAAGGCAGAGGGAGAAAAAGATTAAGTTGCAGAAGGAAAAAAGAGGGAGAGAGGAGCAGAAAGAGAGAAAGAAATTGGACCTGTGGGTTTGGAACGAGAGGTAAAATCGTTCCGTCGCCATCTACGAAATCATCAACTCTGTGTGAGAGGCGGCACAGCCTGAACTCAAACACAACACGCATTTATTTGAAGACATGACGCTTCCATCTATGCATCCATCATGGTACGCATGCACAAACTTACAGCACACACATTCATACCCATGGGACCGCTGACTGAGAGCATCTTGTGCTCAGCTAAGCAACAGTTCTCTTGAATGTGCATTAACAAATGCACAATGCATATAGCAGCTTCTATTACGCAAGCAAATCTGTGCAGAGAGGAGGATGGACGTGTGCGAGCGCATTGTGTCTGTGTGTTTTTTTTTTTGTGAGCATCTATTTGCATGCTGTGTGAGCTTATGAGTATATATATATTTGAATTTGCTTATGTGGCTTTGTGCTTATTTATGCCTGTGTGTTTGTGCGCACACACGCCTCTTGTGTGTTTGTCTGCTCCTGTTACTGTGTTTGTGTGCCTGCGGTCGTGCTGGAATGGAACATGGACATTTTGCCACCGAGCTGAATTCACAGAAACGGGCTTGGTCCTGGCCTGCAGAGCAGTATTTAGACTCTGTATTTATGCGTTGGACAACCACAGCAATCTCTATCACCGCCTTGTGATTCATGTTTGTTTGCTTTGCTCGGCGCTGATTCGATTCCATCAAGAAGCTCCTTTTTCTCTCTTGCTCCCCCAAAACGTTTTCCGCAGAAATGTTCACGCCATCCCCGGTCAGGGTTTCATCAGCCACCCCTCAGCGTAGCTGACCAAGCATGCAGTGGTTTCCATAGCAAGGATGCGACATTAAAACTAACAACCTCTATAATTATACATCCATATTTCTCCGATGAGTTTGTGTAAACAAGCCCGGGCTCCAGCTCGGGGAGGCGGACTTCTTGGCAGGCCCAGGCTGAGGGTGCCACTGAATGGCTGTCGGAAAACAAAGCCATTTCAGAGTGTGCCTTGGAAAAGAGAAACCACTGTTCTAGGGATGGTGGAGAGGGAGAGCGAGCTCAGTCTGACAGACAGAGAGCTGTGATTTGAGCTTAGCTATTGGCCAGAGAAGAAAGACACTGAGAATATGTGTTGTTGGCAAAGCAGAGGGCAAACAACCTCAGACATCTCAGATGGAAAGGGAAATATGCATTTCCAGAGTGTTTTAGATTATGGGCTGTCATTGTTTTATCCTACGCTTATGTTTTTTTATACAGCGATACACCATTGTCCGTTACAATTTGCCTTATGGACAATGATGCTCATCTTCTCGTGTCCTACATTTACTTTTCCTAATCACTATGGACTCTACTCCAAACACGCATCTTTCCAGCAGTCTTAAGATGTCTCCTCTCCTTTTGCCTGAAGCTATTTTAGGGTTGCAAAACCACAGAGATGGTTTCTGCATGGCGGATGGAATTAAAGAAAACCAGGAAGCTGCTTTCAATAATTGAAAATCGCTCATAGAGACAAGAGTCATTCAGCAAATGAGTTTGTGTTAGTTGAGAGAAGAAAAACGAAAACAAAAATCAACAGTGTTGTTGTTTCGCAGAGTTAGCTCTGTGGTCTCTCGTGGTCTGTGTGCTGAGAGGAGATCTAAGCTATCAGTTAACAAAAATGACTTGAACACAGACTTCCCACAGAAACTACACACACACACACACACACACACACACACACACACAAACAACCTCCCAACGTGAGAGCAGAATAATGGAATGAGAAAAGGATGGTTGGAGGAGTAAGGGGTGACAGAAGAAGAGAGAGGGAGAGAGAGAAAGAGGGAGGCCTTGCACGCAGGATAAAATATTCTAATAAGATAAGCATGGAGCACAGCCGAGGAGGGATGAGTGTCTGCGTTTGGAGATGCACGGAGCGGACTAATTGAGATGAATAAATGAATATATCAGCTTCATCTAGCAGCGACGGGTTCAGCCGTAACCAATGGTTACCATTCACTGGTACAGCCACGTGAACCAGCCCTCCCTCTAAAGGAAATCCTCATGTCCCTCCTACCAGCACACGTCCACACCCACCCCCCACCCCCCCCCCCCACTCCGACCCAGCCCCCCCACCGCTGCCGCCGCCCCTCCACTCTAAACAAACTCCTCTGTAATAAACGAAAGGCAATAACCAGCGACAATAACGCTGTGCCTGCTAACCCTCTCTGAATGAAATATCCAGAGGAGAAGTAGCAGAGGCAGCCTGGATAGATTTGCAAAGCAAGCAGAAAGTCATATATTACACTGGCACTCTAATAAACACTGGGCTATATTCACTCATTGGGGGGCTGGAGGGTTGGGAGGTTGTTGGGTGGGGGGTAAATCTCCTTATCCCAGGCCATGCTGCTTCACCGGCGCTAACCTGACCTGTTAGCAGGGTTTACTTTGAAAATGAAATCCGTTAAGGCTTCCTGATTAGCTACTTAAAACTCTAAAAGGTAACATCAGTGACAGATACTCCCGAGTCAATCCACCACCGACTTCCTATGTGGATTCACTTCTTCAAGAATTTAGCTTTTTTTGAATAATTTACTCTTTAAAAAACATGACATACACTATAACACAGCACTGACAAAACTTAAAGGTAAGGATGATGTGACACACTTTTATACAACATATATCCTCTACAATCATGGGAAATAAAGTGATGAAACATTTGTTGAGCTTTAATATTTCTTGATCCCATGATATGTACCATGGCATTTAAAATGGGCCAAGTAAGTGATTTTTTGACCCAATAAAACAATGTGTCCTTTGTTCTTTATTGATGGCAACTACGTGGGAGAGTCCATAATTGTTGCAAAAGGAAAATCCTGCACAGTGTCTCTTGCTTGTAATTAAAATATTTCAGTGTGGTTTTACAGAGGGAGGTTACCAGATGTGAACAGTTATTGTTCCTCAACAAAAATTCATGTAATTGCGAGTAAGAAATGCGTGAGTTATTTGCATCTCTATAATCTGACGATCAAAATGCCTTTTGTCCTTCTCAAATGTGCCGCTGACAAACGCAATTGCCTTTTTTTTTTTCTAAGTGGCTGAGATTTGATTATGGTAATTTTATGTTAACTCTAAAACATGACATTTAACTTTTTTCTTTTCCTAATCAGATTACTGTTATTGCACTTAAATCGAGCTATGAGCCTACCAGTGTTTATATTTATTTGACTCTGCACAAGTTTCCACTTAGGTGTGTTTGTGTGTGTGTTTGTGTGTGTGTGTGTGTGTGTTTAGTCTTGAGCTCACTTGCATTATTACCGCGAGTACCTGCGTGGGAGCACGCGTGTGCACATATGTTGGAGTGTTTACATCCTTACAAATGTAGGGCAGGGGCGGATCTTGTGATCCGCTGCAGCCGGGCCAGGGATTTCAAACTTGACCTTCAACTCTCCCAAGGGCAAATAAAAGGTAAAGAAGCTGAGTCGGAAAGCAAAAGCAAGATAGTGTTGGATGCATATTGCCCAATAGAGGAATCCTTTGGGGGGGGGGGGTTGTTTGATGGATGGAGGGGTGTACAATGTGTAGGATGCTAGAGGAAAAAATAACAGCGATACAGAGGAAGAGCCCACGCTGAGGAGCATGAATGTTAGTGATATGCAGCATACCTCCTAACCTTAATCCTGTCAGGTGTGAGCACCACAGAAAGATCATCCCACAGTGTCAAATGCGATTTGTCAGATATATTCTGAGGTATTGTTTTTCAAAGACTGGGTAAGCACCCATGTTTAAACGAGTCAGGAAATAAATAGAGATTTTCCATTTCCAATTTATCCATGAACAATGAAGTGCTTATCAGTCACTCTGTGTTTTCCATACTAAAAAAAGTGGAAGGAGTTCCACTGGATTTACCTGCAAAGTCAAACAAACTAGGCGGCGAAGAATGAAAACAACTTGGCTGTCTGCTGCATGTATTTTACTAAGGCAATCTTCTGGAGGTGAGATAGCATGTGCTCCACTGCAGCAGTATTCTGGTGGGGAAGTCGGTGTGTGTCAGAGACCACGATGGTACACTGAGATGGAGAGTGACAGCTGTCAGGAAGGATCAGGCTTACCCTGCCCCGCTACACAGGAAATCAAGAGAGAAGAGGGGTGTATGACGACAGGCTGCCTCTGTTTACTGCCTCATGGCCTTACCCTTATATAGAACAGAGACGCACCGGCCCGGCTAACCACCGAAAGCATATCACCGAGCAGTCATGGTACATTATTTCAATGAGGGGCGAATGGGAGAGAAAATGGAGGGACTTTTTCTGGCTCCACTGGGGACGTATAAAGACTGTCTGTATATATATGTATGCTTGTCCCTTCTCTCTCTTTCCCGCTCTGTTGCTCATTTTCTCCATTATATTTCCTTCGCTTTAAAAGCCTCCTGTCTAAAATCACTTCTCTCCTGACTTTAACCTCCAAACACAGCGCAGCCATTTTCCTCACAAACAGCTCATTCCATATCCTGTGTTTAGACAACGCAATGAAATACAACCAGTTTATCCGCTCATACACAGGGGGGTTGGGAAGGTGTATGTATATATATGTATGTATGTATGTGTGCGTGTGTGTGTGTGTGTGTGTGTGTGTGTGTGTGTGTGTGTGTGTGTGTGTGCACATCGGGGGTCCAGGGTACTGATGGACAGCACAACCTGGTGCTAGGTCTGGGGTTTAGATCAGTGCAGGGTTATCATTACTGAATCCCTGCTGTGTTTCCGCGACCTCTTGCGCATGAGTTTTGACCTTTGACCTCACCCCTCCCCGTGACTCCTGTCAAGAGTCAGGGCCGGGATGGACGAGACCGAGCGGACGGGATCCCCTGCTGTGACACGGCTCGCACGGGACACACACACATAAACAAGTGTACACACACACACACACACACACGCACACCATTTGTTGCTTACTTTACCCCACACCTTTTGTTGCTTATTCAACCCCTTGGAAGGAGCAAGCACAAGTAAGGGTGGGGGTGGGGGATGAAAGACAAACGGAGCCGTGTAGTCAGAGTGGAGGCCGGGGGACAAGAAAAACCCTGCTGGAAGATTCAGTGGAATGTCCACTCCCTATGCATCTTCTTCTCGTCTCAAACAGCGTCTGCCACGTTCGACCGTTAATCAGGTCAGATAAGCCGGGTCTTTATAGGCCGAGGAGATTTACACCGCTCTGCTGGCCGGCTGGACCACATCCACAGCAGAGACGGTGGGATAACGCACTCACATCTTCTAGGCGGGGATAAGCTGGCCTAAAGGGGCTTCAACACACACACACACACACACACACACGCACACACACACACAAACACAAACACAATGTGGATCCTGCTAAACAAGAAAAGCAGGAAAAGTGAGTTCAGTGGAGGTGATCGCTCTCCCTCGCCTGCTCCCACAAGAAAACACACACATATTACAAACACACACGGCAACGACGCATGGCTATTATCTAAATGATAGATGACGTGTGTCGAGGTGTGTGTGTGCATGCTGGCTGGAGTGGAATAAATAAAGCGAGCTCTTCCTGTTGCAAAGGACAACAACATTAACATAATACAGAGACAAATACTACATCCAAATTACTGCTGACACCAGAACGCTACAGTATATGAGCCTAATAATGATCCACCAGCAGGCTGGATCCAGCACGACCAGCCTCCCCTGTGAAGGATTTGTGATCTCACAACTGACTCTAGATATGAGTTCACAGTCTGAAACACTATGTAGTGAGTGTTAAGTATTCTTAGCACTTGCATAATACACACATCAGCAAGAATGTCGTTATGCAGCGGAGACACAAGAGAGCGTCGTATAAAAGCAAATTCAACCTAAAGTAAAGTTAGTTGATGTTCTGGCTTTGATGTTGGATCACACTGTAGCGAAGACGCACGCCCACGCACATGTCACGAATAGAGTTAGTTAAAATATTTATGATGTAATCAGGAGACAATATGTGGAGCAGCCCCGCTAACAGCCGGCTAGGAAGAGTTTGAGCAGACGCCGAAAGTGCCCAAGGTGTTTTCTAAAGACATGTGGGTGTAATAAAGCTCAAAGAAATATTTCTTAAAGTCCACATGATATGTTGCCACAGGAGCGGCCCCCCAAAAAATTGCTGCTTGATAACATCACAAGCTTCATGCTTCCCTGCATTCTGGCTTTGAGGGAGAGTTCGCAAATATCGATTGAACTGCTGCAGATCAAAAGGAAAACATATGTGAGACTTAATTTAACGTGGACTTTTCCTTCGCAGGGAGATGATATAAAGACGCCATTTTATGAGAGTAAAACATACTGTAGCTTGTTTTTATTTTAAGATTGGAGAGATGTAACTTCATATCTTCTTGAGCAGTTCAAACGGACATGAAGTTAAATCATCCAGGGAAGCATTATATCCATATTCGGGAAAGAATGCAATGTGAGGAGATTAATACTTAAGACTTTTATGGCTACTTTAACATGTTGAAAGGTTAATTATGTCATAGATATATCAGTATTATATATTAAGCTTCATAAGGGAATATTGGTGGTGGCTCTTTTTTTTCTGCTGGCCCGCAGAGCCTCTATTGATTTCTCACTGTGCCAGCAGCTCTTAAAGAAAAGCTTGTTGCATGATAGTTTAGACATTACATCCCTAATGCCAAGATCATCTCTGATCATTTCATTGATTCAGAGAGGAATCAATTACAGATGCTGCAGAGCCTCCAGCTGTCAGTACCCTCAGACCAGATCAACCACAACACATGTTATGATTTTAGAAAACTGTTCATGTCATTCCAGGAAATGCGGGGCTTTCGGTTTTGGTGTTTTCATGGGTATTTGTTGACAATTATAAAAATACAGACCATCGTCAGCCTTATCCTTTACTGCAATAGAGCAGTGGATTTAGCTGGGTATACAACCTGGGCATGTAATTAATGGGGTTGAAGCATTTTATATACAGTATTATATATGCATCACTTCACAGTAGTGTTTTAAAAGTGGTTTTACAGTTTATACTTAATTAAAAGCGTTTCCTTGGGGACCTGGCAGACTGTGTGACATCAGCAGTTGAGCTCTAGAACAGTTCGACTGTGACACAACAACCAGCATTCTACATCAGAACCCGCAAACTCTTCACCCTGAGCTCACTCTGTTCATTTGTGCCAGGAAGAGCAACCAAGTTGTATTCTCAGCCCTATTGTCAAACCTATCGTTGTGAAATTTTAGTTGTTGCTTTGAAAGTTTTGTTTGTTCTGTTTGTTCTGTATTGTGATATACAGAAACTAAATATGGAGTTTCTTGAAGGAAGCAGAGGAATCTACAGACCCATCAGGGTATGTCAGAGGCCCAATTAAGAGGGCTGCATCCTTCTTGAGAGTGTTTGGTTTTTACTGCAGACTTTAAACATCTTCAAGTTTACTTTTAAAAAAACTAACATTATCTTCTTTGGTTTAAAGGTGTTGTTTGATACAACCATCTATGATCGGGCTCTGCAGCTCTGCTGGCATATAAAGAGCTACAAGTCTCAGGTAAGAACTACTATCCTTCAAAGCCCACAGCAACACAAAATGCCAGGTAAATCCTGATAAACTTTGTCTTGTCATACTTAAAGATGACATATCTCCTTGGTGTTTTTCAGATTGCTCTGTTGATGGAACTCCTAAAGCTTCAGCAGAAAAACCAGATCCCATCTCAGGTAACCGCTGAAGACATGATTGATCTCATTCTGGAGAGGAGCAAAAATACGCTGAGAGAGCGGTGAGTTACTGACACAAACACACAGTCCACCACTACACCTTGAACTCTTCTCATGTCACACCAATCTGTCTACAGTGAAGTGTAACAGTAAAGATAATGTCTGTTTTGTTTCTGTTTGAAGTCTTTGGGCGTTTGAGCTGGAGGATTTCGATGAGGACGAAGCCAGGCCTCTTCTGATGCTGGTAAGACAAGAATCCCAACACCACTTGAATTAGATTGGAATGATTTGTTTTATTATGTTGATTTAAATCTCTAAATATGAAATAACTGGACTATATACCTGATTTGTTGGTCCAGGTGTGGGCAATGAACGTCAGCAATAAAATGAGGGATATTGAGTTTGAGGCCAAAATGCTCCTCAAGTCCCCAGAGGCCATACCCCCTAATTTTCAGTGAGTCACATTAGACACACATTATCTATTAACAGCTGAACTACATTGGTTTTAATACGTCTGTGATATTCTGAATAAAATGTATTCTTTAAAATGTATTTTTATTGACTGTAACCCACAGACATCCTAAAGTCCTCAGCATGGCAAAAGACTATGCCAAGATCCTGAGACAGAGACAGCAGGAGGCATCCAGCTCTAAAGTGCTCTCTCCACAGGAGGTGGTGATGGAGGTGGTTCCCAGAGTCCTGCAGGGCTTCTGGGTGCTTCCCCCTCGCTCACTCTTAAACATGCCTTCCCAGCTGCTCAGCAAACTGTCTGTTGGGGTTGCAAAGGCCACTTTGGACCGTGTCTCCAGTGCTCTCACCACTATGGGACATCAAGCCAACTTCTCCCGCTCCATGAGGGATGACATGGTCCTGTCTATCCTAACAGAGATCAGGCAGATGTACCCACACGATATCCTGGTGAACAGGATCAAGAACTTTGCACCAGTGCTCCTGAGTAAAATTGCTGATGTCGCCGCAGAACAGATTTGTGAGATGTTTCGGCCCCAGAGCCCCAAAGTGCCGGCTCATCTGACACCTGCAGTTGAATCTCCAGCCACCACTTCTGAGGAGCAGCAAACACCCAGTCCACAGATAATCTCTGCTGTGGTTGAAACTCTACTGTCACACCCTGCTGAACCTGCAACCAAGGTTCACGCCAGAGAGGATGGTAGTGGAGAACCCAGCCTGGATAAGGACGTCAAATTCTCTAAAACACCAGACTCTGCTGTAATCACACCCCCTGCTGAACCTGCATCCAAGGTTCAGAACAGGGAGGATGTCATTGAAGAACACAGCCAGGTGAAAGACCCCAAACCCTCAACTGAACCAGACACTGCTGTGGTTAAAAAACTACTATCACACTGTGCTGAACCTGCATCCAAGGTTCAGGCCAGAGAGGATGGCAGAGGAGGATGCTGCGGGGAGGAGGACCCCAAAGCTCCAACTGAACCAAACACTGCTGTGGTTAAAAAACTACTGGCACAACCTGTTGAACCTGCATTCAAGGTTCAGGCCAGAGAGGAGAGCAGGGGAGAACCCAGCTGGGTGGAGGACCCCAACCCCTTCATTGAACCAGACATTGCTGTTGTTCAGGTTGCACCAGTTCCTCTTGAACATGTGGTGATCGCAACAGGTGACTCAGAGGTCACATCTACGAACAACAGAGAGACAAGCTTCCTCGACTTCCTTCGACCACTGCGGTGTTGTTTTCTATTCACAGACAAAAAAACTGATTAACTGTTGTGATGTATTAAATGTGTTGTATTTAATAAATATATTCTAATTAAAACATAAAATTATTGTGATCATGTCAAATTGTTTAAATACTCTACTGTTTAAAGTATGAACACTGATTTGGAATGTGGAATATTTTTTTCATTCACAATTTAATGCTCAGGGTAAATAAAACATTTAACACTCTAGCCCCAGGTTTTTATTGTTTTTGTTTTTCTTGTTAAACACAATCTACTTTGTGCAAATCCAAAAATACTGGTACAGAATATAATTTTAACTGCTAAAGTATTACTCAATGGTTACGCAAAATATTACCTATAATAAGTTAGCAATAATAAATTCACCAGAAACAGGCTCTATCTAAAAAGTAAAAAGTGTGTAGAATGCCTACATATTGTTTTGTAACAGGACGTATTTAGAGCCTACTTTCAGTAAATATGGTAATATCACAAAGCCAAAATACTTACAAGTAAAGATGCTGCATTGAAAGTAAATGTAAAAGAACAGGAGAACTATCAGAAAAATGTACATAATGTACAATGTATAGTTAACTAAATTGAAGATCAATATACAGAATAACCTTTATATAAATGTTCTTCTATGTCACCATTCATTTCACAGTTCGTAATAATTTGTTTTCCAGGAAAGAACAATATAATTTGGTGCTACTTACAAGGAAAATAGCAATTTCCCTGAAAGGAAAACTTAAATCTCCATGTATATTAAATCTTACCCTGCCCTGTTGCTTATTTTACATTTTACATTTTTTTTTTGAACTTGCTGTGCACTGACTAAAAGACTCTCTGGGTAACACATGCAATTAATTGGAAGTTAGGAAATTAAATGTGTGCCAACTAGACCCTGTCTTTATTTTCCCTAAAGTAGAACCAAAACACACAGTTCTTCTCTGTAAGCTTGAGATGTGATAAGAAACTGTTCTTAAATTACAGACCCGTAAAATGAAAGAACACCTCATCTTAAGATATAGGCTAACTCCATTACTATTTTTACAAAAAAAAAGCAAACTAGAAGTACAGTACTTAAGTAAGTAATTGTACTACCACCAATGAGCATGCAGTCTAGTTTTCACTGACAAGAGAACTTCCACCCTTAACACCTAATGCCACTGTGCCATGAGCAAGGCATGGTATATCACAAGCCACTTGTTGCTATGGAGCTGCTGCAGGGACCATTAAAATACAGTTTTGACAAAGAAACTCCCAGGTGTGACTGTGAGTAACCGAGTGTGAAGCAGAGATTATTGTTCAGATTGTTCCAGTTTCTCTTGTTAAATGAAGGCTAAAAAGCGAAATGTCAACAAGAATAATAATAATAATAATAATAATAATTCAGGACAAACTTACAGGTGATGTAGTAGTTGACGTTCTTCTTGAACTCCAGGCCCATGTAGTTGGGGCTGAACTCCTGGAACTTGATGGTGAACTTGATGTCCTTCTCGGGCTTGTTGCAGTTGACCAGGACATTAGGATCGAGGACGGTACTGCAGCTCTCCGCCTGCTCCCTCTTCACCAGGTACAACTTGTAGAACTCATATTCTCTGCCTTGGTCCGCTTTGGGACAGATGATGTCCAGCTTGTCCCCGATGTCTGGGTAGATCACCAGGCCTTTTCCAGCCAGAAACCTGAGGGACGAAACAAAGAAGACAAAGTGTTACTCACACATAATTAAGGCAGTCTGGAAAAGCAGCCACATAATTCAATAGTAGTTTATACAGTCTTAATACTTTGAGCTATGGGAGTTATGGGTTTAGATTTGTCTGGCATGGGCTTTTAGGAAGAGCGTAGTTAATTTAACCCCACAAAAAGACGGCATGTAGCAGCTTGACATTGTTCAGTGTTACTCCACAGAGCGTTTCACACAAATCCTCTAAAGTTTCTTACTCCATACTTGGATCCGAATCAAAGCATACCAAAAGTTTGCAAGGAGGGAAACAAGATGGCCATACACAAAATGGCTGCCACAGAAATGGCTACAGATAGGATTACATCCAATGAATGCCACAGATTCTTTTCTTCTTTACTTTTTTTTTTTTTCATACTTTTGGTGCTTCAACATTATATCAACACTGCCTCTATTTCAGAGGTCAGAGTTCTGGAGGAAAACAGTGCGCAGGGGTCAGTCAGGAGCACAGGTCGGGAGGTTAAGGCTTCCTGGTTCATCTTCGCTCTGCCATGATCATCCACTGGAGGATTAAGATAATCCATCTGGCCTTACTGTACCTCTCCACCTCGCTCTCTGCTGCCAACTCAATCAGATCAGCTCTTGTTCTCTATTATTCACTAAAGGTGGGGAACAGGAGGAGACCCAGTGTGCGTGTGTAAGTGTGTGTGAAGAGAGGGGGCGGGGGTACACTGAGTACTTGCAGTGTGTTTGGGCAGTGGTGTGTATGTTTATGCAGGTCTGCATGTGTGTGTATGTGTGCTAGTCGGTCAGCAAAATGGGCTGAGGTTGCGGTCTGATGGGGGGGCAGACGGGCTGAATCATTGTTCTGGACTTGTTTGAGGCTTAAAATGTCAACATGGTTCAGCTCTGCTGTCCCAGTTAGCCAAGCATTAACCCAGACAGCCGGACTGACCACGGGTGTGTTTATGTAAGTGTGTGTACATGTGTGTGTGTGTGTGTGTGTGTGTGTGTGTGTGTGTGTGTGTGTGTGTGTGTGTGTGTGTGTGTATGTGTTGTGGTCGCAGACAGTGAGCACAGCAGCGGGGCTATCTGCTAGATCTGCCCATGCCAGCGGATTTAAGCAGGATTTAGCAGCGCGCAATGCATTTGTTGTTCTTTCTGATCCCTCACGTTTTAACAAGACATCAGGGGCTGGGCCCCTCTCTGTCTCTCTCTGCCTCTCCCTTCTTTTTCTCTCAGTGTGTAATCTCACCTTATCTCCAGCCCCTCATTTCATCATCACACACATCATTTCACCACTAAATAACTGACTCTTCAGACTTGCCGGGGAAGGGAGGACCGTGATGCCTCCTGAAAGAGACTGATAGAGTAGTGTGTGAGTGTAAGAGGAGGGGGGGTTATGATCGCCATCCCTCCTCCTCTGATGTTAAACACTGGCAAACGGCCAGCCATTGTAAGAAACGATCATTTAAAAAGTCCCATTTTCTGAAGAAATACCCCCCATGAAAATGAACATGATTGGATTAAGGCCTTTTCAACATTCATGGGCATTCTTCTTTGACAGGGGCATTACCAAATAAATGACTTAATTCACTAAAGAGATAAATGCAAAATGAAATTTGCAAAACGGTCAAAATCCTGCCCGTCAGCCCCCACACGCACCTTTTTTTTTCTTCTTTTTTTTTTTTTTTGCTGAATATGATGTCATGAAAGCATGTGCGGACAGGGGCTCTCATACAAGGATTGGAAGCGGGTGAGACGTTATTTCCCCGCTATTGTCTGATGCTCATGGGAGTGAGGCGGGGGTGAGGGGAGGGGAGGGGTTGCGCTAATTCAAGGGCCGATAAGAGAGAGAGAATGTGGGGTATCCTTTGTCCTACCTCTCCCAGCAATTTACTGGTTTTCAGCAGCAACACTCTGCATGTGCTCATATATGTGTGTGTATATTTGTGTGTGTGTGTGTGTGTGTGTATAATTGACATATGTCTTCATGTGTTTGTGTGTGTGTGTGTGTGTGTGTGTGCACACCATGCCTTGGTACACGTGCGTGCGTCTATGAAAACATGGACACAATCAGTCTCTAATTGGATCTACAAGATGCATCAGTGAGGCATAAACAAGTTTCCATGGCAACATTAGGCTTTGTTGCTGACCACCCCCTCTCCTCCCCACCTTCTCTCTATTCCTCCCTCTATCCCCCCCAATCTCAGCCCCCTCTATTTCTACTCCCCAATCTCATTCCCTCTCGCTTTATCCTTCCCGCTCATTCACCTCCTCAACATTTCCCTCATTCTGTTTTCTCTCATCTCCCCTTCTCCATCCTCCCCCTCACCACCCCCCCTCATCACCACCACCCCTCATCTCTCTCTTTACACACACAAAAAACACCTACAGAAAAACAAGCGTGAAACCAGAGGGAAAAAAACGAAAGACCATGCAAACATCACAATTAAACCTTGATTTGTTTCGCTCAACAAGTAGGTGTTTTCTATTTTCTGTTTCTTAGTAGGGAAATTGTTGGCAACTTTTTTTCCATAATGTTCTGTTTCAAATGTGTTAAAAACGTACTTAAAAGCCCACCTCTCAAATAAAACAATGTGCCTCACACCCCACTTCCCGGTTTTACAACCCATTTATTTGATTATCAAAGCGAGCCGCAACAATTTAGATGAATAATTAAGATTTCCAAAATCATAATATCTTAATATCCCTGAAGGATTTAATCACAAGCCGGCCCCTGTCATTGATTCAATTTTCCGAGCAGGCCTCCTATTTGGCGGTTAGATAGCTATCCTAAGTGAATTCTCCGCTTCTGTTTCCCAGCCTTTGTTAACTGTCTGCTATAATGAGGCTCTGGCTGCTGTGGAGGTCTGGAAGCGCCATCGCAGATGGGAAAGAAGCAACATAAAAGAAATAGGGCAGCAATTAGTGTTTAGCCCAGTTTAAAAGCCCTCCACTTGGCAAGCTGCGGCCCAGCTCCAGTCCAGGATGTGAAACTAAACTGGTGGGCTGGGACTTTGTCTCCCGTTTGTCTCTCTGTTGGCTTAATCAGCGCCACTCCGGTGCTACACACAGCCACGCAATGGAGAGGAGGAGACGAGTGACTGAAGATTATTGTACTTTTGAGGAGGTCGAAAGGGAAAAAGGGGGGAAAAGGGAGGTTGCATTGCATCTTTCATTCATGTTGTCTGGAGACTTTATAAGACCTGTTGATGAAAGAAGTTTGAGAGCACAGAGGAAGAGCCGTGCAGATACAAACGATGTTTCTGGGAAATGACCCTGAACGTGAGAGAGCCTTTATCCCCCTCATGTCAAACGAGGTGGATCTGCCTGAACCAAACAAAATAAAGAGAATCATTTTCAAAACAACCAAATGAGGTTGGTTTTGTTTCATCTGGATGGCTCCACAGCGTGCTCAATCCTGTAAAGAGCTTATACAAACAGACCTACGCTACAGCGCAGCGGAGAGAGAACAGAAAACAACGAAGCAGTGGAAAAGAGAGGCGAGAGGAGAGAGCCCCCTCCTCTTTCTTTTTACATTCCACTGGTGAATATGAGCACATGATCTCACATATGCTACACCCCCGCCCCTCCACCATCCCCACCACCTCCCCATACACGCACACACACATGGATGTGAGAGCGCACAAAAGCACTGTGGGGTGCATCCTGGACCTTCCCAGCCCAACTTCCCAGCCACCTCTATTCAAGCGCCTTGCCCTCACCGACTTTCATATAAAACGCCGCCTACACTAAGGCCCACTCAAAGCCCCTTACAGAGCCTAAAACCAGCCCTTCCCCCCCGTGTTCTCCACCCCCGTCCAGTCAACTCAGGCCTCTGCCCCGAGCATTGCACTGGCAGGCAGCCTCGACCGCCGAATGAATGGACCCGAGACACAGGAACTGTGAGAGAAAGAGGCAGAGACGGCTCATATCAACAGAATGGTGTCAAATTGATTTGTTCCTCCTGAGCAGCAGCATGAACATGCCATACATATCAATTAAAATCAATTATCCTCAACTACGTATACAGGGCAATCCATCTCCACCAGGGGAACATGCCAACGGCCCGGACACAGGTACTACTTCTTCTTCCTGTCTGTTTTTTTCTGCAGCCGAACAGTCGATCTTTCTCTCTCTCTCTCTCTCTCTCTCTCTCTCTTTCTCTCTGGCCTTTAAAGCACACGAGTGCGCCGTGTAAAAACAAACACATACACACACTCCACACACAATCATCACCACAATAGGTACTCTATTCCCCTTGCTATCAGCGTGGTAATTATCACGCCAGGAACAGCGTTCCCTCAACAATTATCATTTCTCTCTTGCACTATCCACAAAATCAGTGTGGCTGCTTCCCTCCTGTTATTACAGATGCCACTTTCCATACGGCAGCCATATTTACAGCCGTTTCAATCAATATTGCATAGGCTTACCGTTCAGACAGATTTTACGGCTTCTCGTGAAACATTACAGTAATTCACCCACATGAAAGGGTTACACTTAAGTCCGTAATGAACACAAAGCTGTGTTATGCAAAGGGTATTGTAGTTGAGCTCTTGTGTAATATATATATGTAGCGTCGGGGATTTAAAGCTTCACTCGCCAGAGGCCGTCTATGTTTTGTGTAATCACAGGCTACAAACCCATCCTGTTCTCATTCAAGTCAATCAATATTAAATAATTGTCTGCTGGCGGGGACTGTTTCAGCCTTAAACCACTTTCAGATCCATCAAGATAGAGCCACATGCTTGCTCAGGCTCACAATGGAAACATTCAAACAGCAGCTTCTGAAATGGCTTCGCTCTTGATATGTGGTTAAGATCCACTGAGCGCTGTTGACACAGTGTGATCATTTCATACTTGGGGAGAAAGGCACATATCATCAAACTGTCAGCATGTTTGTAAGGCTACAGAGAAATTCGCCACATCTACAATACTCTCAAGTCATGTGAACTGTCGTCTATATGACTAACAGATCTGAAACCGGCGCGGAACGTCTCCCTCTTGCGTTTGGAGCTTCGCCGTGGGACGGTGTGCTGGTCGCAGGTCTGCGCTCGTCACCGGCAGCTCAACCCCAGCGCTTGTGTACATAGCTGGCTTCTGTCAGGCTGTCGCAGGGGCAGATGTTCTAAGGAAGGCCTGGCTATAAACACACATACATAAACACACGCCCTGGAGTGTACACACACTGATTTCCTCACATGTCAAACACAGTAAACAAGTCGCCTCAATGCTAGTGCAGGCCACACACACACACACATAGAGAGAGACACACGAACAAACACAAGGATCCTGAAATTAAGGGAAACAAGGCCCATCTGGCTCCAGAACTGTTTAGCAAAGCAGGAAGGATTTGACCCTGACTATAGAAAAGCAGGACAGACTCGCCAACGGGTAGTGGTATTGGATAAACTGTAAGCTCAATCCAAGTTTCATTTAAACTCCAGTAGGCCAAACTTGGCAACAGTGACTTGCTGAAAAGCAGAAAGCTTGGTATTTTCCCTCCGGGCTGTCCCCATTAGCGGGACATAAATGAAGATGTCAGAGGCAAAAAAAAGACAGACAGAATATCCTGAATTCCACCCCGCAGAGAACAGCTTTTGTACGTGTGAACACAGACACCCTCTCTCTCTCTCTCTCCCTCTCTCTCTCTCTCTCTCTCTCTCTCTCACACAGACACAGACAAACACACACTAGCTTCAGTTAGCTCAGTCAACAGGCTGGCATGCACAGCAAATCAGATTCAGCGTGACTCATAACAGTTGCACACAGACGAGTTACAACACACACACACACACACACACACACACACACACACAGAGAGAGAGAGAGCGGCTGACACACACCTCTCATGTTCACCAAACAAGCTCAGTATGCTTGCCCTCGATCACTGTCACATGAGGGGTTAGCATCCCACCGTTGGCGGCTGTAATGAGCTAACAAGATGACACCCAGATGGCCTTGCCACAAGGAGGACAGAAGTGGACGTTGTTACTAGATGAACATGCTGAAGAGCACCGTTGAGCGAGAGGAGTGTCAGAAGTCATTAGGGAGGAGAAAGAGCATAATCTGTTTCTTCTTATGGCCTCTGTGGTTTCTGTCAATGCCGAGCCCATCCCTCTCTAAGAGCAGGGGAGTTAAGCGAGCATGGGTGTATGCGGTTGTGATTGAACGTCATCCACGGTATCACTGACAGCAAGAGAAGGCCCAGACTGTTGCTCTCTGCGTCTCCACTTATTCATCCTGGAGCCCAGGGACTGAGCTTTTCCAGCTGGAGGGCTGGGTGGAGAGGAGAGGAGAGGAGAGGAGAGGAGAGGAGAGGAGAGGAGATTTGGCTTGGCTTGGCTAGACGAGAGAGCTTAGGTCAGCTTCAGCTTGAGTTTAGCCCTCATTCTGGGGTTGCTCTGTGACCCAAACACACACAAGCCTCTTTCCTCCTCTCCTAGTTCCTTCCCTGGCCATGACACAACACACACACACACACACTCACACACACATGCACAAACACATACACACACAGCCAGCTGCCTCCCATCACTGAGGAGCAGCCACAGATGGGCTCTGCATGCTCCGTAAAGATCTCTCCACAGGCCCAGTCTACAGTCGCTGCCAAACCCGCCTGGCCCGAGCCCACTGTATGTGTGAGCGTGTTTGTGTGACTGTGTGTGCAGATATACGTGTGTCCATACATGCCTGAGTGGGTGTGTGTGTTAGTGAGCCAGACACTCTGAACGTGCCAGGGTTGGTGTGTGTGTGTGTGTGTTTGTGTCCGTCCGTGTGGTGGTCGAGAAGCTGGACAGTCCTGGAGAGAGGAATCCCACAGGACTGAGAGCTGCAGAGCAGAGAGTCAAGAGCTGGACCAGGATGCAAGGTTGTAATCAGTGCCGAGCAGAGCAGGAGGGGAGAGAAAGCAGGAGAACCTCAGAGACGAACAATAGCATCTCTCACACTCCCCCGATTGTGTTTCACTCCCATTTGGGGGAGCGAAGAAGAAACTAGAGAGAAAAAGAATCATAACCATTATCAAACCCACGCAGCTTGCCCGGGTTGTTCACCAGCGGCCATTTTCTGCTCCATATCTCCAACCCCATTGATAAGCCCTCAGAAAGCATTTCTCAGAAAAACCTGCCCTTTAAAGTCACTGCTCAATCAGGACATCACATGGACTAATAAACACACACAAGCACAGCCAACAGCCCACACACACACAGCTCCATATTATACACTACTTATTTAAATTCTGTTTGGCTTAGATAGAGCCAGTCATGGTTAAATTCAATTTTTTTAAAAAACATTGGCCTCCTATCTCAGCATGGTTAAAAATTAGTCGAGGGATCACAGTTTTAGACTGAATAATGAAGCAAAGTGAAGCTCATTCAGGATGAGAGACAGGCTATGGTTTGTAGCTAAAGTTAGCTAATTTTCCTAACCAGTGCTCCGAATGAGTCGGCTCTC
Source organism: Seriola dumerili (assembly GCF_002260705.1). Classification (NCBI taxonomy): domain Eukaryota; kingdom Metazoa; phylum Chordata; class Actinopteri; order Carangiformes; family Carangidae; genus Seriola; species Seriola dumerili. The sequence goes on along the minus strand of NW_019174416.1, from coordinate 4,096,766 downwards.
AGACACGCCAGGGAGAGAGAGAGGGTGGGGGGCATTATTTGCCCGGCACAGCAGTATGTTGGCACTGAAACATCTGGGAATCAAATCAGCAAAGACATCACCCAAACAAACCTGACACCCATTACTAATGAGGCCTTTCTTGAAGGAATAACTTGACATTGTGGGAAATATGTTTATTTGTTTTCTTCCCAAGAGTTAGGTGAGAGAAATGATATCACTCATATCTGTGCAGCACAAAAAAAGGAGCTGGGGCCAGCTTAGTGTAAAGACAGGAACCAGGGGTAAACAGCTAGCCTGGCTCCACCGATGGGTAACAGGATCCGCCTACGAGTTAACACCACATTGAGTCATTTTTACACTTTTTTATAGAGATTAAACAAATAAGATAAAACATGTTAATTAGTAGATTTAGAGGTGTAGGTGGGTGCATTTTGTCCCCTTTTGACAGAGCCAAGCTCGCTGTAATGTCTGTTTCGAGTCTGTAAAGGGGCTTTTTTTTCCCCTTTGCCGAGAGTGTGTGGTGGTGATTGTTGCATTTACAAGACAAGAGGTTATAATACACCCTCTGGGCAGCGCTTCGTCTTCAGAGCAGATTGGAGGCTGCAGTCAGTCACTATCAGAAAGTGAAAAGACAGGCCCGGGCTAGCTGGTTAGCAGGCTAACTTCAGTAGAAGAAAAAATCTGAAAGAGACGCCAGTTAGCATTGGCGTTCCTTTCCACCGCTGGACAAAGCTCTTGGTACAGGAATGAAGCTTGACAGCAGCAACAGCTGTTAATGCTAACGCTGGCTATGTAGCAACAGCAAAACTTTCAAATAGCTCCTTTAAGCTAGCAGTGGCTTTAGCGTACAGACATGAGAATTATATCAATCTTCTCATCTAACTCTTGGCAAGAAAGCTAATGCCCGCATTTCCTTGATAGGATATCTTTTTTTTTGCCTGCCCCACCCCTTCCAGAGAGCAGGGTGTGCTACCCAAAGAGTTGAGTTTGTCTCTGTCAGAATATAGAAATGAACTGCTTCCAGTCTGAATTTTATGGCAGCACTTTACGATCAAAGAGGAGCTGAATCGATATTTTATGAGTCTGTATGTTGTAAACAGGTGTTAATATGGCACAGCTACAGAACGTCTGGAATACTGGAGAGAAACCAAAGCCTTCCTGGAGGAACAAAGGGAAGACATGGTGCACAGAAAGCAAATCAATCAATCTCTGCCAGAACACGTCTGGCTCTGACAGCACGGTTCTGAACCCAGAAGTAAAAGATAGCATGCAGCAAAGTTCAAAATACTTTCATTGTTCATCTGTCAGTGTGAAAGACAATTGCAAGGGAGAGGGAGGGAAAATACTAACACAATATTTATCTTGCGTCCCCTTCCCTCCTGACTCACTCTTTTTCTAATGTATTCCTGTTATTGTGAGGAGCGCTGGGAGATGGATGGGTAGAGGAGTCCGGTAGGTGATATGTGTCTGGTACAAGCACAGTGCAGTCACTCACACATTTCCCCTGTCTCCAGTCTCAAGCAACAGCAATAATTCAGTCACCAACAAATAGCACTGGGGTTTTTTTTGTGGCATTTCAATTGTCGGTGGTTGGTGGTTTTTCTTCTGCATTGTTCTTGAAACTGCTTCCCTGGGAAACTGGGAAAGTCAAACAGCTGATGAGATGTCACCTCATGAACTCTCTCCTCAGTTTCACACACTCACAAACAGCCACGTCGGCGATCTGACACACACTCTCCCTCTCAACCATTCTCTTTTTTCTCCTTACACACACACACACCACACACACACACACACACACACACACACACACACACACACACACACACAATTCTAAGGATCTCTCACCAACTGCTCGTCAAGCTCAATGGCACACAGCGCTGTCTAAACAGGCTGTGAGCTGCAGCTTCAGCCTCACATGCACTGACTGCTGTTGCCTTTCAAGGCCGGTGACTCTTGATCATATCATGTCAGAAATGTAAGTCTTATGATGGCTGCCGGCCTTCTCTTCCCTCGCAAGTCACGGTAAAAGCTCACAGAGAATCTAAGGGATTTCCGTAGAGCGTGAACACATTCCTCTTAACTTTTTTTTTGTTGTTGTTGTTTTTCATTTAGCCTACAGCGGGCAGAACTTGAGAGAACGTGTGTGGTGCAATAAAACTTTAGCTTTAACAGTCATTTCCCTGTAGCGATATCTGTTCACTGTGCATGCCCGTACCTGGGCCCCACACATGCCTGTTGTGACTGGTCATGCGGTGCTATATGGGGGTGCATGTACGAGCTGAGGAATTATCCTGTGTTCGAACAGGGACATATGCACACATGAGCGCACACACACACACACACACACACACATTCTTGCGTGTGCATGTACATTATATGCACACAAACACACATTCTCTAAAAGCCAACAGTAGCGAAACAAGAGAAGGTAGGCCTCTCTGTGTGCGACTGACAGAATGAATTACACGCTGAGCTAAAACACTAGCTTCCTGTCTCACACAACAGCACTGGATGGGCTTTCAGATGGATTTCGCTGAATCTTGTACAAACAGTGAGTCAATATCTGGGTAATGGGCAATCGTTAAAGAAGAACAATTCGCAAGTGATTTGCGGAGAAAATGTGTGTTTGGGGCACTTTGCACCGCAGTCTGTCACCCAGCCATAACAAGGGCATGGTGCCAATAGGTTCCATTTGCAGGGCTTGACAACGGAACTGCATGCAGATATCTGAATATTCCTGATCCCTTAATATGTGCAGTGACTTGATATTCTTCATCACAGACAGGTCTCAGAGAGAGAGAGAGAGAGAGAGAGAGAGAGAGAAAAAAAGAAATTCTCCTGATGAAAAGCTGATAATTCTGTCTCTAACGATTCAGGAAGCCATGAAATCAATGACAAATTTGTGTTATGAGCAAACGTACAAGACATTTTAATCCTTCAGCACTTTGCCTCTGATATTTATGTCTGTCGCCAGCACTTTCATTATCATAAAGCGTGTTTAATATTTCTCAGCTGTGTGAGAGGAGCGCCACACTACAGATGATTGAGTGCACTAGATTTAGTGGCTCTCTCCGTCTCTTCTCCAGCTGTGTCCACGTCTTCAGGACCTATACACACGACAGAGTCGACCGAGAGAGGGGGCAACAGAGAGGAGAAGAGAGGAGGGAGGCGGGGGGGGGGGGGGGGGGGCGGGGGGGGGGGGGGAGGGGGGGGGGGGGGGGGGGGGGGGCACTGTGCAAGCACTGAGGACATGGTGCCAACCAGAGAGGCCCACCGTGCCTCAGTCCCATCTCTCCAGCTGAGGGCTTTGATTCGCCTGATTGTCTCCAATATTGAGACACACAATAAACACAACACTTGGCGTCCATTTGCAATTCTAATCAGTCCCTCTCAACTGGCCCGGACAACCCAGCTACAGCCCTCTGGGATATCACTCATCTGACTGCAAAATAATGACACAATCATCGCCATGGCTACGCTCTATACTGCAGCCCATGAGCGGCAGCACAGAGAGGATATTAATACACAGGAGTGCTCGGAGGACTAAATGAATTAGCCAGGAGATTAGCTAGATACCAGGTTAATGAATGTGCCACGCAGGCAACTTCCCCCGTCTAGCATTTGGGGAGCGTTCACACCCCTTTCCACAGAAATGACTAGTGGCAAATAGGCAAGCTAGCGGGTCCACACCTGCTTCTGCTGGGCATGCTGCAACAGGATTTCAATAAACCATCTTCTTTCAACGTGAAATCTGGCTATGTAAACTCAGGTCGATCGTTTCTTGATAAGGACGAAAGTTGCAAACTTCAGCACTATCTGATTTTGACATGCTGTAAAGTGACTATAAACCAGCATGCAGGCTGAGATGTGATCGTTATCCACCATAAAAGTCTGTGTTTATGTTGAACTATGTGAAATAGTTTTTCTCTTTCTGGATGTTAAGAATGATAAATCAATGCAATTTAAGACGTTGAAGAGATAAGAGGGGTTTTATCTTTAAAAACTGTCCCAAAATCATACATCTGTGAATTATAAAAGCCCATCTGCTGGGTTTTCCGGTGCTGTTTTCATTTACTTGACAACATGATGGTAATAGATGCTTGCAGATAAATGAGAGCAAAGTGACATGCAATCATCCACGTTTTAGTAGCCTTGATGTATTTGCTTTAACAGTCACCCGGAGATGAGAAGCTCAAATTTATTTCAGAAAATAGCAGGCACATCTTACGAAACTGGCTATTTGACTTGCAAATCATTCAGATGATTCATAACGGCGACCGTGCTTGTCTGCCCTCGTTTCCATGTGAGCACGTGAGCGTGCCTGCATGCGTACGTCCAAGTGTGTGTGTCAACAGTTGCACAGGCATGTGAATGACAGCCTGTCAGTGAAAGAAATGTCATTATCTAGCTGATGTCTGTGTGAGCTGTGACCGGGGAAAGGGTCACATCACTAGCGGGGAGTTGACACTCTGCGGACAGGAAACATTACTTTCTGATTTCCCTCTAGAGGGGAAACACTCTTGTCACAATCTGCAATGCTACTGTTCGACCTCATTTGGAGGTTATTTCAATACGCGCAACAGAAAAGTGTGTTATGTGTGCAGCACACTCATGACAATAACATGACAGACACTTATCTCAAAATCTTTTTTTACACAAGCCATTTCTTTGAAACAACATAGTGGGGATTTTTTTGTCTTTGTTCACAAGGCCTTGGAGAGAGGAGTTCTGGTAACCCTCTCCCCTCCCTGTCCTTAGCCTTTGACTTTTTCTATGTAACAACAATACAGGGGTTTTAGTTCAGTGTCCTGCAGTCGATCTGTTAGGGCACTGATAAGAGAAGCTGATGGATAGGTTTAATCAGCCAAGCCCAGGGATCAAGAACACGGGACAGATCAATCAAACGCTGTGTGGTTTATAAAAGAAACAGCTTTGCAGTGTCACGGGGGTCTCTTCTGCCGGCTCTTTTTTCACCGAGGAAGGAAACCAATATTAGCACAGTGAGCTAAATATAAAAAAAAAAAAAAAAAAAAAAAGAGCATCTTCAGTAACTGTGTTGAAAACTGCACAAACTAATGTGACTAAAGGTAATAAGCCAAATCCAGTGGAAAAGAGGCTCAGCAGAAATGAAAGAGGCACATCTGTAATCAGTATACGGAGACCATTAAACTCCTACGGCAACTCTCTGACAAAGCATAAAGCTAAATGTCCCTGATCTCTAACATACTAAATACATCTTGACATAAACTGAAATAAAACCCCAGCTAAAACCTCCTGTGAAACATAGAAACTGAAACAAACTCGCACTGAAATCAAAAAGGAGCACAAGAGAAAGACAAAAAGAAAAAAAAAAAAGAGCTGAAAACTATCTCCACCAAACAATCAATAGATCTTCATATAAGAGAGAGCAGCAGGCGCAGCTATAACTGGGACGTGGTGTTTTTAATACACAGCTGCCGTCTGTGTCTTAAAAGCAGCTTCTTATCAGAGAATTTGAGTGACAAGTCTATTCTGCGCTTACAATCTCAGCTCATGATTGTAAAAGACAGCTACACATGTCCCATCCAATCCAAGACAAATTAGTTACTCTTTCTTTCCTCCCTTGGATGGGAGATCTTATCCAGGCGGACATGCTTAAGTTGTCAGTGGGTTTCTAAAACCCATATTGAACAGCATATTGACTGATGCAATCGCGGAGACACACATCATTAGGCTCATTAACAGTGAATGTAAAAGGGGAGGACGGCCTAACTGGTGTAGCGGGAGTCTGTGTCTCCTCTGATAACACTCGCCTTTAACAAGCAGAGCGCGGGCAAGATGCAGGCTGTCGGTATTAAAATGAAATGTGTGTGTGATGTGCGTGCTAATAAATAGCTTGTTTGACATGAAGCTATTCTCATTCACACAGTTTGTTCTGTGATAACCGGGCGGATTGTGGCCTCGTAAAAGACGCTCCATGTGTTGTTTTAGGAAGCCATTACAAACTGGGCCGTCTCCATTACAAGGGCTATCTGATCATTATTACCACCATCTGTAAGGCACACTCAAACCTTAATCTGCACAAGCCAACCACAGCTGACTCCTGAGCTAGTGAACACACACATATCCACACTACCTTCCGCTGTGAGATACATATGTGTGTGTATATATTCAAACGTGACACAGCAGCTGTTCCCTCGTCACATTGCGGCTTTCAGGTCAACACGTTTTAGTCCGGCCTACTTAAGCAACGCTGAGTGGAGCACTACAATCCTGCTGAAGCCACTGACTTGCAAGTCTCTGTGCAAAGCTGAACCCCAACACCCGTGCAATGCAATCGCAATCTCCCAGCCAGAGCTGCCCGCACCCTTCAAAGGCTCATCACAGGACGCACATCTAATGCAGGGAGAAGGCCGGTTAAAGCCTCAGCCAGGCATACTGCTTTGAAGGGACTGCTCCAGTCCCTCCAATGGGAGCCAAATCATTTCCCTTGCCTCTACTATTCCATTGTGTGAAAGGTGCACCAAGCGGCTCTGTTTGGTGGCGGCATGTGGGGCGCCTTCAAGGATCACGCCACTCCATTCCAGGGCAGGGCCAACACAGGAAATGAAACTCTCCCCCCAGATGCACAGGGGCAACTCGAAAATAAATATATTCATGCATTCATGTATATTTCAAATACGAATTTGACTCAGCCCGCATAATGCACATGCGAGGTTCTGACTTTGAGATTCTTGACATGCACGAGGTGCTACAATCAGAAGTGCATAAATAAATCAGAAAATGCAGCAAACAGAGCTACTAAAAGCAGCAACACAGGCCTGGTCCTGGTGCGCAGAAAGGACTCACAGAGGTTTGTCTGCAAAGAAAAGCTTTCATCTCAGAGACAGGAGAGGAGAGGAGAGGAGTGATGTGGTGGAGGTTCGGGCTGTCATGTTTCACGGTGGGGGACTTGAGAGACAGATGAGGAGAATAGCTAAAAGTAGTCGAAGTTTTCAGTGCAGGGGGAAAATGGAAGATGAGACAGCAGAGCACACAACAGCGCGGCACATTAAGATTAGTGAGTTAAAATCACAGTGTGAAGTATAATATTACTGAGCTTTTAGAGGAGAAACTACCACGGTTACTCATTAAATCGAGTCAACGCAAAGCCTTCGGTCTTATTCTCTGCATAGTTCATAAAGCGACCGGTGAGATTTAGGATATTGTGTTTGCTTTAGCAGACCTTCACTCCTATTTCCAATATTCGAGAGATGAGAGGCTTCCATGGCCAAGCACATCATGGGGGAGAATAAACACACATCTAATGGGAAACATGTGTGTGGGAGATGAAACGGCCTCCCTCATATGAATAGGATGAAATATAGACCTGTGTCCTGCCGTGCTCCAATCACGGCCGTAAGAACTCGGCGTGGAGGGGAAACAGCAGACCCCCGACAGGCTCTCTCACTCAACACACACAAACTGCCAATATGGCCATTCTGGAGCGGATTCATGTGGAGGCCGGGGTCTGACAGTGACATCTCCATTCACTCTTGAATTCTTTTTCTCTTCCCAACATGCATGGACACACACATGCACTCACTCACACACACACACACTCACACAGAGCCAGAGGCCATGGGAGGAGGAGCAGCGCTGGGGCATAAAAAAGCCTTTCTCCCTGCCGTGGGTCTCTGTGGGGTTTAGCATGGCATTATGGGAAGATTAGACTTTAGAGTGCTCTACTATCTGATGTCATTGTTGGTTTTACGTTGTCTGGATGGCTTGTGGAACTCGGACCTGATGGCAGGCACATTTCTCTCCAAACAAAATGCTCGGGGTTGCAGTTGTGATTGATTGCAGGTTCCTTTTGTATCTGTCTGGTATGGCTCTATTGGAAGAAGAATTAGTCAGACAAAAACGCATGGAAAACGCACCACATCTGACTCCATCAATCAAGTCAGCAATCAAAATAATTCAATTAAGAGACTTAAATCCCGCTGGCTTACGAGTTCCTGCTCCAATAGCCCAGAGACAAACTCAATTTACTGACAATCCATACATGATAGCATTAACTCCACTTTAAGGCTCAAATCTTTTTCCATTACTTACATTTTCTAAATATCAAGGGGAATGCAAAGGAAATAGCTGAGTTATATTGTTTACTTAGGAAGAGGACAACTCAGAAAAAATTAAATAAACAAGACCAACTTCTAATACATAATGAAATTGCAGACAGGCTGTCCAGACAGCTAAACTAATTTGCAATTTGTTTAGAAGGAGACTTGCAAAACACAAGAAACTTTAGAAATGTTTTTTTATAGGTCTAGTAAATGGCTGTACATCAGAGATGCAGGATTGTGGAGAGACTGGGAGAGGGAGGTTGCTGAATATGTGTGTAATTGTCTTTTTCCCCCCGTTTCCGAGGTGTGAAAGGGAATGCAGGGTTGCACTGGGGTGTCCCAGGGAGAGGCGATTGAAGCGTCAGTCACAGCTGCCACACAGAGCCCCGGCGCGCAGCAAATCCCAGGCCCGGCCCTCGCAGGCAGAGGGGCCGGGGCCAGGCCTGGGAGCAGCAGGAGTCCCACAGGCCTTTTCTTCCAACTCCTCTCACCAGCACAAGGGGGACTGGGATCATGCTGGGAGTTTGCTTAGAAAAGGCTGAGCCAAAACTTGGCAGAATGGGTTAACGGAGGCATGCATACACACTCACACACACACACACACACACATACACAAACTCCAATGCTTTTTGGGCTGTCTGTCTTGCCTGTGGGCATGGTGGGAAAAAAAAAAGACGAAGTAGAGGAAAAAAAAAAAAAAAAAAAATCAAAGATAAATCAAACCTCCAGTTAACATCTGAAAATTTGGGACACACATTTACAGAGAAACACACCGAGAATGGGCAAGAAAGGGTCTGTTCAAGCTAGATTACCAGAGAAATTAGTGGTTTTTGCTCAATGCCTGGGGAGCCTAATAGTGGTAAAGTCCTGAGGATTATACACTGTGCCATTTCCATGCTCCCCCTAATAGTCTCCATGTCCTGCCTCTGTATGCCATAGATGGATTATGATGCTTTATAATTAACATGGGGGAGGGGGGTTGTTACAGACCGCCCATCTGCCATGCTGACACACTTACGGGGGGTATCCCTTGGGAAAAGGGGGCTGCTACCACACTATTCCATTACTTTATCATTCTATCATTCTATTATCCTACCACTCCATTCAATTACACTGTCACTCCATTAGTGTACTCATAACAGTGAACAAAGAGCTCCATGATGATCATAAATGATATGTTCGGGGCTGGTTGGGTACGGTCATGCTTCATCCAGTAAAATATTACCTGTTAAAAAAGTAAAACTCACTGTGGTTCCACTGAGGGAGCCACAGGTAAGAGGAGAACTTCAACTGCCCCCACAAGAAATGTATATTATATTATATATATTATATTACATTATATTATATTACATTATATTATATTATATTATAAATTCTGTGTGTTAACAAATTATTTGTGGAACAGGAAAAAAATACCTGAAAATTCCATTCATATTTTTTTTACTTTGACAGATGTTTGACAGTAAGAAATAACTCAAGGTCAACTTACTAGCTTTTTTTAAGAGCATTTGTCAAGGTCTTCCTCAGCAGATGGAGTATGTTTCATGAGAAAACCAAAAAAAAGGTAGAATTACAATTACTAGTAAAGCTAGTAGGTGAAGCTTGAGATTTTTTGTCTTTAGTCTACTGTACTCTTTGTAGTTTTGGGCATGTGATTGAGTTCCACAAAAAGCCAGTAAAATTGGTGCTAAGGCTTGTAAGCAGACCTTGAGTCAAGACCTTTGGTCTAATATATTTTTCTCAATTTTATATATGCACTTAAAAAGTTCCAGAAAAAGCTAGTAAAATTACTCATGAAGCAAGTATGTGAGTTTGAGGAGTTTTTTAAAATACCTTTTAAATTACTTTTAATACTTTTGTAATGTTGTAGATGTGATTGAAAGCTCCAGAAAAAGCTGGTAAAATTACTAGTAGTGGGTTAAGATATTTTGTCAAATACACTTTTTGTAGTTTTTTAGATATGGTTGAAATTTCCAGAAAAAGTTTATAAAATAACTACTAAAGCCAGTAAGAGGACATTGAGTTGATACTAAATTTCTTATAATTTTGTAGATGCAGGGTTATGGTTACGGTTAGGGTTAAAAGTTCTGGAAAAAGTTCTTAAAATAGCTAGTAAAGCTAGAAAGTGGATTAGTGTAACATTTTAATAATTTTAATATATGTTTGTAATTTTTTTAGATGCAGCTGAAAGCTCCTGAAAAAGCTAGTGAATTTACTAATAAGACAAGAAATTGCCCCTTGAGTTAAGATTTTTCTTTCTTTGTTTTTCAGCACTAACAAAGCAAGAAAAATTGTCTACAATTGCATCAGAATTTCTGTTCCTCGGTTTCTCAGTAAAACCACAACAGGTCTCCTAGCTCTGTCCTATTCATTTTTTTTTTTTGGTCATTATTTGTCGGGATCCGTCATCCCCTTCCCTAAAGTCCGGGCGAATTAAATTCAAACTTTCCCACAAAAGTCTTTGGAGTGCCACAGACTGGGGGAAAACAGATCCCTCGCTGCCTGTATGCTGGTGACAACTCATGACGTCTTAAAGAACTTGTAGTGCAGCTGGCTGTTAAGGTTGCCTGCCCGCTGTTTGGGCCTGGCGACTGATGAGGTCTCCCTCCACTGCACAGAGGGGTTCTCTGAGAAAGAGTTAAGTCTATGAGGTCAGTCCGGAGGAGGAGGTTACGAGTTCCCGAGTCGGAGCCGCAGGGGTAATGGTTTTAGAGATGGCTGTCACACAGATCCGTTCCACTGTCCAACACCGCCGCTGATCTCCACCAATCCGAGTCCGCTTGCTTTTCAATCGCTCAACTTCTCTCTCCCTGTCCCCTTTTCTTCTTTTCTCCCTCTCTTTCCCTCTCGCACTGACACATGGAAGTAATCTGGGAGCTCTATGCTGGACTGAAAGGATGTGCGGTTGAGCCCAGGACTGCGTTTCAACGCTCTACATTAGCTTCCTTTCCTCTCCTGTTTAATCCCCTTATTTTCAACTGCTCTTATGTAAAAGAACTAAGATGGCAAACAAAAGGCAGACTTTGCCCATTCAACTTTTTTCCCCACTTCCTGTAACTGTGCATCGCTACATTTTCTCTTGATTCAGCTAAAGCGCAGTCAAGGCGGCGTGTAGAAATCTAGAGGGAAGCTTTCCAGCACCAGCGCCTGTGCCTCTGCTTGGCAGAGCTGGAGCTGATGGGAACTTCCTGGTTGCTGCCAGCCAGGCCTCCGTCTAATGAAGCCCGGTCGCTAACTGCCTGTAAGGAAGCCACTGTTCAGCCACTCCACACTCGTCCACCGCTCGGCCCTCAACACTTTCACAGGGGCACACTGGCACGCTCCTAACACTTCCTTAATGCTCCACTGTGGCTGGACAAAGAACAATAGCACACCGACATGCACTCTCAAGCACTCATTCACTCCCATAAGCCTATACTTGTCCTTTTCATATGAGCCTTAGTGTCCTTTAATTGCAGTGTGAACACAGAAACTGAGTAAAAATAAACAATACTCATATTGATTTGCAATTTATTTTACAAAATAATTGGACTAGCAATTATTGGACCATAAAGACTGAATATCTAATACTATGTGTTTGTTTTGGCTCACTTAGGTCTTAAATTAATGCGGTTTTCTATTTAAAAAAAAAAGGAAGAATAAGAAAGAAAGAAAGAAAGAAAGACAGAAAGAAAGAAAACAAAAACTATAGTTGAGTAACATAAAGTTTCAACAGCTTTTGTCAGTGTTTATGACTCACACAGACACCCTGCCCATGTCTGTCACACCTATGTGAGTATCAAGTAGTTTCATTCTCTGATTGTCAAGATATTTATCAGTCGTCTATTCAAGGGCTATTAAGGGGCTATTATTTTCATTATCAATGGATTTGCCTATTACTTTTTTTGGGCTGACTCCAAAACACAAAGATTTGAATTTCAAATGATACAAATCAGAAAAGTAGGAAATTCTCACGCCTAAGAAGCAGGAAACACAGTTTGTGTTTGATAAATTACAAGCAATTCATCAGTTTTAAGTGTCAGCAATATGAAGATATATATACCATGAGACAATATCAATTTGTCAACCGTCAGAAAATGTTCTTTTCTTTATATTGGTTTCTGTCCTCTTCACACCCCCAGGTTTATAAGATGGTTGCACCAGTGTGATGAAGTATCTTGATCTGTCAGGTTTTTTTAATTCCCTGGGTAAACAAAAAAAAAAAAAACCTCAGACATTCCTGTCTGGTTAGTTTCTCAGCTGAAGTTCTAAGAAACAGAGCCAGTATATTAAAATAAATACTGATACTGTGACAACATTAAATGTGCCGTGACAGAAGATCTTATCAATACGTGATGGATTTTTAAAGTTGCTGGTGATTGTGTTTGGCCACCAACTGATTAATAGATTAATCTTTTCAAAACTCGGCTCTTCCAAGTGATTCATTGCATTCAGCTGTTGTCCCAGTTGTGATTCAGTCCCTATAATATGCCTTGAAAGAAAATTGACTGTAACTCCGACTCATGAGGAACAGAACATGAAGGAAAAAAAAAAAAAACGCCTAAAAAAATTAGTTGCAAGCCGGGGGAATGAAGCTCGGTTTCATGTGCACCACTGCTTGCATATAAAGACATGAACGCATCAATAACACACAAAAAGCACAATGATCAGTTTTCAGTGATGTGGCAGCCAAACCACCAGCGGATAAAGTGGGTCCATCTGGAGCGAAACCATGATGGAAAAAAACTGCATTTTTTCCATGAAATATCCTAAAGCACTGCAGCCCCTTTCTGAGCCCAGGTGCCTCACGTAGATAACCAAATGAAGAATCTCGTCGTTACACACCGCTGAAACAACAGCCATGTCGACACAGAAGTGCACACACATAAAAGCAAACGCAGCTGTCCTTATAGCGAGACACAGGGTGCCTTTACAGCACCACGGGCCAGTTGCTTTCCACAAGTATTTCTTATTGGTTGGCCCTCTCTCTGTCTCTCTGAGTGGGGCTCAGGCTCTAAGTCCTCTCTGTGTGTAATGAGATCTGTATCAGAGGGAAACATGATCAGAGTCTAAAGGGGGGAGAGAGGGGGGACTCAGGGAGGCAAGGAGAGAGAAGGTGTATATCGCAAAGGGGTAAAGGGGGCAAGCAGCAGGGCGCGGGGCAGGCAAGAAACAAAAACAGGCCTCTGACCCTCTCAGCAGTGACCCGCAGTGCAGCGAGCAGCAGAGGGGAGCGTTCAGTGGACTCTTTGCAAGGAACCAAATCCTGTTTCTGGAGTCCTGAAGTTTCATCCGGCTCTTGTTCAACAGGTTGCGGCAGATTCGAGTTTTGCAGTTGCAGCTTGTTTTTTTAAACCTACTTCTGAAATCCTGGTCACATTTAAATGTCAGCGTTGTAGAGCTACTGTGAACGTCACTTTGCAGGAGCCAAAGGTTTCTCTGTGTTCGAGAAAAAACCTTTAATACATTTCCTCTGATAACAGCAGCTTCTAAAAGCAAAGATAAGGCAGAAGTTTGTTTTGTCCTAATTACCTCGTTTTTTTTTTTTTTTTTACTCCAATTATCTTACCAGAAAAGGAAAATCAGGAAAATAAAACTTGAACTTTAATTAGGCGTTCTGTGCTGCTATTCCACTAATAGCAGACAAATAACATTATGTTGTTTTCAGAAGGTATTTAACAATAAACTTGCCACCTCATCATGTGAAAGTACAGGGCCTTTTTCCCCCCCTTAAGAATTACAACATTAAATTGCCTCTCTATTTTGGAAAAAATAACCTTGTTTGCTAAATATCACAGTGGTAATCAAATCCAGTGTAATCATCATCAAACTCACTGAACCTTTAAACCACGCAAGCACGTTATAAACCAAATCAGTCAACTGTTAAACTGGGAGCCAGGCAGCTGAGGTCAACGGAGAGCAAAATAAGATGAGTAAGTAAAAGACCCACAGCAGCAGAGGCTTTAGTGGACTTTTATCAACACAAACGCCTCTCTCTCTCTCTTAGGCTATTTTGTGTTCTTTTGTGGGCCTCAAAACTGACTGAGGCCAGAAAAATGTCTACAAACTGTTTCCAAGCCTCACCAAAATGCAATGAGTTCAACACTAGTCCAGCAGACTCCTGGCCGGCCTGTGGCTGTTTCCTCGCTTTGCGCTTTCAGACGTGCCAGCATGTTTTCCATCCCTCTCCCATCATCTTGTTTGTCTCCTGAGCCGCTGCAAACAGGCTGTGGTAGCTACAGGTCATGAGGTAAATATTAGCTAAGGAGGGTTAGAGGACGTGCGGGAACCACTCAAAACAACCTTGTCAGATTGTCATTAAAATGGCATCACTGCAGCATTCCTGAGCGCAGTGTTGAGCGTGCATGTGTGAGTGTATGTATGGGGTCTGCCTGTACGTTGCGGCGCTGGCTTCCGCCAAACCGACGGGACGTGATCAGTCATAACAAAGTGACATTTTCTGGCATAATCCCACTCAGCTAAATGAGAACTAATCCGATTTGCTCTGATCAAATGTTAGGCAGTTCTTTACAGGGCTGGGGACGTTGACACATCCAGCCTTCTTCTGCACAGTTGACCCCCCCACCCCTCCCTCCCTCCCTCCCTTCTTCCCTCCCACCACCACCAGCCCCACCCCGCACTCATCCAGCCTCAAATTAAATATCAAAAAAGGTCTGATACATCCTGCAGCAAAGCTAAGCACTTAAGGGATGTTTTCTTCTTCTTCTTCTTTCCAGATTTCCGGGCGCTACAGCAATGATGTATGTTGCCTGTTCAAGCATGCTGGGAGGAAATCAATTAAGCAAACCCCAGTTATTGATTATGCAGGAGCGGGAGTGATAGCATCCTCACATGGAAATCCATAACAGAGAACGCTCAGGGGGACCCGCACATAAACCTGTACACGCACACGCACACACACACAGAGAAAAAACCACACACACACACACAGAAAAAACCACACACACACACACACACACACAGAAAAACACACACACACACACACACACACACACACACACACACACACACACACACAGTAGGGCACATAGTGGCCCAAACCTGCTGGTTTCCTATAGTTTGTCTCATAACTCATGGCCTGTAGGGAGGCACTGGTATTGTTATATATTGTGTGTATGTGGTACAGTGTGCAAGCAGAGGGCCAGATTAATTTATTAGCTGAGGCAGCAGTGCTCCCCAAAGTAGGAACAGGAAGTAAGACATCGTAAATCTAGATAAGTCACCAGATAGTGTACTGTACATTTCTTTAGGCCTCTCTTTCTGTTATTACTATGGAGCAATATAGGCCAAGACAGAGAGATGGAGTTTAAAAACAACAAACAGTGAAGACGGACAAATATTCCTTTTTTATTGCCAATCAGACACCGAAAAACAGGTTTGTCTTTTGTTATTGCAAAGCCTGCACGCAGCAAGATAATTGTCTATTGTTTTCTAAGTGCAGAGCAGCAGGATAATTAGGTTGCGAGAACACAGAGCAGAGTGCATTATTGTTCCACTGTGAACTTTATGAAATATTCGGCCGGCATGGGGATTTTTTACAAGGAGCAGAGTGGAGGAACAGATGGAGAAATGATCTTCCAATCCCTAAACCCAGCGTGGTAACCTTCTAAGACATTCCCTCCAGGTGACATCATCAATCAATAAATGTCTCCCCCATTTTTTTTTTTTTATCATTTGTCTTCTCATGGCTGACACAAGGTGTGGGTTTTTGTGCAGGGGTAATATGTGTGTGTATATATATATATCTCTGTCTGATGATGCTCATTGTTCCACTACCTCTGCAGCTATAGTCAAATAAAAGCTGATGGGCCGTAAGTCTTACCATTAGGACCGGGCCACACACACACACACCCACACACACACCCACACACACACGTATCTACCCACACTCCAATGAACATGGCAGCAATATTCATACTCGCTGACTGCACAACGAGCTCCTATGACATCTGACATTTGGGGGATAAATCATGGATTCACTTGAATGAATAAGTTCTAGTTATAAGCTGGTCGAGCTACTCTCCATTTCCCCTAGGTGCTGTGAACTCAAATGAAGGTCAACTCCTCAGCTCCAACCACACAGAAATTCAGAAGATTGGGGTTCTTTTTTTTTTTCTTCTTTCTTCTCCCCTCCCTCTTTTAGTTTATTTTCCCCTTATGTATGCTTTCCAACATCATGCAAATGTGGGAGTCAAGTCTAAGTGGGTGATAATTGTTACCAGAGTGTGTTTTATTATCAGCAGTCTGGGCTCACTCTGCTTGTTTTGATGGGAATAATATAAATTTACAGGAGAAAAAAAAATTTGCCTTGCTTCAGCTGCTTGCTTTTGAGAAACTTGATTTGATGTTGAGAAAGAAATTATGCTGGATGCAAGCCAGGGCAATTAAGAAAAAATTAAATTCATTTCAGGCAGTTATTCCTCTGATATCTGAAAGCATCTTATCACACATTTTTCAGTTTTTTTTTTGTAAGGGGGGGCTGAATTCAAACTTGGAAGAGCTGGAACAGCAGTGTGGCCTGGCCCTTTCAGAGGCCAGACAAGAGCCCCATGTTCAGCGCTCCTGAGAGAGGGGCTGAGAGGAGAGACATCCTGGGTTACAACTTGACACGCTTGGCATGCTTTACCTGTCTTTTCTCTTTCAATCCTTACACAACAAATGACATCAGCTACAAGGAAATTGTAAGAAAGGAGCGGACAAACTCTCACAACTCCCAGATTTAAGTGTCCAAGAAGACCTTCCCTCTGGCGACGTATAAGTGCATGTAATGTTAGTTATGAATTGCTATAATTAACTATTATTATGATTGAAGTGAGGCCTACTGTATTATGTATAAGCCTGTGCCTTCTGTGTTTCTTTGGTGTTGGGAAATTCCCCACTGAGGAATAAATCAGCACCAAACTCTGCGGCGCAGGAGTGACAATTAAAACGAAATAAATTCTGTTCTTTTTGAGATAATTGCCACATTTAACAGAACATTTAACCCAGCTTGCACACAATGGCAACTTTTCCAGTAATGTTAGTCCTCCATTACGCACACACCCAGCGAGTTTGGCATGCTTGTACAAATGAAATACGAGACTTACTTGGGATTCTGCGAGCTCCAAATTATAGTCTCCAGCGATTTCGCCGAAGGTAACGCCGACCTGCACATTAAAATAAAGATCCAGAGGTAATACTTCCAACAACCGAGTCCCGCCATTCTGATAAATGTACAGACTGTGAGCCGATTACTCAGAGCGTCGGACTGTGCGCCTGGCAGCCTTTATCTGTGGTTCGCCCGGTGGGAAGGTGAGCTACGATCAGTCGGGAGCATGTGAGGTCGATATCAGATACATGTCCCTCTGTCCAACTTCTTTTAAAAAATGCTCCGGACCCCGGTGTCCTTGACTGAACTGTCCGCAGGACGTGAGAAGACACCCCTCGCTTCTTGGTAGGATCTGGAAGGGAAGCAGCCCCCGAGTGTCCTGATTGACCTGTGGCTGAGACAAAAACAGCCCTTCACGACCTTCTTTTCTTTTTTTTTTACTCTAAAGAGACAACTCGACGGTGCGATCTGATGTGCGATGACACAGATCTAACCAGTCGTTCAGTTTTTGGCGATGCGGCTGCCCGATGAAGCGCTGCGCCGTGCCTTTTGTCAAAGCTCCCCTGATGGTGTCTGTACCTGTCGCTGTATATAGCTACCCTACAGATGACCACATTCATCCATCAGTCACAACTCCGCAGCACGCTGGGAATCCCGAGGTCCACTTCATTCCAGTGTTATCTTTCACTCCTCCCTCCCCTTTGCTATTCTTCTTCGCAAAGGAATTGAGTTTCTATTGTAAATATTCCTCCCGGCTCTCAGCGCCGTTCCGCGTGCGTGTTGCGCTCCAGCAGGGGTATGCCTCTAGTCCAACTCGGGCATGCTGCGTGGCCGGTGCGTAAATACAACTGCCCGTCTCCTCCTTTTTCGCTCTGCCGCGCGGACACAAAAAGTGCCGAGGGACGGTTAGACCTGCTCACCAGCCCGCTCGGTGCCTCTAAATCCGCTCGCCAACATTTCCATGCCGGTGTACCCTTGTTAATCGTCTGTAAAACTCTCCGTGCTCCGGTGTGTGCAGCAGCTCGAGCTCAACTGTAACCCGAGCCGAGCAAAGCGAAGGCGGGAGGGAGGGGGGAGAGAGGGGGGGGGCAGCCCACAGTGCGAGCCGCGGCCAATCACAGCGCTCTGTCCGAACTTGGAAGCAGGAAGCGAAGGCATTTATGGGGACGTGGAGGGGTGGATGGTGGGTAGGGAGAGGGAGGGGCGGTGGTGGTGGTGGTGGTGGTGTGTGTGTGTGTGTGTGTGTGTGTGTGTGTGTGTGTGTGTGTGTGTGTGTGTGTGTGTGTGTGTGAGTGTGTGGGGGGGCTGTTATTGGGTTGACCCCACATCTCCACCCCCACCACCTCGGCCCGAGCCATCGACCCAAATTGAAATGGACTTTGGAGTTATTCGTCATACTGAAAGCTTTGGTGAGGAAAACGAGCGTGATAGGCTGCTGGAGCGTGCGTGAAAGTGCTTACAGGGGCAAAAGTTTGGCCCCTTTAAATCCAGAACCTGAATGACCCTGCAGATCCCTAACTTAACTTTATGCTATAAAATTTCTATAATTTAAGCCTATCAAAACCTCCTCTTTAGGGAATTATAATTAAGTCTGTGGTAGGTAGGATAAGTGAATTTTTAATATGTTTTGATTCTTTAAAGAAATATTCTATACTTAACCGTGTAGGGTTACAGTATGTTATTCTGGTCCTTTCTTTTTTCCTCTTTGAAGGGAATGATGATTAATGGTCTCTTTGGATCTCTTCCTAGTTGTCCCCTTCTGGGATAATGAACTGCATGAGAACTTAGTCTCCAGTGTCAATAGACAATAGACGGTCGGTAGCCTATAGTCATCGGGCCATTCATTCATTGAGGAAGAAACGCTTGACACATAATTGATCATGTCCATGTCTGTGCCCCCTTTGTGTGTGTATATGTGTGTGTATGTGTGTGTATGTGTGTGTGAGAGTGTGTGTGAGAGAGAGAGAGAAAGAGGGGAAGAGTTTCCCTTAATTTCCTTGCATTTATTCAATCAATGCCGCCCCCTAATGGTTGTGATGAAACCGATTCACAGAGTACAGGAGGGGGATTCAGCGTAATTGGAAAGGAGAGATAACAGACATTTACAGACATGTCCTTTGGTTCCTTAAATTATTTGTATTACATCCTGTTGTGGGTTGACAGCCCATAAATCTTTATGGAACAGTAAGCTCACTATCAGCTTCACACCCAAATGATTATACATTCTAATTATCTGAGTGTATTTATGTTTGTATGGGTTTTGTGTGTGTGTGTGTGTGTGTGTGTGTGTGTGTGTGTGTGTGTGTGTGTGTGTGTGGTGTGTGTGTGTGTGTCTGTGTGTCTGGTGTGTGTGTGTTTGTGATGTGTGTGTGTGTGTGTCTGTGTGTGTGTGTGATAATAGAGGCCACAGAAGTTGGAGTGCCATAGCTGCGTCCTCAGGAGCCTGGCTACAAGACTATCACAGTGTTGTCATAGTAACAGCAAACACGGGCCAGTTGCCACAGAGCTGGCATGTCCCGTCTGATGGCCGGGACGTAGCCTATGGGATACCTGATATCTTAACAGCCAATCATGTGGCCACAGATAGATACCTGATCTGCTGCGAGCCAATGAGACGCCTCCTGTGTACAAGTTTGACGGCTGCCACAGCTGTGGCCAAGGCTGACTGACCAATGGCTGCAGGACAATGATGGCGGACATACCAAGCTGTTGTTGTAAGAGTGTGATCAGACCACAGTCTGGGATCAGCAGAATCAAAAACACTTTATTAGCCAAGTACTACACTATACAGATATTTGCCTTGGGAAGCAATCAAAACTAATCTTCTCTGACAGTATGTACCAGTACATGTGGTACAAGAAAAAAACACTGTATACAGCACAGAGGGAGTGTAGTGGATACATAGCAGATGATGGACTGTCCACATTACTCTACATAAACACAAAAACTTTATGCATTGTGTCACAGTGCAGTAGCTACATGTGAGGACAAAGGACTGTATTGGTCATAGCATTCATGTTTGCTCACACTCTCCATTGAAGGCAATCTGATTCCCCCCTCCCCCTCAGACAGCCACCTATAAAATACTGGCATTTTCAAGTAATGAGGTCATCATGTTAATCTGTATAGGTGGCTGATTAGTGCTTCTATAAATAGCCTGAACGTACTTTGATACCTCAGAAGCTCATACACACACATTCCTCCTATGCATCAGAATGTGGGGCTGTGACTAAAGATTATTTTCATCACTGATAATTGTTTTGATCCATTAAAATATTTCAGAAAATGCATCATTTTTAATGTGGCACCACCATGCCAGCAGCTCTGTGAGGTTGTAGGCACAGTGGTGCTTTGAGTTCAATGCTAACGTCAGCATGCTAACATGTTCACAGTGACAATGCTACAGTGCTGCTGCTAAGCAGATATAACATTTACCATGTACACCATCAGCTTGTTAGCATGCTAATGTTTGCTAATTAGCATTAGCCACAAAGCACAGCTGAGGTTGATTGGAATGGAGTTAGTTTAGCAAGTATCACAAATTGAAATTTTGACCTGATGAAGGCACTAGAGGAAAGGTCAGGGGGTCACCAATGTTATTGCAGCTCATCCTGAGTAGGGTATGAATGTCTGCATCAAATTTTTATGGCGATCCATACAATAGTTGTGCATCAAAAGTGTTTGTAGTTGTGCTGAACAGTCAAGCTGGAAGGTGGAGTAAAAAGCCTGTCAGAGAGAGCGGGGAGATGTGATACTGTTTAAACACAGGGATAATGGTGCACATTTTCAGACAGCCTCTCCTGAAAGGCATTAATGGCGTTGTACATGAAAAGTGACAGAAATAGCTATGTTAAGAGTAAAAAAAAAGAAAAGAGCAAGAGAGAGAAGTTCAAAGCCATCTTACTGTCTACCTCTGCAAAGCTGACCACTCACAGCTTGAACAGGGTGTGAGTGTCAGATTGTCGGTTTTTCGGAAATTCCCAGAAATGGTTGGACATAGTTCCCCCTAATCTGCTGTCAGGAGGGTGTGAAGGGAGGGGGTTCCTGAAACTATTTAGCCATTCAACATGCAGTGGTGAAGAAGCATACTGGTCATTTAAGGATTCATCCTCTAGGAACCGTGAATGTCTGAACAAAATTTCATAGCAATTCATGCAGTAATCGAGATGTAGCAGTCCAGACCAAAGTGTTGGATCAACAGATCAACACGCCACTGGCACGGCTAAAAATATTCTGTTTATACTGCGAAGCAGGAAATCCTTTTGTTAAGGAGGCTGAAACCAGAGAATGTTTAGCATTCTTGCTTGATAAATGACTGAAATGATTAAGCGATTATCAAAATTGTTGCAGACTATTATTTCCTTCATCGTCTAATCGTTTGTTTCAGCTCTAAAATGGAGAATAGTTAGTCATTCGCTGTAGCTTTTGTTTTCTTCTCTCTGAAACTCCAAGATGAACCTTGGTGCCGAGGACATAGCTCCTTCCCAATCTGATATTTACGCTCAGCAAACACTGAAACCATGACATCATCATTCCGGGATGAAGCCGCTGTGGGCCCGCAGTCAGTCCAGCAACCTCACAGTGAAAATAAATCACAGTTAAAGTGGCCTCCTCTTGCTTTTAATCTGCCCTTAATGAAGTCTGGCACATTTCCCTCTGGTGTGGCTCCATGACACGGCCGTGATCTACGGGCCAGGCCGGAGACCAGAGGGCTGTGGCCTCGGTTGAGCTGTGGGAGATGTGGCTTCAGCCGGGGCTATATGGATCCAGGTATGAGCGGAGCCCCTTTGGCATGCACGGGGTCAAGTGGTTAACCCTCGTTATCTGGAAAGGACAAGGAACATGTGACTCAGACGTTCCAGCTGTAATCAATATCGAACAGCCATTAACCACTGAGACAACACGTCCTCACAAACACACACACACACACACACACACACACACACACACACAAGCACTTAGCAGCACATGTTTCCCGTCCGTCTCACGCACTCCAAAGTGTTCACTGAAGGAAACACAAGGGCACAAACGCAAACAACATGGACTCACTCCAAACATTGAGCCGACTGAAACAGTGGGAAAACTCTGTTAATGTAAACTGACTATTTTCAGAGGCAGACACTTGAAGAGTTGTTGTATGAGCTATTCATGCTGCTTTGATTTAACAGTAACAGCAGCGAGGCCAAACACCGCAGCTGGGGGCATCCGCAGACGTACATTTCCTGTTTGTGGCTGATTGCTGTCCAGACGTCTTCCTCCTCTCTCATCTCGTTCTGCTTCTTCACTCTTCCTCCTCTCCTTTACTCATCTCAGCCATCACGACTGACAGGAAAGCGCTGATTACAGACAAATAACACTCTGCGCTGAAAAACATGTCCTCGATTTAACATCCCAGCAGGTGATGTAAGCAAAACCTCCTTCTTCTCTTCTCCTTTCCACGTCTCTCAAATCAGTAATTAGGTCTGATAACAAGCCGAGACAATAGATGTTTGCTGTAACCATCTTTGTCTACATATAAACATTGTGGAATCTTGATAACAATCCTGACTAGTAGCTAGTTGTGATCCTTCCATCTTCACTCACCACAGCTCCCTGCATTATACCTTTTTAGCCTCTCAGATGAGATTAGAATTTGAAAAGAGAAACTGTTCTTTGATGCTTAATATCAAAGAACTCGACGCTCAACAATTCCCCTTGAAAAAAAAATGGGCAGAAAGTTAGGACACGCACGCACGCAGACACACATGTTATTAACTCCCTTTGATTATTTGTTAGTGTAAACTGCATTTTGTAGGCCCGTGGCCCGGAGGGTTTAGAGAGGAGCTAAATTGATGGAGAGAATATGCCAAATGCTGGCCCTCGGGGGGTGATCTGTCCATTCTAATGGAATTACCAGCCTCTGATAGATGAGTCTTTTCTCCAAGGCTACTTGTCTGTCAAACATTAGGTCACACTCAGCTTCCACGCTCGGATGGGGTGGTGGTGGTGGTGGGGGGGGGTGGTGGTTGAAGGGGGCTCAAGGCATAGAGAAGAAAACGTCTGGAGAGGTGCCTCACTCCCTGCCAAGAAAAGGAGGGCAACAAAAGTGAAAGAGGGTTGGGGAGAGAGGGAGGACTGGGTGAAAAAGAGAGGGTGGGAGCGGGTGAAAGAGAAGGTGAAATGAGTGAGGGTGGGGGGTTAAAGAAAGAGGAGAGAGTGAGAGGGGTACAAAGGGGTGCATTCGAATCCACTCTAATCAAGGCCTGTGTGATGTGTGATGGACAGGACCTGCGGACGTGCCTTCTTTTCAATTTGAGTGTGTGTGTGTGTGTGTGTGGTTGTGTGTGTGTGTGAGAGGGAGAGAGAGAGAGAGAGAGAGAGGGAGAGAGAGAGTGCTTCTGTGGACGGTGTGACGATGGGAGGGGCCAGGCCTCTAGTAGAGATGTCTACTGCCAGCAGCCTGAATGGGACAAAGACCTGAATAGAAACTTCAAAGCGACCTCTGTGAGCTCACCCCCTCACCACCACCACCTCTTCTTCACAGTCCCTTGGCTGTGTGATGGTCAACAAGCTCCTGCTCAAGTGGTGTGTGTCTGTGTGTCTGTGTGTCTGTGTGTGTGTGTGTGTGTGCGTGCGCACGGTCTGTGTGAGCCTGTTATTTTCTGACTGCTACATGGATTTCTTGGCAGCTATGCATGCAGTGTGGATTTCAAGTGTGTTGGTCTGCCCGTGTGTGTTCCTTTCTTATGCGAGTATGTGTGTGTTTGCTTTAAAGAGCAGACTGCAGGATGCAGATATAATTGGAGCTGGGGATCTGACTCATTGCTCTCCCTCTCTGAACTGAGCGCTGGCTCTCTTTGGCGGGGCTGGAATTGAAACAAGTAGCCCACAGTGCTGACGTGCTGAAGAAATTATTGTTGCTAAATGATACAGAGGGATTTAGCGTCTAATTTGATCCCAGTGTCCTTACTGATTTTGGCCTGTGTTATGATCTTGTGGTGTGCGTCATCTAATTCTATTTGGCTGCGGCTCAGGGCTTCTAATGATCCTCCACTTATCACCCCTCTCTCTCTACAGTAGATACTCTTCCAAGTGTCTCTCCCAGCACAGCTAATAGCCTAACACGACACTGATGACTGCTGCAGAGAATCTTTCTGGGCCCCTGAGAAAAACAGGAAGACCACGGGGTGATGGCCAGGTCAGGAAGAAAGATAAGATTTGTGTAAGTGTAGTGTCGGCTTTGGCATTTTCGTGATCGTGTGTGTGTGTGTGTGTGTTTGCACGCCTCGTGAAGGTATCGGTCCTGTCCGAGCCCACTTGCACCAGTCAAGAGTCAGGTCAGGCTCCAAAGCCCCTGGGATCAACGTCTCATTGTTGCTGCCGGGTGTCACTGACATGTCCTCAGTGACATCATCACCTGGGGACACAGAACAGACGATTCATCTCTATTCAGTGCACAGCTGAAGAGCCATTAGAATCCACCTCTAATCAGAGTACAGAATAAAGTAGCCCCAACAACCTCATCAGCGTTGCCTTTTTTTTTTCTTTTTTTTCCTCCCCTGGCAGGTGCAGCGCGGTGGCGTAGGCTGCTGCAGCTTTGATCATATATTTATATTTTAAGAGACAGAACAGTAGTCCTGCATACAGGCATAGTCCCCATGATGAGGAACATCCCCTGATTGTGCCTTTAAATCGTTAAATCCAGCAGTTGCCGTCATCTGTCTCCGGGAAAATACGCTTATATTTGAACTATAGAAAAACACATTGAGATAACCTTATCTGCAGATAGAATGTTATCAGTCATCCTGATTATGTCATGTGTTTTCAGCTGAGCGTTATTCTGTGCAGCTATAAATAAAGAGGCCGTAAAAATCCTGGAGGAGATCTGTAATGTGTAATGCCCACACACGCGCGCACACACACACACACACACACACACACACACACATACACAATGCAGTAATTGTGACACGCCTGTAAAACAAAGACGCAAGAATAATCACAGCTAATGTACACACGGCTAATGTGCACATGCCTGAAATACACACTGTGATACGAAAAGGGAAGGGCCGCACCCTAGCACGCACTGTTGCAGAGGGAAACACACAGACACACCTTTGGCAACCAATGGTATATACCAAAAAAACACACTTTAAACCCAGGGAGACAAACTCCTAAATCTGAGGGTGTCCTTGTTGGTAAGCAGCTGAGGGTGCACGAGTGCTCTCAGCCGCATCATCAAAGCCTCAGCAATTACTCCCATGCTCCCTCACTCTGGCATAAATCTGCTCTTATCTCGGCTCGCTGCAGGATCAGGGAATATCAGCTCCAGCATCTGCTCCATCTACAAACCCAGCCACTAAAAGCACAACAAAGTGGCTCTGCAGGCATAAATAAAGGAAGGAGGGGCACCGGAAGAAGCAAGGAAGGGTAGCGGGGTGGGGGGGCGTAGAGAAAAACAGACAATGAAAGATAGGTATAGGGAGGTGCAGGGGTGTGTGTTTCTGCTTGTCTTATTTGCCTTGAGCATTTGAGCTCATTCACACTGCAATCTGTCAATCAGCCAGCCAGACCAAAAAAAAAACCTGATTTCCAAGTAGCTTTTCTTGGCTCAGGATAAAATCTTCTCAGGAAATTAAGACATATGAAGAGAAGGAAGGTCAACAGCTCTGGTTGGGGTAAAAGGTCAGAGTTGAAGATTTAGTGGGCAGGGGCAGATATGAAGTTAAGACCGGCTTGTCATATTTATTGGAGGGGTTAAGATAATCACTGACTCTGACTCTCAAAGGGCCTATGAACTCCGGAGATGTTAGGATCAAGGCTTCACAGACACATTTTTTACATGATTAACCCAGTTTGCGCAGAGAGGTCGGCAGATTCCAGGTCTGTTACGGAGAGCAAAGTTGCTCACACCTGGCTGAAGCCACAGTGACGACAAGAGGAACCGGTCTCAAAAGTATTTTTAGGAGGATGTTTATTTTCCTCGCGACCGGACTGAAGCAACATCTTTCATTCCGACCTCTTTATCGCAGCTGTGACCCTGACCTCCCTCCTAAAACCTCATCCACCCACTTTTCTCTCCTGTACCTCCCTGTCCTCTCTGTCTTTCCTCCTTCCTGTCCCGTGTCGTCCACTCCCATTCGCCCCCTGGGTCGGCCACTCCCTGCTCTCCCGAACACACAGCCACAGAGCTTGGCTGGTATGCGATATACGCTGGAGCCAAATTTACAACCAATCCAAAGCTGCTCAGTTCAACATCGGTAATAGAGACAAAATGTTACAAGTTAATGTTATGAGGAAATACCTCAGCTCCAGGTGCCGGCTGGGGGGGGGGGGGGGAGGGGGGGGGGGGGGGGGTCAGGGGTGAGAGGTGACGGGTCACACACCACCCCTCAGGGCTCCCTGAACCCTGACCTCACAAGACTGATGAATAGTGTGTTAACGGGGACCAGCTCTCTCTCTTACTGTGTCTGCACTCTCTCTTCTTGTCTTTGACTACCTCTAATTCTCCCCCACCCCCCTCCACCTCCACTCTCCTGGGAACTGATCTGGCAGAAGCAGAGTAGCAATACTTATACCTGCTGAACCTTTAAAGTACCTCGCCATCTGTCGTCTCCCCTGGATTTAAAATTACCATCATATCACATTCAAACTAGGCACTGTCGCACTCTTACATAACCTAACCCCTATCTACCAGCGCATGCAATACTTAAGAATAGATTGAATAAATTATTATTGGGTGAGGTGTTAAATCTTGGCCAGCAATAGAAGTGCTCTCTTTCTAATGAGGCTCCCCTGCCTCGTCTCTGGCTCGTATCCGTGCTGAAGGGAAGTGAGAAAACTAATAACAGGCACATGCATGAGCCACTTGTCCCCCCTCCCCATCACCCCCTGCATACACATGCCCCCCACATGCACAATATACATGCACCAATAGACATAACACAGACGTGAACATTGCACATGTATTTAACACGCGCACGCACGCACGCACTCTCTCTCTCACACACACACACACACGCACACTCACATGCACACACGCGCGCGCACACACACACACGCACACACACACATACACCCCCATACCCTGGGCCATTTGCACAGTCATATCATAGAGCCAATTAAAGAGATGAGTCTTATTAGCAGAGGTGTCCTGGCCCTCGTTAATCACTGGGGTTTCCTGGCAGGGGCTGGTGACATGCAGAGCTCTCTGTCATCTTTATGAGACCTGTCTCATCACGCCCTTATAAGACACTCATCCAAACTTTACTGAGACTCATGATTTAGCAGAGCTGGCTTGGCCCAGAAATGCGTTCAGTCATCGGCAGGTCACCTTTGAATGAGCTTCAAGGGATTTGAAAATGGAAGCGTAGAAATGTAGGCTTTGTGTGGCAACATTGTGCTACCTCACTAGCTTGCATGTTTTCCAGAGTCCCCCCCCCCCCACCTAATTGAAAAACCATAATCTTGTTTCCTCTTCCTGCAGGGAAAACATTATTATCCTTGCTGCACAGCTCAGGCCCACTGAGACGAGCGAAAGTGGCTCCACAACAATGAATGTGAGGTGAAGAGAGAAGGTGTAGAGAATCAGATTCCAGGGTAACCCGGGGTAAATATCACTCTGCTCCCTGCTGAAAACTCGTCTTGTTTTCTCGCTTGCCCTGCCCAGACCTCTGGACCACCTGCAGTCCTGCTGATGACAGATTCCCTTCGCACACTGGACCATCAGTGCCAAAGGGAGACTAATCCTCCTGCTTCTGTCCTGCAAGTACAATAGTCCTGTCACTCGTTCACTCATTCAGAATACCTTTAGCTGCTCTGCCTGTGTCAATACGAAGAAAACCGACAGGAGGCAGACAGTAGGTTCCCACGGCACTCTATTCATAGCTTTTTCCACTGGAATCTCTGACCTGTTCTGGCCTGTCTCATGAAACCTGCTCCTCATAATGAAGGGCATTGATCCTTTTTCTCATTTCACATTCACCTTGACATCTCTGTTACAGCCCACAGAGCATCTCCTCTTAATCCAGGAGAGATTCCTTCCCTTTATTTGGTTACCAGATATTTTATTGAATGCGCAGTGCATTGTTGGAATGATGTGGCTCGGAAATGTCAAGGATGGGGTGTACTGTTGTGCACCACAAGGCTCTGGAAGATGAAGTCTGGACATTTGAGCGTCAGTGGCCTGGAAGCTGGTCCGTCTCTGTGCCTAATCTGAGGCAGGTTCTGGTAAATGATTTTCCAGGGTCAGCTGCTTTCCTCTGCCCTTACAAGCCAAGGAGATTACATCCAACGCTCTCATTAATGATTTATCCACGGAATTAAAATTCTGTGGGTTTATCTTCTCGCAAAACTCTGGCAAAGCCTCGTCCTCCATATATAACAGCTCTTCTGAGAGTTGTAATCAATTAAAGATGTACAGCAAATGAGTATATTTTAAATTGCCATGAAATATTTTTTCAGATCTTGTTAGACGAGTCTCCCAGCGAACTCTGCACATGTATGTATGAATCACAGTCCCAGTCCTCCTTGACCCTCTTTGAGGTCTCAACACCAGCTAAACTGATAGGGCCCCTGGAGGCCTCTGGGTTATCAGAGGTAAATAGAAGCTGGAAGCCCCACAGAGGCTGTGGCTCTGATTTAAACTCAGCAGCCCTGACCTCAGCAACACAACTTAACCTAAGTCAGCCCATATAGATGCACAGAGAGGACAAATCAGAGAGAAAAGTAAAAGGGAGAATAGTGGTTTTGGCACAGAAGTGTGAGATGTGGACATAAAACACCCTCCTCAACTTTCATAAAACTGGTTTGACAACAGCTATACACTAATCTAAAATTTCACTTTGGTCTCCCTCTGCAGGAACACCACGAACAGTGTGTTACAGAAAGGGCTGACAGCTCAAAAGAGAACCAAGCGGGGCTGCCGAGGTAAGTCCTTTTCTGCACATTATTCTGACAGCTGACATGTGACAAGCAGACTGACGTAGTGATAGATGAGTCTCTTCATGTATCACAGGCTGGACATGAAGGGGAGCTCTCTGCCAGGTCCTATTCTGATAGGACCGCATTGATCTGAGCTCCTCTTTATTAATCATGCACTTAACACAGAAGTCTGTGATGCTTTCATCCCTTCCTCCGCTTCCTCACTTTTATCATTACAGCAACTATGGCATGCTTTGTCTCCACAGAACAAGACATTACTCTTGCCACAATGGGCTCTTTTGATAGTCAACACAAATGTAAAAGCTGTCGCATACAGTGAGATATGTGCATTGAAGATACAGAGGGCCCAAGAATACATATTCATAGCCTTTTCAGCACAGTGAAAAAGATACATATATTACACAGCATGACACCATATAGAGTAATAGCACTGCCATTGTGGGGAAATTAGGTATCCGCTGTGGACTATACTGCCCCCTTGTGCTGTTAAAGTGAATACATCTTAAGTGAATATCATGACAACTATATTTTACCACAAATAGCATGAATCTGCAAAGGAGAAAGACTACAGGTGTACTGTGCAGCCTGGACATGTGTAACACCAGTATTAATCACAGTGTGGTCAGTAAAAAGTACCACAGGTGAAATGTGTTGATTTTTATTCAAAAGTTACTGTCTCCAGACAAGTACAAATCAGAAAACAGAGTGACTGAAGGAGGATGGGATAATAGACAACAACTTAGAGTGTAGGCAAGAGTGCATGAAAAAAATGAAAAACAAAAAAACAAAAAAAAAAAACAAAACACAGACATGGCCAAAAGGAAGGAAGGAAAGAAATTAAATTTTGTATATATACACATGATCTAATAAGAATTTATACCAATGTAGTGGTAAGTAACAAACAATAAACAGTACTTTTTCCTTAAAAGAATTTTCTTTTTTACTTACATAAAATAATTAGGCAAAACACATATAGGCTGTTCATCTACTTTATCACATTACATCTGACCACCTCATGTTTCATGTTCTAAGAAGCCAATTATCCACCTTTAAACATGACTGATCCTCTGACATGGAAGATTACTGTGAGAGAAGGTGACCTTCACAAGCATGTTTAAGGCTTAAGCATGGAATGACTACAAAATAAAAACCTCAGTAGACAAAACATTTCATTAAAACTTGTGTGTGACAAATATATGTCAAAATCTAAGCTTTGTCTAGCTGCCACAGCGCTGCTGAATAACTTTCATCTTCAGTATTGTCTGAATGACTACCTTTCACTTTTAACATTTGAAATCTTTAAGTATTTTGTGACAGGACTTTTCATGTTGAGAAAACCTTAAAGCTGAATTTCACAAGTCTTTTCATTAGTTTTATCCAAACTAATTTACATGTAGGAAAAAAGGTAGAAACCCGAAGACATTATCAAGACAAAAAGAAAAAAAAAAGAAAAAAAAAAAAAAGAGAAAAAACATAAAAATACAAATTTAAAAATCTTCCTTGATGCATGGCTTCACATGCTTTCATTTTTTAAGTTTTACTTACACATTTCTCAAACTTTGTGACTGAAGGTTGAAAAGTTGAAAATAAGAAAACCAAAAGCACATATATAAAATCAGCACCGATTCATATATAACTTTTATTTAAAATGTAGAGATACCCATTTCAACATTATGCTGCTGGAGTTTGCTGTGATTTTCTTTGACTGAGCTTCTTCCTTCCAGAGCCCACACAGTGGCACTACTGGGATTAAACTCTGCTCATTGTCGGGGGGGACACGTTTCCCTAGTAGATGGTGGTTAAGGAGTGGTCCAGATCTTGGGGTAAGCTCTAGGATTTACTGCTTAACAGTGTGGAGCATTCAGTGGACTCTGGGAATCTTCACAGCATAAAGAGATCCTGACTGATTCTATGTGACGTCTCACCATCTTAACCACCAGTGGTTTATCAGGACCTCAACTCAGGCCCAACAACAGGGAAAAGAAACTTAAGAGATAGAGGGAGGAAAAAAAAGAAAGAGCACAGAAACATAAAGACCTCCATCCACTTGGCTAACACAGTACAAGCAAGCTACTACAGTCTGTTTATAAATTACTACTTCACACCTGGTAACTTACTACAATTGTAAAAAGGGTTAGACATAAACAAAAAAATGTTTCTTAAGTTAAACACACCAATTCATCCCCGTTTAAAAAAAAAGAAAAAAAAGTAAAGAAAAAAGTAAAGAAAAGGAAAAAAAAAAAGCTATTATGGATTTTTCTTCAGACATGTCTCATTTCTAATAGGTTTGGAAGTGGCCTGTTACACTATTTCTGAACAGGAAGAGCTTACCCAAGATTATAAAAGTAAATATTTGAAACAAAGTCCTCTCTGAGCAAGCAACACTGAGTGTGGGTTGTCATTGGTCCACGTGGAGTACAAGCCAGAATTTTTTTTTGTCTTGTTTTTGCTTTTTCTTAGAGAAAACGCTTCTGTTTTCGCATCTAAAATTCTCTTTAAATACAAAGCGCCTCTTCTGTTATCCCAGCGTCAAAATCATCTGGATATTAGCTTAAAACATGGACACCCCAAGAACCTAGAGGAAACAAAAAAACATGCTTTAATAACAATTAAGTTAAACACACACATTTAATATGAAAGAAATTGATCAGTACATGAGATTCTGATATTGAAAAATAAAAATTAAAATAAAAATTCACCCTGTCTCTTGCCCATGTACAGTATGAAAATATACAAGAATTGTGATGCAAGTCTGATACAAACCAAAGTATAAAGTGTTTTGGTAATGAGGTCAAGTTATAAGGTCATATTTGGCTAAAACAAAACTGGTTGGATCTCCTAACATGAGTGGTTACATCATTACAGCAGTTGCTGCCAGGGTGTCATATGGAGGAAGTGATCTACCCGACAATTTAATATTAAAATACAGGCCAAAAAAGTACTTTGTCTGATTGTCTAAAATCAGACAACATAAGATGCTGGAACTGAAAGTGACAATGTAACAAGGCTTTGACTAAAGCCAGCTCACAGCAAAAATGTAGTATGACAATTGCTGTCTGTTTTCAACATTTCTGACATCATGCTGCATTGAGTGCATTTGACTTTCTGTCTGCTGTTACAAAATATAATCTTATCTACAGCCACATCAATTTTTAACTTTGTGGAAAAGTAATTCAGAGTGGAAAAAATGGCCCTGAACCAGACTTGTTCTGAGCTGGGGTGCAGTCGGTAGTGTCATAAGCTGAGCAACTGCTGCATTGTATCTTAGCTTGGAAAAACGTTAATGGAACAAGTAGTTAAGTGTCTTCTCTTTTGATATTTTTATGACAATTAAATGATTTAAAGTTGACACAAAACAGCCACACAGGCTCTAGACAGTGAGACAGTGTCTGAAGAATCCTGCATTTCAAGGCATATCCTCAGGGTTTCTTAAGGTTGGGACACATTGAAACACGATTTTAAGGCTGGCAGTAAACTCTGGCATAAGTAAAATTTGGCGTGTTTATACAGGCAAAAATAGCAGCCTTGCAACCAATAAGAAATGTTGCATTTGGCTGCTGTGCGTTCAACCTGGTCTGCTGAACTTGTCTAAATGTTTTGATGTCTCATTCAGTGCCCCAAATACAACACACTTGCAAGTGGTCCATGTAATGCGACTGGTTGCAAGCCATCTATTTTCAAATTACTTCCATAGAGTTACACTAATTTTAGTGTTTACTTTCTTTGAAGGGAATCACAGGTTGCGTCTACTCTCACTGTGCCTCACAAGCTTCTCCAGCAGGCCATGACGCAAACACACCTGGAGTCTCCATAAGTATGCTGGTATTTGTTTGTAGTGCTCCAGATAACAGTAGTTGAAGAGGAAAACTGAATTTTGAATGGAGGTGATGTACAAGGTTAAACATATCTCATTGATTCAGTGGAGATGCTCCTTACCGATTCATCCATGATAGAAGCAGGGTCAAAATAGTCTGGCTTAAGCTCAGACCTCTCACGACGGTTCTTAGAGGGTGGCTGGAAGAGAAAGAAGAGGCACTCAGAACAGATACTCCAATAATGTTTCTTGCTCTAACAGCTGCTTTGGCAGACAACCAATGAATGTTTAAACAATCTTTGATCATACTAAAAATTAGGGTTGAACTGTACTGAGAAAATAAACAAACTGTTGACATCAAGTTTTGCGATATGAATTAGAATATTTAAAAAAAGAAAATGCATAATTTCAGCAGATATTTGCAGCATTGAACTCCTGTAGCTCAATTTGGAAAAAATGTATCACACATGCAACAAATCGAGTGAATTTAGAGGAACTAGGGCAGTTGTTCAATTTTCTGGTTGATTCAACATGACATTTGGAGCCTGTCTTACAGAGTCCAGCACCAGAGGAAGCATCCAAAATAGACATTTGTCTTGGATAAAATTTAGTTCTGGCTTTACACTCATCATACATGGTTCTGTGGCGTTGGTGTAAAATGGTCAAATAAATTTGTCATATTGCCTCGTGTTGTACCAACAGTTGCAGGGCCCTGTCGACAGAGTATGTTTCATCATATTTTTAAAACCCAAAGAGCAGATATATCCTCTCCCCCAGGCCACAATTCTTTTTGATGATTTCTTTTGTCTTCTTTGCTCTTTTGAAGTTACATTTAAGATTCTCATTATTAACTGTTGCATGCTAAGCAAATCAGTCTTTTCTTAAAATAAATGACTGATCTGCCCCAATACAGAAAGAGTATCCATGTGAAACCAGGATATATATATATATATATGTTTTTTGTATTAAATCAGGATATATTATGGTCATAGTTATGAGAACTATAGCTTATTTAGTTAAGTTCTAATTAAAATCACACTGATGGAACTGTGAAAGGGGGTACACCAACTAACTTGATTGGTGGGAATCCCTGAGATTTAAATGTGCTAGTCAGAAATAAACATCAAAAAACTAAATGTGTATCTCACCAGATCAATGTCCATGGTGTCAAAGTCCATGCCTTCATTGAGGTCATCCATACGGCCCTCAGATGACATCATCACGTCCTCCACAATCGGCTCTTCGTCTTCTTCCATAAGCCCAGTGCCGCGACGACTGCAAAAAAGAAAAAAAAAAAGCCATTATATAAGTATGGAATCATGCTTTTAATGAGATTTTCACAAGCACATCTGTGCGTAGGTGAGTTTGTCTTACATAGCATGCTGCAGGTTGGTTCTGAGCTTGGCGTAGTTCATGGCTCTTTCCTGCTGCTGGCGTGCCTCTTCTTGCTGTCTCTGAGCCAGCATCCACGTCACCTGGGAACTAAACGCACAGGAGTAATTAGCCATGTTGTTTGGTGATTTAACTGGCGATACCACAAGGATGTCAGTTAGAACTATATAGATGGTCACTGGCCTGGTGCCTATGAAAAGTCAGGTTGGATAAATAAACTTGTCAGTCACTGTCCCAGAAGGGCCAACACTTGGCAGGCTGTTAAGTACAAGCATTTTGCTACCATTTGCCCTCCAAATTAATAAAACACAAATGGGAAATTACAGTGAACCCTGTCCTAATGTATTCTGGCTCATATTCCAGTCCTCTGATCCCATTCTCAGAGAATAAGTGATGTATGGAACTGAGCAATGAGCCTGGATACAAGCCAAGTCATATTTATAAAATCTTGTGGTAGGACGCATTGAAAAATAACAGATAATTAATTAAAAGTAAATGGCCATCAAAGAGTTTTGAAAATGCTGGGCCAACACAACAAATGAGGAGTAGAAAAGGTAATGCTGGACTGTGAAATTTAGTGAGTGAGACTACGCCTTGGCAGAATATTCAATGATATAAAAGCTTGACGGTGTTCACAGTGGAGCTGTAAGATTAACTGAAATATCCAAATAAATCATGCCCCCAAAAATGGAAGTTAATAACAGTTTTTAAATGTTCTGACCAAGAAAGAATTAATAAATCTTCCACATTGATAAATAAATATCTTGTATCCATTGAGCAGCTGTGAACATCGAACTGTGAACTGACTGCATCGTTGCACCTCTGCAATGCAACAGTGAAGCATACTTACTTGTAATCCATGGGTGTCTGGTGGTGCTGAGGCGTCTGTTGATGGTGCTGTGGGTGTTGGTGGGGCTGTTGCTGGTCATGAGGAAGGGGGTAGACCCCCATGTAGCTGTCATCACGACCCCTCTTAGGGTCCCGCATGGCAGTTGAGGTGAGGTGAGGGGACGGCATCATGACTGGGGTCTGCATGGTCTGCTGCCACACCTCGCTGCTGCTACTGCTCTCCTCTGGAGGGGAAGGGCAGAAGTGTTAGACAAACTCACAACAACCGTGCACATTCTTGTTTTGTTATACTTGTTTTGAAGGGCCAAGTTCCTTCCAAAGGCCCTCAACTATTAACAATGTTGAGTTTCAAAACATAACTGTGAGCAAATACTACAGCAAAACAAGAAAATGTATCTTTACACTGAGGCAGGGGTTTTTATGAAGAGTTCTAAAGAGATCTCAGAACATTGGCATAGTATTTCCAGACTCAAATTTAGTGTATTCTCAACTGATGCAGAATACAGTTTTGGTTGCAAAATGCCATCCACTCATTGAATCCAGAGGTTTGCCCTTTCACACCAGAGGGAATTTGCAATTCATGGTTAAAGAGGAGACGCC
The DNA here is from genome assembly GCF_002260705.1 of Seriola dumerili. Lineage (NCBI taxonomy): Eukaryota > Metazoa > Chordata > Actinopteri > Carangiformes > Carangidae > Seriola > Seriola dumerili. The sequence continues at coordinate 4,061,014 of NW_019174416.1, read as the reverse complement.
AGAAATAATCAGTGAAATCCAAACCAAAGATAACAACAAAGGGGATCGCAACTACAAACGCTGAAGTGTCTGTGATATTTCAAACAATTTGATTTTGACTGTACTATACCGTCAGCCCTGCTCACTGCTTTTTCCTCCACCAAACACTGCATTTTACTCAAAGATTCATAGCATTTTGAATGCTATGAAAGCTCTAATGTTTAATATTCTAGAGAAATCCTTCGTCATGAAAAAGTCTTCAGCAAATACATGGACACAGATTTAAGTGACACTGTGATTGGTAAGGAGCAGTCTGACTCTTTTCTCTCTCTCCTACCATCTGCTGTTTAATCTCCTCACCCATCAGCTCCACTGGCTGAGCCAGGCCAGTAGAAACGCATTTGGGTTAATCTCGGCTCTGTCTCTGCTTTTGTAATATCATGGTTGGGTTGGGTTATAATGTATGTGATTCTCATGAAGACCAGTTCTCAGTGTGTTTGTGCATTGGTGGTCGCTGAGGAGTTGAACTGATGGATGTTTATTGTTAATAACAGGAAACTGCTGATGTCCAATTTTAAAGCTTTAAAAAAAAAATGGGAGTTGTCACCACTATCTAAAATGAAGTTAATGTCTGTTTTTCCTTGGAAATGAAAAAAGCAAAGAAAGCACTATTAACCCAGATATTAAACATTATTAATGATTTTGTTGATTCCCAAGCGTGCTATACCTTCTGGCAGCTTCCTCTTGGCTGCTGAAGTTCCAGCTGCAGCAGCGGGAGGCTTGGTCTTCTTGGAGCGAATGGAAGAGCCTCTGCTGGAGTAGCCACTCATCACTGACATGGTATCGTCATCACCACCAGCCTGCAGGGAATTCCTGTAGGAGATGAGGGGGAGCCAGCAGTCTTCTCGCTGCAGTGCCATCTGGAACGTCATGAAGCGCTCCAGGTACATGTGGCTGGGGAGAAGCAGGAGGTCACATAGACAAGATGAACAAAACCATGCATCCATGCATGGAGAGAACAAACTTTACACACAAAACCAGGTGCACATTCCAACTGGAGGGTAAAAAAAAGCCTCAGAGCAAACCCCCATGCATCAGAAACACCAGTTGCACCAGTTGTCACAAACACCTGTTGCACTGACACTCTGAGGCCTCCCACTTGTCAGCTAAGCAGAAAAAAAAAACTTACACAGTCCTCTTGTCTTGTCTCATAAGCTTGGAGGAGAACTCGCTGAGGATGTCTAAGAACGCCAGGTTGAGGGGAGGGCCTCCTTCTCCCTGGGGACTAGGATCCTTAAACGCAAACTCGATACCATCCCTGAGAGTTGCAGACACATAGGAATAGGAATAACACAGTGAGCAGAGGAAAATACATGGTTTCATGGACATTAAACCCAAAAAATATTTGATCCAAACTATGTCATGAAAATTTAAAGTCTAAGACATCACAAAGCTTTTTATGAAAGATATATTGTCCTGTAGTACAACTAGGGATATTGCGATTCTAATAATAGAACCTTCTTCAATACTTGATGTTGATGATGAAAATGTCAAGTTACACTGAATTCTTCTAAATTGAACAAGACTCAAATCTTAAAGTACACCAGCACTAAAACTGATGAAAGATAATGGATTTTTGTTTTCTTGCTTCTACATGAACGCTTGGGATTTAAGCCTTTTTGCAGAGGCCTCTGTAGCTCTGACACTCTTATGGACATACCCTATGTCACTGTGGTAAGACGATTGGTCTTTTCCGCCTTACTACACCCAGTACTCATGTTAAATTGTGCTACAATCTAATGCTATATCGGCAAGGTCTCCCTTGAAAAAGAGGTTTTAAACCTCAATGGTACTTACCTGGTTAAATAAAGGTTAAAAAAAAAAAAAAAAAAAAAAAACTAGATGGAAACTAAGCAGATTTTTCAGCCTCCGTTTCATTACTCGAATTCCCGACACACACCCAGCATATTCTATTATAAAGTATGTCCATATGTTGCACAAGTGTAGGGGATACCCAAGCAAACATTGCAAATGTGCATGTACTAGCTTTCTTGGAACCTGACTGATATTATAATTTAATAATTCACATGAGAGAAACAAAGCCACTGTGATGAATGGGGTGATTACAAATGTGAAGGATTGTGTGATTTTATACACTAACTCTCCATCACAGCTAAAAAGAAACAACATGTATCATCCAGAAAGGTCAAGACTGCATGAACAATGTTTTCTTACTTTGCCACTGCACCAGTTAATGTTCATACAAAGTGGTGGGAAAAACAGGACCATGCAGTGGCAGACAGTAGTCTTGTGTTACAAATTTCAGACCAATATTTTGCCAGACAAGAACGCTTGCATTGTTTTGTTTTTTTTTTTTTAACATTGTGTACGTAACAGAGAAGTTTTGTTTTTATAGCACTGTTTCTCTTCTTTGTGTTTGAAGAGCCTGACATTTTTTGTACATTTTCGTCTATAATACTTTCAGTGCATGGGAATAAAAAAAACTACAATATTTTATCACTTAAGCCTCTCTGAAATCCGGAGGAGAAAAAACATGGCCAGAGGAAACACACTATTCAAAGAGTAATTTGTCTGAGATGGCAGTTCCCAGATGCAAGGCCAAAAATGTGAAAAGAGCAATGCAATGTAACAAGAGCAGAATGAAACCTTACTTGTGCAGCATAGCGATGGCATCTCTGGTTTTGACTTGATCGAGACCAAAGGTTAGAGAAAAGCGTCGGGCCAACTCTTTGATTCCACAGAATGCAGAGGAGGAGCGATCAAACCCATGACCCAGCTCAGACAGCATTTCATTGAACAGCTAGCAGGAAGAGAGATGGGAAACATTACCTCAACAACCTGTTAAAAACAGGACACGTGAACAGAACTGCTGAATGAATTAATGAGTGAGTGAGAGTTTGTACACTGACCTGCTGCAGACTAAGGATGAGTGTCTTGGCACATTGAATCTTGTCGATTTGCCGAGTCTTACTCATAGTCTCCTTGATGATGTCACCGTAATCATTGTAATACTGTAAAGAAAGAAAGAAAAAAAAGAATTGTATATCTGTTTTGTTTTTTTGACAAATCATGCATTAAACTCTGCAATGGCATATTCTGTTAGTTAAAAGTCTTTGTACACTGTATGGTTAAAATGTAGAGAAGCTGAACTTACCCGCATGTACTGTTTGAAGATGTCAGCTCCAGTTTTCATTTCTACCACACAGTAGATGATCAGTTTACAGTAGGCAGCAAGGAGGTTTCTCCTCTTGTGCAGCGCTTCAATCTTAACAGCCTCATCGTCCTGTTGCCCATCTGAAAACAGAGAGAGAGAGAAAAAGAAAAGTAGTTCTATAAGATGCACATTGGCTGATTTGAAAAATGGTCCTCTTACTTGCTCTCCTTGCCTAGTGGAGCAGAGCAGAAAGTAAATGAGCTTCTGGAACTGCACATTTGCATTTGTACCTGTGCTATTTGTATCATCGTCCTGGTCTATGAAGACATGGTTCAGGATGAAGGAGAGTAGTTCAGACTGCAGCGAGTCCTCCGGGGAATAGACAAGGGGCTCCAGGTGTTCCCTGCCTCCGGACACCATCTGGTGGCTGAAGATGAGCAGGAGATCACACAGGATGGTGAATGCCTGTGGGAGAACAGGACAAAAAAAAAAAAAGGACAGTCAGTTAAAGCTCAGTTTGCACAAGCATTATACAAAAGCACTGCTTCCAAATTAGGTTTTAAACATTGTGTAAGTATATGAGTATAATTACAAAGAACACCTCATGAATTTGTGAAAATCTGACTTTTTACATCAGTTGTGAGGCACAGATGGTTTCAGCATCAAGTTGTATCAAAGACTTTTTCATCATATATGAACAAAGCAAATAGAGAGTATGCAGTGAAGTTAATTTATTATGTGATAACACTATTCCTCCTAGCACTTAGACGCTTAGAAATCTACTGCTGCAGCAATGGATTGCAGCAAAGACAGCTCTTCTGCGTTAAAAGGTTTTGCCACCTTGCCTAATTGTGAATGATCTCCATTGTATATATTTCATCCTTGCTTTTAAGCAGATTTTACTATTACTGCTACACAAGCAGATTTGTTGTTCTCATATCTGTGTCACCTGTTCTTTGACGGCTGTGTTGACATTGGTGAGGTAGCGCTGACACATCATACAGAATGCCCTCATCTGCTTCCTCAGGGTCACCATGTCATCCTGATTCAAAACAGAGTCAGATATTTAGTTAACATACTCTTCCTTTTGCCCATCAAATTCCCCTCAAAACAGTGTAGAAACAGAGTAGAGACAGTGAACTTGGTTTTAAGAGACCTCACCTTTCTGGAGCTGCCCTCAGATAACTTGGCTAGATGCCACAAGATCACATAGTGGGTACACTGCAGCGAATGGATGACTATCTGCTCACAAGAAAAGAAAAAAACAAAAACAAAAACAAAAAACAGTTCCAGATAGGTCGATATTTATTAGTATTCACAAAAGCTGACAATTTGTCATCACAATCATATAACTTCATAATAACATAATTTAATAACCTGCTCAGGCATGTCTCCATTCTCTATGCCTGTGTTGAGCAGCTTGAAGTTGCTGGTAAAAAGGTCCCACCCCGACAAGTCATGTGCACTGCAACAGATTTGAGAAAGTCTCAGTCAGGTTCAGACACACATACACACACAAATTACTGTCCCAACTGGAGACGGCACAGGAGATGTGAAAGAGGAATATGAAGTGTATAAATTTCATACTTGTGAAATGCTGTGATCCTCTTTAGAGTTGACAAAACCTGATATGCATCATCTTCATCAGCATCTTCACCCTGGAAAGAGAAATTGTGCCACTGTGTTGAATTTAGGCATTAAAAAAAACTATTCACTATAGTATCATTATTCTTTTATTTTACTGAAATGTTTTTAATTGCTATGCTGATTCCTGAATCAACTTTTTCATTATTATTTACACTGAGCTAGAGCAACAACAGCTAGCAGCCAACAGGTAGCCTGGGAGCTAGCTGGTTAGCCTGTTATCATCAGCGCATGAACCAGAGAGCTGTTTGTTTGTTTGAAGGGTTTATTACTCACAGTGAGTAATTTGTCATGTTTAGCAGCACCTCTGACCAGTAACTGTTTAATTTCTGCTAAATGCAAACAGCTAAATGCTATTGTCCAACAGTCTGTTGACCGGAAGCTTCAAATTCACAACAACTAAGTCATCTAACACTTATGGGCTTATGAGTTTGGCGTGTCAGAATAAAAGCATCAGTGGTTCTGCTTTGATTCATTTCATTATAATAGTATTTCATGTAACTTTATTTACCTTAACTATAACAGTACTTTATTTAACTTTTTAATCGTAACAGTGGTAGTTCTACAAGCTTCTTAGTAGTGTCAAATCGGGAGATAAGCATATCATCCCAACCCTAGTTCAATTTTATGGATCAAGATGATTTCTCATATGATACATATTGAATGATCTAGAGCAGATACAAATTGAAGTTGTCAGTCCTCAGATAAAATTTACAACTGTTTCATATACAGTATGTTATTTATGCATGTTTGCTGTTAATGTACAGAAATAATTGGTCTTTATAGACACAAGATGCTGGTCCAGTTAATTTAATGCTCCGTGCATCATCATCATCACTACTGCTAGAGGAAAAAGACTTCCTCTGAGAACAACCGAAATCCAAAGTCTAATGCCATTTTGAATTTTATAATGCAATGAGGCTAAAACAAAGAAACTGGAAGGAGGCTAGTTTAGTTTTTCGGCATAAACATCCCTGTAAGGTATGGTCTGACTATTCAGAATAAATATGGCCAAACACAAGCTACTTTGAAGGTACACTGCCTTTCTTAATGAACAAATACTGAAACTAAATCACAGTTTGAGATTGAAAGTATGTCTTATTTGCAGATGAATCAAAGTTTGAATTTATAGCAACAATGGGAGTACAAAAAAAAGCCACAAGAGAGGTTTATGCAACAACTCATGGCAACAAAAGGCAATTCGTGATACTACTGAGCGTTGCAGATGTTGGGTGTAAGAGGATTAGGCCCACTTTTCCACAAGAGCAATGAGAATAAACATGCATGCTCAGGAGTGCTGACATTTGCATTCTGTTACTCCTACCTCTTGCAGAAAATCCTCCAGTAGTCTGTTGAACTTGTCAACCAACTCATCCAGCAGCTGGGAGCGGGCAATGTCCACCCTATTAAAGATTGTGAACTCCTCATTGCAGAGGGCATGGTAAGTTTTGGAGCAAGCCTCCAAAACTTCAGTGTCTGTGTGCTTCTCCACAATTTCCCTGATCTGACGCATAAGGGATTCCAGGTGCTGGATTAGAGAGAGAGAATGACAAATCATGTGTGATAATCAATGAGGAAGATAAACAACTTTATTATGTTAAATAAAATGATTTATTCTTTCTGATTTGATTGCTGCTGTCTGATAACTGTCTTACCTTCTCCAGACGTCCTGTGGTATAAATTTCCAGGTCAAAGAACTGAGGCAGCTGTAACAAATTGGTCACCTTCTCTGCATCCACAGCGTACTGTTGAACAAATTTCAACCATATCATATTTTCTGATTGATGAATACACACTTGAAGCCAACCGCCCTATCAAGGAGTGCTTGTTGAAAACATTGAGTGGATGTAACAAACCTTGGCCAGTAGAGGGGGCAAAGCCACAGCAAAGAGCTCTGTCATTCTGGTTCTGTCATCCAGCTGAGTCTTCTTCTCTTTAGCCGTCATCACCTGATCATAGAGGCAGCCAGTTACATGCTTTGTTCTCACAACTAGTTTGCATTCATGCATGCAAAAAGTCTACTCTTTTACTTTCTTTTTGTAAACTTTATTCTTTGACATCACCATTTCTGATTAATTTCTACCTCTGCTACGTTTTTTTTTTTTAAATTATCATCATATTTATCTCAGTTTTTCACTGTTTCCAGGATAAATTTATATCCCAGAACAGGTCTTTTGAACCTAAGTGTTTAGTTAAAGTACACATTTAAGGGCCAAAGTCAGGTCCAGTTAAACCCAATGAGAAATAACAGTGACAGTACAGCACAATAATGTCTTGCAGTGTCTAGCATATTGCGAATGCCCTCTTAATGTCAGATTTCAAGAAATGCAACTGTCACTAAAATCACTACATATCAACCCTTAATGTTTTGCAGGCTCTATATCCGAAACCTGACATCATACCTCATACACACTGCAGCATATTCACCATATAATTTAGTCAATAACCTAAATTTCTCTAATACAATGCATAAATACAATCAACCACACACGGCAAACAATTCTTTTAACTTAAGTATAAGTGCTATTAGAAGCATATATTTTAACTGAGTTTGGGTTCAGCTTGCTCTGAGCCAGCTCTAAAGTTAAGTCAGTGATCAATGTTCAACCCAACTGTCATCAATGCAATCCCGGAACAGCCATGGCCATGTTAGAAAAAACCTGAATTATCCTTTAAACAATCTTGGACCACTATTCAAAGTGTGTTAGCCACTCTTACCCTCTTCCCTGTGCCTCTTCCAACAGGTGGGTGGCATTCAGCAGCCTGACGTACAGTGCACAGCATGATTTCTATCAAGGCCGTTTCTTGTCTGTCTGTAAGAGCTGTAAAAAACACAAAACAATCAAGGTACACCAACAGATGTGACTGAAAGGGTTAGTACCCTTCCACTTAAAAAAAAGAAAAACCCTAACTTTTGCAGAAGTAATTTGAAACTGACTAAAGTATTCAGCGTCCACTTTTATCTATTCAATATTTAATAGAACAGACACACAGCTTTTGATTTTCAATGTAACAAATTATCTTAAATTATAATAATAATTAACAAATTGTCATGGGCAAAAATATTGGAACCCTTAAGCTGAAATTTCATAACACGCACTTTAGAGGCAATCGCTGCAATCAAGTGACTTGTAGATCTTAGGCCCTGTTCAGACCACATTTGAGATCTGAGATCCATATCACTCAGACCACATTTAGAAGTGGTCTGGGCCACATGTGGCCACATTCTTTTAGCAGTGTGAATGCAAATGTGTCCTGGGAGCACCTACTTAACTGAAGTCCTCTGCCACAGTCTAATTAGTCCTACCAGTTTCATAAAGAATTGAACACATTTTACCATTTCAAATGGCTAAAACTGTATTTTATTATAGAGCTGTACGCAGTACAATGATTCCCTCAACCCCTCTTTGCCCCACTTTCTCTCACAAACACATTGACAAGAGACCCATCTGTCATAGTCGGAGTGGCTAAAAACAACAACACATACGTGTTTATTTGCATATAGAGTGGGGAAGTGAGATCCAATCACAAGTGTTCACTCGAGACGCATGTTAATGCCAGGTCTGAACAGGGAGACTTCAAGACACTTCTCAGCTGGTAGTTTGGCCCTCTCTTCTTGAACAAACTGCTCCAGTTCTCTCAGGTTTGGAGGGTGCCTACTCCCCACTGCGAGTTTCAGCTCTTTTCATAGATGTTCAATTGGATTAAGATTCTTGACTCATAGCAGGCCACTTCAAAACGGTCCAATGTTTTCGTCTCATCCATTCTTGGCTGATTTTAGATGTATGTTTTGGGTCATTATCCTATTGGGGGAGCCATGACCTGCCCTGCACAGATTCAAGACACCCTGTGCCAGACACAGCAAAGTAACCCCATAACACAAATGAGTCTAATCCATCTTTCATAGGGGGCAGATTTGCCAAACACTATGAATTAACTTAACTTAATGCACCTTTCCCTCAATATGAGCACTTCATGCAATTTTCATGTTACATGATATGTTCATGTTATTTTCAGTTTGTGGATACACCTATATATAGCTACTATTTCCATTTTTGTTCTAATTTTACCCCTTTCAATTCACAGTAGTGCCAATACATAAACCTTACTCACTCACTCAAAATGCATATCATTTGATGTTCAATTACTTCCTGCTGATCCTTGATGAGTGATATCAGTATATCAGTTTCAATCAGTATTACAAACTGTGCAGAATGCATGGTGGGGAAGTCTATAATAATTATATGTTCTTTTCTCATTTTAAGGATAATAATGGCTGTAATAACTATATAACGGAGTTTTTGAGAATTGTTTATCTTAAAATAAATTGCTTAATTTTTGAAAAAAGTGTAGCTTTACTTTCCCCCTTTTTTGTTAACTCCATTTCACATCCTTTCTTTCTCTCTTCTAAACCACCCTCCAATTTATCTCTCCAACTCTCGTCTTGTCTCGCAACGTGTGCGCAGCTCATTTACCAACTCAAGTCGCAATGATTGGCTGAGTAGCATCACGTGACCTGTACTGTAAAGGTTGCAAAAGCTACACCGGTTACAATCAAAATGCTGTGAACTTAGAGCTGAAGCTGATGTGACTCACTAAAAAGCTCTAATTTTGTTTTATCTGTTCAAAAGACATTCTCCCAGATGCATTGTGGCTTGTCAGCACTGCATTTTAGCAAACTAGAGTCAGGATTTTTATTGTTTCTGCTGGGTCTTCTAAGTGAAGCACACTTTCATTCAGAAAGCGATGTATGGTGCAACTGGACACTGTTGTTGTACTTCTTGTTGCTCTTTCCACAGTTCCTTGTTTTATTCTATGGAAAACTAATGGCATGCAGCTATGCATTTACAGGAAGAACAGAGCATTATTTCAGTGAAGTGTAAGGATACCAACACTTTCAGCCCTACTCTATATTACATTTGTGTATACCAATGTATGTTGAATATGGACTTGCAAGAATCCAGAGGACATACCTTCCTCGCCTGGTAATGGTTCATCTAGCAGTAAGCTGATCATACACTCCCAGTCCTTCAGTAGCTCTGCACCACATTCCCAGAGAGAGTCCACTAGGTAGGCTGCATGCTCATGGAGCTAAAGAGAGATGTTCACACAAAGGATGGATGATTCAGTCTGCTTACATACTGCCAATAAAGACAGAAATTACACCCTATGTCTGAGGATCAAAGAAAATATGATAATATACCTCACTCTCCAGGAAGAAGAAGACAGTGGTCTTAATGAGGTTGGCGTTGGGGCTTTGTCTGCCTCTTCTCTTGGGGGCACCTTCCTCCTCCGTTTCCCGTTGGCTGAACAATCTTTGAAAATATTAATCATTAGTTGGGTATCACGCAGAAGCAACCCCCACATAATCCTTTCGACTACATTTCTTAGAAACAGCAGAGGGCTTTCAAAATTAAAACTCATAAGCTAGGCTGACAACTGACTGACTTGTATAATTCAACTTCCAACAGAGGCTGATCATTGAACAACTTTTCAAACTAGACTTCAGAAGGTTAGGTAGGTTCCCTACAGAAATATAGCCAGGATGAACCTGAGAAAAACTTTGTGATGCTGAGGCTACAATTTTAGTCTCATTAACAATCTCAAATTCTCACTTCCATTCCTTTGTTTTTTCTCCTCCATCCCTAGCCTGACTCTACATTAATGCTTCTGAACCTCTGTTTTCAGCTTTAGTCACTATTCAGTGTTTAGTTTCATTTATGTCTGACATACTTCTTAAAGAGGAATTCTCCAGCTGCAATAGCAACAGGCCTGTGTGCTGAGTAGACCAAGTGATAGACACTCTCACAGTCCTCAGGGGTCAACACCTCATCCGTACTACTGCAGAGACAAACACAAAGAGTCAGTCAACTAAAGTTACAAATGACGTTCCAAGTAAACTATGTACAAGGTCTTGCCCTTGACACACAGATTACGTCCCACTGATATGTGGTAAGCAACCTCAAAGTTGGGACAACAGAATTAATCATTACATCAAAGAAACAGCCACTTACTTCAACACTAGAGTGAGTAGTTTAATTGCTTGTACAGCAACATCATACTCTTTATCAAGAGTCATGGAGACAATACGGTCCTGAGCAAAGAGAGAGAACAGACTGAATGAGTTATTGGGCTAAAAGGAGTAATTTGATTAGTGTGTGAAATTATGTCAGTACAATGCAGAATGCATAGTGAAGCCCAGTGTTTGTTGCTGTTTAAGAGTGTGAAACAATAAAGTCTGAGCTGTTGTATTTAACTTTTCCAGCAGGTGGTGCTGACCTTGAAGCGACTGGTGAAGAGTTCCAATCTGGCATTGAGCTCTCTGTTGTAGTAGAGACCCTGCAGAGCTGTCAGACACTTCAAACGTACCTCGCCTTGCTGGAATAGGGAATTAAAAAAGCAGTCATTTATCAGTTATTGGTTACTGCAGTGACCAACAGCGATCAATCATTTTTTTAATCCATGTAAATTATACATATAATCATTATACATATAAGAGGTCTTTGAGTTTTTCAACTGATCAAAATATAGACCTGTTTTTCTCGTGCTCACAAAAATAAATGAAATAAACTCATTTTAAACAGCAGAGAAAAAAAATGAATAACAAAATTTCAACTGCTTTTATTTTTGATTGACTATTAGACATGTCAATCACTGCTGGAATAACAGTAGGTTTCAGTCCTGAGTTCTGAATTTTTGTGGCCTCACTTTGTTTGCAATTGAGTCATTGATTGTGGCTTTAACAGCCATGCACACCCACACAGGTGTTTTCACTTTTACTGGCTGATTAGACATCTGTATAATAATAAAAACTGAAAGGTTTAAGACGTCCTACACTAACAGACACAACAAAACTAACAGGAGAGTGAGGGAGATGTCAATCAGACTCGGTCTGTGTATGCCCACACAGTCATGAGAAGAGGTCTAATGAGGAAAATTAAGTGAAAACTCCTGTGGACCATGAGTGTGTAGGGGCTTTAAAGACACTACAAAACAGAACTAAAGAAACCTTTCTCTAACTCACCTTATCATGCATTGTCCATCCCACATACTTCAGATAGCTGTCGTTGAGGAAGGCATCGCTATAGAGTTTCATCCACACTCCAATCTCTTCTATACAGATTGCCCTGATTTCTGCTATCGAATCACTGTTGAAACATAACTCTTTGTTAAACAGTATACAAGAATGAGCGACCAAGACAGTACTGAAATCAACATTTTTCGACAATAGATGTGCTTTGAGTGAAGCCATACCGATATCTGTGAACAAACACTCCTTTGAATATTGCATTCATCATGTTTTCAATCTCATCCTGATTTTCTTGGAGCTGAAATGAAGAACAAGACAAAACACATGAGCACATTTATTTGGTCAAACATAAAGCCTAACTGACTAGAATGTTACCGTAAGAGGTGACCAAGAGGCATTGTTAACATAACAAGACATGTGTGACAGCCAACTATGCCACCATGCTGTGGTGTGGCTGCACAGTGAACTAACAGATGGATGCCCGGTGGGACCCGCTGTTATATAACCTAATAAACTGACAATGCTAGCTGAATAACACTCAGCACTAACACAGTCACTGCAGGTCCACCACCTAAAGAGATGTTGCAGTTCTAAAAATGGAACAGATTTATGGTCACAAGCTAGAGTAATTCACAAGTATTTACACTTATGTGTGTAACTTTGTTTTGTCTGAATGGCAAGGTGGCTGTGTGCATGTGGTTTTCATGATTTGCCTGGACAAAACAGCCTGTTGGAGGATGTCGCCTGCAGGTTAGACAATGGTTATATTTGATCAATTCTGATTTCAGTTATAGTTCTTATTAAATTCAAGCTCAAATTCTTGTCATGATTGAATACAAAAAGAAAAGCTGCCATAAAGGGCTGAGTGATGTTTTTATTAGACATTGATATTGTGTAGGACACTGTTAAAATTTTCTTCAAATCAGATTATGACCGCTGACATCTAATTCTCTCTGCAATTATAAACCTGCAGTCAATGAACACTGTGCACGCTTCATCTGGCAGGGAAAGGAGTGGATGGGTTCTGAATGTTTCATGTGGAGTGTCAGGACTATTATACTGTCATCAGGCTCAATACCAGATGTGAAAAGCAAAACTTTAGATACAGTTGATCTAGTTTGCTGATTCTCCACAACATACACAGGTGTGGAAATTCTCCAGTGTGACATGTCTCATCACATGGGATGTCCAGTAGAATTGTAAATTAAACCAACAACTTTTTTTTTTTTTTTTTTTTTAAAATACAGCCACTATCTCCACTTCTTAACTGTAAAACCATAGTCAGACACTCCTTCCAGCATGATAAGGTAAACTGATGTCGTGGGTGCTAAGGCTGCTTAATTCATTGTTTACTAGTGGTGGTAATCTTTGGGAATCTTATGATTCATTTTTAATTCTTGGCATTATCTCAGTAAGAATTGATCCTTGATTGAATAATCAGGGAGACAATCATTTCAGGTGCTTACTCTAGTTCACTGGTTGCCAAACCATTAATTTGTGTCCTTAGTCAACTAAATTGCAGTATGAATATATAATTGATAGTTAAACAAACCAATCTAGATTAAACTCGTTGTCCGCCGAACATAAAAAGCAGAGAAAGTTTGAAAGCAAACATCTTTTTTCTTTGAAATGTTAATTGCATCAATTTAGAGGAATGTTGCAGTCTTCTGCCAGCATGAGAATAACGAAATTAAAATGCAATTTACTGACCAACATCACTGGCTAAATATATTTTGTAAAACAGAAGTTAATCTTTATGTTCTGGAGTAGAAACAAGCGGAGCCCTCCACTGCGTTGTTACTTACGCTCTGTCTCCAGCAGCAAAGTACACTCAAATGCAATACTAGCACCAGTGAAATCAATTGTTTCCCTAACTCTTTATGGGTGTGAGAGTTTTTTTTTTTTTTCACTAGCCAGAGTTTGCTGAAGGTTTTGTGAAATGCTGCAGTGTGTGTTAGTTGGTCAGCTTGCGAGCTATACCTGCAGTTTGGAGCTTCACTCCGCTAATTCTAGTCTTCGGGTGATGGATATGTAGTTTTTACAAAATACTGCACTGCACTCGTCTTGCACAGCTAAGTAAGTTATTAAAACCAAAACTCACCGAAGGCCTTCCTTCTTTGAAAGTAAACAACAAGGAACTCTAGTGTGTGCATGCTGTACATCATCACTGTGCTATCACATCCAAGTTCCACATTTTTGAGAGTCAACATAACTTTATTAATGACGTACAAAAAAAAAAAAATCAATTTTCAGAAATCTGAGAATCAATTCAGAATCACAGAATCACAATTCTTGAGTGTTTTTTCTACTACCCCTGTTTGCTTGAGAGAAAAAAAAAGAAGAAATGGTGTCTGTTGTTGTTGTAACTTTCTGCCAAAGAGAGGCAAAACTTTTCTCTAGTTTGGAGCATGCCACATTGGCTGCTGAACCTGATAAAACAACTGTCCAAAATCACCTGCATCTGGTCAGAACTTACTGAAGATCTACAATCCAGTTACAATTTGAATCATCCAATGTGCAAGTGTCTAAATGCACTTGCACTTTGTCTAAATGCAGAAGGCATTTGCTTAGGTAAGGGGTAAGAACAAAGACAGCAAATTGCCATGTGGCCACCCTTACCTCTTTGCGTTTCTGCAGGAGAAGCTCTAGCCTGTCATTGGCCCTTTTAGGCACCGCTTTATTCCTCTCTGCCTCATACTGGCGCTGGGTGTTGTCCATGTTGATGCTCAGGTTCAGAGCTACATTCACCAGGGCTGTCATCAGCTTCATGGCTGTTAAAAGTACAAGTAACACCAAGTAAAAACCTTACAACATTAAGAGTTATCTGGATGTCTTGACCAGCACAGACACCAAAACATAAGCCCACAAAAAGACATGTTACAGTTGAAAACTGACAGGTAAGGACAAAAATGGTTTCCAAAACAAATAATGAGAGCTACAGGGATGGTGTATTTTTGTAGGCCAACCTAGAAGTTAGCATCATCTGGCCAGAATTTACCTTGAAAAAAAGCCAATGGAATCTTTCCAACCTCTGTAGTCTCATTTAGCCACTTGTTCGCAAGCGCCTTTTTAAAGACATGTAAAAGCTTTAAAAAAAAAAAAATCGTATTTATTTATTTATTTAATGTCGCAGAACAAAACTTATTTCAGGCATCTAACCTAAAACCTATTTTTAAAAAAACCCATAGACTTTGGGACAAGGGAACTGGATGTGCAGAAATGTTAACTTAGTTCCATGTTTTAAGACTCATTCTTGCAGCACTGTATACATTTATATTTTTTAGTTACACCGCCCATCTACTCAATTAAAAACTGTTGTAAAATGTACAATGCTGTTGATGCAACATAAACAATATTTGCTGCCTAGTCTGCATACCTATGGCTATTACAGAACACATGATCTGCCCCCACCAGGTGCCTTTGGTACTTTATTTTAGTGGGTAAATCTACCTACATTGCTGAAATCCGAGCACCCTTGTGTACATAACACAGCCAACAATATAGGTGGAAGTTGTTCTACTCTTACATATGTAACAAAACTAAAAGTCTAATCAGCAAAAATAAATGACACACTTGTGGGTGTGCCATAGGAGTTTAGTAGCTTTATCATTGGTTGTATTAATTCAGTCCTTTACATATAACACTACAAAAAAATAATTTTTTGGGCCAGGCAAAATTAGTTTCACCAGTGACACTATACTGTGAAAACATAAAAACATTGCACAATACTGAAAATCAAATGTACCCCTCACACACCAACACGCACACAATTAATCTTACCTGCCAGTGTTGAGGTGTGTCTGAAGGCTCGGACTTGGGAGTCTGATAGTCCGGTGAGAAGAGAGATGACTGTGTCCATCATGTACTCATCATAGATGATACTGTATTGACACTGGCGCACTAGCACCGAAATGAATTCACAAAAGCTTGATTTGAACTTCTTCCACTGGGGCCCTGCTATGGTTAAAGGGTAGTCTCCACTGTCCTACAGAGGCCAAATGGGAACAACATCAGTAAATGTAATGATGAGATGCTACAACAGTTAGTTACCATCTCTATCCCGCTAAAAAGTTAGCTGGTTCCATTGTCCTTTGCATTTACTAAAGTGGATATTTAATCTAAAATGACAGCTTTGTATGGCAATCATTATACTGGAAAAAGTTGAGTTACCTCATCAAATTCCTCTGTCATTCGTCGGATGATCTCAGAGTTCTGCATGTTGCGAAACATTTCACCACTGACCACACCTGATAAATACAGAGGGGTTAGACAGAAGACAATTGAAGTTCTAAGTGGTCAAAAAGACCAACTAGAGGGTACCACATTTGACTGTGTGGTTCTGTAGGACACACAGAATCAAACATTTTCCTTGATACATTATAAAAGGGGCCAGTCACAATGTAGGGTGACCTAAACGTACACACATACATACCTTTACATCCTGAACACTGGATGAAGAAATTGATGAGATCTAGTAGTGCAACATCTCTATCATGTTTGTAAGACTCAATCCAGTCATCAACAACAGACTGCAGGAAGATCGTGATAGACACATTTAAAATAAGAAATCAATAAAGAATGCAGATCATTGCAGACCATCATTTTAAAAAAATGACTGAAAAAATGTATTTTTTTTACAAAGTGGCAATCATACAGATCTTGCCATTCATACCTGCATTGCACTCCTGCCCAGCTTCACCACCTCAAACAGCATCATGTTTTCCATGCCATTCTCCTGGTGGTGGCCATTTAACCGACCTGCTCCCTTCCCTCCTTTGCCTTTCTCCCCTGCCGCCTTCTTACCCTTCTTTCCACCCTGGAACAGCATAGAAGAGTATGAGCACTATGTATGTGTATCATTGCAGGGATTACGAGAAGACGAACTTAATTTTATAAATGTTACAATGATCTATAAATGCAAAAAATTATGCAATACTGTGATATGACCAGGATGTGTCCTGATGCAGGCCATAAGTGTAGAGCCATTTGTGCTTTCTATACCTTTCCTTTAGCTGAGTTTGCACTCCTTCCATCAGGATCCTCAGAAAAGTCTGTGTCTGAAGAGAATCGAGTATCTGTATCCCTGGTAGACACAAGCAGACATTAGAATGAAAATTCATATCAACTTCAACCATAACAGTAAATATCACATGCGTAGAGTCATGCACTTACTGAGTATAGGAGAACTCTGTTGGTATTTCTGGTGCTGCTATCATTTCTGTAACATCTTCTGGATAACTTCAACTTATGACTGACTTGAGATCTTCAGAAAATACAAGACAGGAGAGGTTGCATGTGACCTAGAAAATGAAAGAGTCATTTACAGAGCTACACATGAAGATTTATTTCACATTTCAGCACAGCAGAAACAATAAATGTTACAAAAGCAAACATCAAATATGTGTATGTTCACAGAAATCTCATCCTCTGTTGTGAGCAAATGCTTCTTTGATGCCATTCAGAGGGAAAAAAAAACGGTTTCACATGGTAACAGGGGGCGGAAACAAATGCTCCTGTCACACTCAGCTGTCTAGCCATTGGCTCCCTCTCTTTCTCTGCTCCCCTTGGTTTACAGACAACGTCATGCAACGAAGATTGGAGTGTCTTCCTCAATGGCCAAATATGGCACTACCCTATCCGCCCCATTCATATCTCAGCCAATCAAAAGACAGTATCAACATCAACAAGATACCGCAGGCCACAGAGAAACTATTGCATGGTTGTGATGTGTAAATTAATAGCATATACATCAAAGGGAAGAGTATACCTAACTTTTGAAATACGGATTCTTACTTTATCCATTCTTCAAAGACAAATGTAGCATTCAGGAAAGTCAATAAAAGCACTCCAGGGACAACTGTTATGCCTTGAAAAGGCAAACATAAACTCCACCCATCATATACCCAATCTAGGTGCCATAGGTGCGTCTTTCACTCCTAGTACACGCAGTGATGACATAAAAGTGTGTCATTCTTTCATTATAATAACATTTATGAGTAGTGTGTAGACTTTCAAGGTAACTCTCCGACATAATTCCTATGTAATGTCAGTCACAGGATCCTCTCCCTCGCAGTATCCTGCAAATGATAGCCCACATATGTCAAATGGGGGTCTTATCAAGCCAAATTTTTTATTTGTATACAAAAATCTACGTGAAATTCCCCGCACCATCACGCACTCAGTCAGCGTAGACCAATTCAACATCAACTCTATGTATGGGTTAGTTATGACTTTGTGAGTTAAAACTTAACTGGGATATTTATTGGTTTAAAAATCAGTTTACGTGCCTATTTCCTTGATAGTGTGGGGTTACTGCATGACAAGACGACGGGATTCTATGGGTGTAGACTGAAAAAAGTGGCGCCAAATCGAGCAGTGTATCTCATAAACTTGTAACTGCGAAGCTAGACTAGACGATTTTAGATAAATCGAAATTGAGAAACTCAACCGTGTGGATTGCTGCAAGTCAACGACTCCACAAAGTGCCGCCTCAGTTCCCTCCAACAACGCCGGCACGGCTATGCTCTTGGTCGGTTCCTGTCAAAATTGACACCGGTGCGCTGCTGGTGCTAGCGCCACTAGCTAAGCAACCGAGGATTTTGGCGTCTTTCCCCAGCGTCGGCTAGTTGAAATTTGATAAAGTAAGCGTGCAGTACTCAAGCGCAAACAAACTGTGATTCACTGAACAAGAAAGGCGACAGTCCCATACAACGCGTTAACGTTAGATATCGGGAACATGCCAGCGTTTACTAACGCTATCGTAGTTAGACCATAATAACAAAACAACGCAAGCCCTACTGTACTAGCGCAAGCTAATATTAGCCAATACACAATAACGCTAGTCACTAATATTTCCAAGGACAATAACCCACCCCTGTTTTCACATTGATCGTATCCAGTGCTCACTCGAAGATGGAGCAACTAACTGTGGTTAATATACTGCAAATAAGGAGCTAAGAATAACTCCCACTAGTTATCTATGCTAACTGCTACTGCTAACGTTACCTTAAAAAAACATCACGTCCTTGCGTCCTCCATCTTGCCTCGGGAGTTCCAGTACCGTATTGCATAAGCAACAAACACTTTGTTTACAAATATATAAAGTGCAAGTAAGTCGCTTGAAACAATAAAACGATTCTTTTGCTCACGAACTAAATATTTTGAGCTAGTGTGCCAAAAATCCAGTTCGTTAGCTTGCTAACAACCGAAGTAGCTATGTACCGCGAGCTAGCGAAGCGACTTGGTTCAGGCAGACATCCGCGCTCTGGGCTCATCTAAAGCTAGCCTGGCTAGCGAGACGGCTAGCAAAATACAAATCAACTAACTTCCAGATAGCTCTCCGCCATTTTACAGCTAACTTACCTTGTTGTGAAATGTAGTCCCGCTAGAATCGTAACTTTTATTATTCTTATACAGCCTCCGTCTGAATTCCACTACAATTCGGTAAAAAGAGTTTAAAAGTCGCGGTCAGAGGCGGTTTCGGACGTTCTCTCACCCCGCTTGCTCCGTAGTTCGGTTTGTTGTTTCGACGACCTGGGAGGAGGAAATCCTGGTGCAGAGCTACCACCTAGCGGCCACAATACCCGTATTAGATAAACCGTTGATGATCTGACATCTAGTGGTCACTTATGAGTACTACATCTGAGGGTTGCTGCTTTATGTGCACTTTCCTCTCTTACAAGCTTCTGTGGAAAACGACAGGAGAAACAAAAATTAAGTCCAGAAATCTGAATTATTTCTGTCTATTTCTGTCGAACACTGAGTTAAATTTATCCCATTATTATCATTTTTTAAAAAGGGGAGGAGACAGGAGATTTTCTATACTAACTCATTACCACCATAGATAGGTCCTTCGCTTCCTTCAAGTTTTATGTGAGATAGTGAGTGAGGTATAACCTAACACCAAAATTAATTTGAATCCTTTTTGTGACACAGGGAATGTAATTCATCCTTATATATTTTTATTTGGCCACCTTACACCCTATTAATCAATCAATCAATCAATCAATCAATCAATCAATCAATCAATCAATCCCTAAATCTAAATGCATATGGATTAATATCTACACAGGCTCTTTGCAAAAGTCACATCAAACCTCACCTGAGAAAAAGAAATGTTTCCAGCTGGTAACATTTTATAAAGTCTGTAAAACTGGAACAAGTCATGAGGAAAATTCATGATGCTTATCCAGTTGTAGTTAAAAATATCAAAATGTAATAGTAAATAAACATGTCCCAAGTCCAATTATTCAAATTTATTCACTCTTGATGACACAACAGATTGCATGATGAAATGGTAAAATAATTTCACACCACACTGATTTATTCCAGGCCCTCAACTAGAGCTGATTTTGTCGATTACAAAGTAAAAGTCTTAATGGATTTACTAATCTACCATTATAAATGTCCACACAGAGCAGCAAACATTGAGAAAATTGAGTCTAAAACATTAAGCACACCAGACTAAATAAATTAGCACAGAAATGTATGAAATTATAATGAAACTAATGAAATATTACATCCCATGTCCAGTTCATTGTGCTAAATGTCCTAAATGAAACAACAAAACATGACGCAAGTACATAAACCTATAGAAAGGCACCTCTGGTAAGAAAGTGTTGCAAAATGGGAAATTTTAGTGTATTAACAGGTGTAGTCATTAATGAAAACCAACATCAGCTATTTACAATCTCATCTCATTATTAACATCCATTTACCATCTCTGTGATTGTCAAAATATTATCTTCTTATGACATTCTCATACTCATACAAACAACATGGTCCTTAAATATATTACAGGCAATTTACCTTTAATATTAAATTACAATATTACAAAGTGAGAGAGCAGCATTCAAGTTTAGCAAGAGTCTGTGTGTCCTTAAGAGATATAGGTCTTGAGCTTCTGTGATATGGCTCCACAGCAGATTGGACACTTGACGAGTTTCTTTGAACATGTCTCGCAAGTGACCAGATGACCACACGGGATGAAGACAATAGAAATATCTTTGTCCATACATATTTTACATTGTTTTTCCCTCTGCAGCTTCATTAGTTTCTCCAGTGGGTCCTCATCTGAAAGACAGAGAAAGACAGAGAAATATAAATACATATAATAAATATAAATTCACTGCTGCTCACGCTTTGCTTGATAAAGTCAACAATTGTATTTGTTTATGCTATGAATGTGGCACAGTACACAGGGAGTAAAGTACCTTGTTGCTCTGTCATGGCAGTAGCACTCTCTGGTGTGTTGTTAAAGCAATCCTCCAAAAGCGCTTCCAGGCTGGAGTAGCCTGAGCCTGTCCTTCTGATCTTCATCAAGATGGTCTTTTCCACCACACAGGGCTCTAGACCCATCCCTATGGCATTCTGAGCCATGTCAGACTGGAGTACTTCTGAACACAAAGAGGAAATATCAGTGTGTGCAACTACTTTTTTTTAATCCAGTTATGTTATTTTAGTTTGTTTCCAATACAATTGTACTTCTTGTCATTTTCATCAAGAACTTGAAATGTTTTAGATTTATATTTTCAAATAAAGGATTGTCAGAATAAAATATTTACCATCTGTATGTCCTGAAAATCCATTCTGATGACTTGAAGTCTGGAAACAAACATGGTCATATAGTTATTTTCAGTGTAATTTAAGTAAAACAAAAGCCTATGAGTGACATCACTACAAACAAAACCAATTTGAATTGCAATACGGGGGGTATTGCAATTCAAATCCCCCCCCACCCCACACACACACACACACACACACACACACACACACACACACATATTTTTGTGCAGCAAACAACAGAAGGCATACCAAATAATTTCATTTCAACACTGTAAGCATGCATTCTTTTCCAATTTTTTTTGGATTGACGGAAAATAATAAAATTATAATACTGCCATGTGTCACAGGACGCAGTTAAATGGATGGGAGATATAAATCGGGCTGATTTTCCTTACATGCACAGAAGTAAACAGCCCACTGAGAGAACTCAGATTAAGGTAGAAAATTGTGGAAAGTGTTTCATGCACTGCAATAACAAGAGTGCTCTAAAAGCCATTCAGCTGGTTGATTATCAGACTACCTATAGACTATTTTTAACAAAGACTGGTGTGTTTTAATCTTTTTTTCTTTTCCTTACTGTGCATATCTGTCCGAATCTGTCCCGAAAGAGTTATGAAGACTGACTTTTTTATTAATTTCAGTTTTACCCAAATTTTCGATTTAAATGTTTTGGATACAAGGTAGCAACAATTAATCATTTTATTTCCTTTAATCTCAACTCACTGCTGTCACAGCAATACTTTTGCTTCCATTATTATGCACATATGCCACATGTAAACAGATAATTAGAAACCAAGTAAAGCATATCATTGGGCAGGAAATCAGGTGTTCATCAGATTTATCTTCGTCCTCAGTCTGATTAAAGAAATCCAGCATCATGTTTATATGCAGGTTTACAAAATCGGCTTACTTGGCAAAGTCAACAACAACCTGGTTATTTAATTATGTGTAAAAGCACTGAAAGCTTACAGCTCCATTTCGTCGTGGGTCTTGCAGCTGGATGCTGTTGACAAATTCTTGTCCTTTTTCCACCAATAGGAAGCTGCATCTGATTTAAAAAATGTAATTTAATTAAAACAAAAGAAAATGCAAAAGCAAAAAGAAAAACATTTACATTTAAATGTAACATCAGGGTTGCTCTTACCCAGGGTAGTGTTTGGCATGTTCTTCCCAAGGATCTTCCTCAGGCTGCCAGCCTTTCAAACCTCCACCACAGCGGAAACACAACACCCCGTCTCCTGTCCCTGTAACATACACACAATTTAGACCTGCTTGCATTCATAGCTATGATCAAATACCAACAAAATGTAAAAATCACTCAAAGTTTTCAATGTTGCCCCACCTGTGCTGTAGAAACCAGCTCTGGCAAGTCTCTCGTGGTCAATAGGGTGCTGGACACCTGCGAAACTGCAGAGCCTCTCCTCAAAACTGCCCATAAGGACTTGAGTGTTTCTGTGTTGTCTACTGCTGCTCTCCTCCTCCTCTGTACCCCCCAGGAACGGTATGTTGCCCACATCGTGACCGAGGATGAAGAAGCAGTTGGGAAAATGTTTGGTATGTTCTCCCCAGGCGGTGTCCCCTGCTTCCCAACCACCCAGCATGCCACCACAGCAGAAACACTGCACCCGGTCGCTCTCCCCCAAGTAGTAGAGGCCGGCTTGGGCCAGATCCTGGGGGGTCACAGGTGCAGTAGATGGCCAAGAAGAGAAGGTCTGAAGCCGGGCCTCCTCACTCTTCATGTGAGGAGCCATAGGGTAGGTGGACTCATCAACCACCTCTCCTGTTCTCAAACGATATTCTAGGTCTTCTGCTGCTTCATTGTAGATGGAACCATTAGTGAGTGTGGTATCAGAACTTGGGTTAAAACTGGTACGGTGGGTGCAGCTGAGAAATGTGCACGATGGGGAAACCTGTAACAGCGAGATTGTATTTAGCTATTAGGAACAGAATGAAAACTAAAAATTTAGTCACATTTGTTTTTCATCACTATTATGATCACCTCTTTATGCCTTTCCACAGGTGTGTCTCCCGTGCACCAGTTTTCCACAGTCTTCTTACAGCAGAAACAGCGGACACGGTCAGCTTGGCCGGTGAAGTAGAAGCCGGCCCGAGCCAATCTTTCTGCTGGGACCTGCTGGGCCAGGCTGGAGCCACGGAATGAGTCCAGACGACTGTTCATCAGAGAAAAATCAGCCAAGTGATCTGTCTCCAAATTGCCATCTTGTCTGAGATCACACATGATGGAACTTGCTGAGTGAGATCACTTGAAGGACAGAATTTCTGCAGACAAAACAGAAATAAAAAGTTAATCAAATGTATAAAAAGGGGCCAAATAATGAGAAAAATTGCCTTGCTGTTCTTATGAGCATTTAACATGGGACAGGAGAAAAAGTAGCTAACAGCCTACAATGCACTTGTACAATAGGGTCTTAGAGGGTCACTGTGCCTTTAAGAGAAGCAGCCATACTGTAATCACATGTAAGCATTGGATATTCCATGTGAGGGATGGGCACCAGAGAGGCAGGATTTTCTACAAGCTAGGTACACTGCAACATGGTAGTATTAAACAGGGTGTATTCCTTGGCAGTCCAACAACACAACCTATGCCAAAGAATACCATAAAGATGTGAGACAGTTCTGCATTCACTGGTAACCAAATACAATAAAAAACATACAATAACAAACTAATACAATATTTAGGATGAACAACTAAAAAGATAAGCATAATTGAGGTGTGCCACAATAGTTTAATAAGCAGAGGTTCATGGTGTGGTGTCTCAGTGAAATTATGTTGCAACACATCATGGGAAAGCATGTCACTCCCTCTTATAAATATTTCCCCAGAGGGTGTAACTTAAATGTTTTCATCACTGCATTGGTGTCACATAGCATAATAGCATAATGTTTTCTCTTTATCTTAAGAGTGCATATGCTGCATTGTCAACCGAAGAAGAAGATAACTTGTATTGTGACAGTGTGTATTTGTTCTCCCAAAATCTGTGTATGGGAGGCTATTTATCAACTAAACCAAACGCTCAGAGCAATAGAATCATAAGCATTAGGCAATATGACATCGTTATACACAGGATATTGTACCCACAGTATAGCAGCACTGATTAAGCTACTATTTATTGATCTACCGGTTTCTTAACTTTATTGAGTGGACTGAGTGGAGTGAAGCTTGTGATCTTTGTACTATGTTACGCATCGCCATTTTTCAAAAACTAGTCACCTAAACAAACAGCCACGTTTAGGTATAAATTTGTGTAAGGTAACAGCTGAGGCTTTTGTAAACACACTTCCTAGATCTGTATTCAGTACCAACTCCTTTTTTTGCTGTCAGAGGCATTTAACCATGTGATAACAAGTCATAACTTAGAAACCCACGAACTATCTTGACTTAGCGTTAACTTATTAAAGTTTAGACTGCATATACTGGCCCCCGAAAACTCGAGAAACGCAGTCACGCAGCTTTGTGTTTAACAATAGCGACAAAACAGCCCATAGTCTCTGGTGGGTAAGCGTCGATGAAAGCAAACTGACTGCTGCTTTCATCTGACAGCTAGCACTTAGCTAACCAGGCACACACTGCATTACCTCAGTGGCGTACTTTTAGCAATAACATGGGTTCGGTGTTAGCTCAGTAGGGTCTAAAACAACTGTTTTAGACTTTGATCGGTGCTCTCACACTGTAATGTTAGGTTAATAAGCAGGAGTTTCAAGATATCATCTCACGCTAGCGACAACCGTTAGCTAGCAAGGATAGCTTACATATTCTACGTAACGTTAGGTCAAAAAGTTACTTTGTATCATTGCAAAACTTCAATAATAACCTTTTAATACCTTACAGCCAGCTCCTCCGTTTCTAATTCCCGTCAGTCTTTGGTGTGGACACCGCCTACAGGAGACACCAATGATTAAAGAGAACTACTCCTTATAGGTGACCTCGGTTTCAGGAAGTGAGAGCATCGGGGCTGAAAATGCGCATCTTCTCGTCGTGGGCTGACCCAATTGTGACGTCACCGAAATTAGACCTTTCGCGGGGTCTAGGTGGGGGGTTTCCCAAAAAAACCCATAAACCCCGCTCGTTTTTACTCAACAGTTTACTATCTTTTTGATTTTATTCATTATTAGCATGGCTTATTCCCGGACAGGCACATGCCATGCTTATATTGCCCTTCACATTTGTAGTCAGTTGTGGAATAAAACAAAGTAGTTACATTTACTTAAGTACAATACTGAGGTACGTGTATGCTGCTTGAGCAGTTTAAATTTTTTTGCTACTTTAAGTTTCCTCTTATATTATTATTATTATTATTATTATTATTATTATTAATTTATGAAGGAAACACTTTTTACTCAACCTTATTTATTTGAAAGCTATAATTACTTTAATATTACTTTTAAATGAGATAGTAAAATGATGCTCCACCTTGGCTTGTTACATTACAATGCTTTTTACATGCTAATACATCATTAATCATTTTCCATTATTATTATAATATACTGTTACTCTGACAGAAACCACTTGTATAATGGGTACTTTTACTTTTAAGTAAAATTTACTGATAATTCTTTTGTACTTTTACAATTTCAAAATTGAACTGAATACCTGCCTTGCTTGATAATCTTAAGGCAATGTCCAGGTTCATAAAGAGATAAATGGAAAGGTGGAAAACTGAGACATGCTTTAAAAATAATCCAAATCTTAAAGTCCACTACAACATCACTGATGGTTAAGTGTGGTCAAAAGTGTGTTTAATAGCACCTGCAACCACACACAACTGTGATATCACAGGGTACTGCAGCACACCTGTACATCACTACAGTAAGGTCATGAAAACTAGACCTTTAGCAGGGTTAAGGTGGGGGTTTTCCC
Organism: Seriola dumerili; assembly: GCF_002260705.1. NCBI lineage: Eukaryota > Metazoa > Chordata > Actinopteri > Carangiformes > Carangidae > Seriola > Seriola dumerili. The sequence goes on along the minus strand of NW_019174416.1, from coordinate 4,034,743 downwards.
AATAAAATAACATCCATAAAACCCCATGTTTAATGGTTTAACAGGTTACTTTCATTCTAATTTTATTTTTCATTAACATCTGCTGTTCCAGGACAGGTATATATCTATGCTATGCTTGTATTGCCCTTCACATTTGTTGACAGTGGTGGAATATAACAAGTAATTACAAGTGAGCTTTGCTGCACCTGTAACCACACTCAACAATGATATCACAGGGTACCTGAGCACTCCTGTACATCATCGCAATAAGGGGAGAGTTTAAACCACTGAAGGTCTTTGAAAACAAGATTTTCAGCATGTCTTAAGTTGCCTTTCAAAGAATACAGCCCAGTCTATAATTCTGGCTTGTAATTAGCCCTCAAAGCCTGCTGGAGCTCCTTCCTATGACCTGTGCTATTCCACAGTGACTCGCATTTTTGCCATAACTATTTTCCTAAACCCTTTCAATGTATGCCTGCTCCTCTGCATTAATGACACAAATGGCACACCATTTGCAGTGGGAGTGAGTAAACATTGCCCTCTGCATAGAGGGCAACTATTGCTTAAACCATCAAACCTGACAATAGGTCAAAAGACAGACAGCAAACAACGTTAGCTGATTTTTATTGAGTCATTTTTGTGACCAATTCAGACTTCACAGAAAATAGGCTGCAGTGTTAGACTGCGCTTAGTGCAGGACAGTCTTTTTGCTCAGACATCTAAGGTCTGCTCAGCTTCAAATCCCATGCTGAGGAGCTGTTGGACTCAGCAGTTCAGCCCAACTTTTCTCCCTTTCTGTCTCATCTTCCACACGTTACACATCTAAATGTGTCACACCAGGCCGCTCAAAGAGGATTGACTGGGCTCAGAATTCTCATTATGTAACTTGGCAATGGTGGGGAATCGAGCCGGAATAGGACTTGCAGGTCAGTAAATGCATCACCCCTCCACAATCCGACGAAGTATGTTGCCTAGACCACCCTTGGCTATCTGGAGGGGGGTCTTCTCCTCTTTGTTCTCAATGTAGATGCTGGCTCCGTGTTCTACCAGCAACTTGGCTGCTTCCACACGCTCCTCATCGCATGCTAGGTGGCTGGTGAAAAAAAAAATGCATGCAGAATTGTAAATACAAGAATACTTTTCATTTTTAAATTAAGGTGGAGGTAAAAATCTCTGAGACTGATATCTCAAATTCAAAGCAAATAAAACAGAAACAATCAGCATGGCTGGATACCACTAAAAGTAAATGAAAGGAAATGAGAAAGCATGTTTTTAATTTAGGTGAATTGACCCTTTAAAGGTTTATGCCAGCAGCATCAATACTGTATTACACAAATATTTTATTCACACTTACAGTGGTGTGTTGCCCTGTGAGTCTTGGATGTTAGTTGAGGCGCTCTGTTTGAGAAGCAGCTGGATGAGACGGTAGTTGCCCTTGGCGGATGCTCTGTGAAGGGGAGTGGACTCCAACTTGTCAGTGGCATTGGGGTCTGCTCCGTTTTCCAACAACAGCAAGGCAATCTATAAAGAGTGAAAGCTGCTTTACTCAGGAGTCACTGACAGGCATCCTTATTTTAAATTCTGTGATTTTCCATCTACATGAAATACACGTTTTCAGTTCCTGGAAAGGCAGGCCACAGTTCCAGTATTGATTAGGAAGAGACACTAAAACTTAGGCCTAGAATCCCTGATATTAGTGGAAACACTGTGGGTGGAATAATGTCTGTTAATCTCAAATGAAAACATATTTTTAAACTTATGGAAAATAATGTAAAGTTGCTTGTTTCATCCAACAAATTTTTTTACCATTTACCATTCAGATGTCTAGTGTTTTTGTGACTTTCTGCACATTGTCCTCCTCTGTAGTGGCGAGAGGTGTACAAGCCAAAAGGATGACAGCAGGGTACTTAGGAGAGAGGTGCATTTCTTTCTTTGGCATTTTTACACACCAGACTTACAAGTACTGTTAAAATTATGCTTATTAGCTGATAGCTGATAGCAAGGAGGGAGTCCCAAAGGTTAGCTAAATAATGTTTCTTACTGTGTGTGTATGCATGTTAGGTGTGACAGAAACACACAGTTATATAGCTAAATAAATACAAAGCTAAAAGGGTTGGCATTTAGAGAAGTTAATATTAATGTCAGCGCAAGTTTTTCAGACCATATGTCACTGACTATAATAACATCTAGAATAAAATTGAAAACATAAACCTCTCTTGAATAGGTAAAGTCAGTGTTTGATTTTAACAACTTAACTTTCCTCATACTGCCTTGAAAATGTATAATATATAAAAGACAAAAAATTTGAAAACAAAATAATCTAAACTTTCATGGTCTTTTTAAACTAATTTTCTCTCAGTATAAGAAGGTACCGACATACTAACTTAAATGTGGCAATAAGTTGGACACTTCTTTCAATCTTTATTAAAGACTTAAGATAAAGGGGGGGATGCCCACTTTCTGTGTGGCTTTCTCGCTCTTTCCTAAATCTGTGATGTCATCATCATGATGACGTAGGATATGGTTTGGTTCTGGTTTCGGTTTCAAATAAATGGAAAAGAGTAAAAGAGTACAAGTGGGAACTTCCCATTGTACCTATTATCAGAGTGATAATTCTACCCCAACAAGAGAAAATCAATTAATCTACTGATTATTTCTTCTATTAATAGTTTGGCCAATATAATATAAGAAAACAATTAAAAATGCTCAAGGTCCAAAATCTAACAATATCTAATTTAACATCCTGTTAAGTATATAAAGAGTATTTAAAATATATTGCTTAAAATGTCTTAAATAATTAATGGATTATAAAAAAAGTTTCCTACTACTGCTCTGTTGATTTAACACTTGATTAATAAGCAATTTGTTGCTATTCTAAAAATATGGCTAAATATATCTAGAAATACATTGATCTAGATATTGGAAATATATCACTATTATGAATAAAATATAATCAAAATTACATTTATAAAGCTACTTAAAAGACACTGCAGACACAGAATACAAATGTAAGATTACAAGCATATAGTACAGTCATGTGGCATCATATGGATCAAAGTATTAGCTAATATTACTGCAAAGTGGGAAATTTACCTCATATCTGTCTTTAGAGGCGGCATAGTGCAGAGGGGTGCATCCATTCTGATTAACTGAATTCAGCTGAGCTCCTTTGGATATTAGAGATCTCACTATGTCTTCTCTGCCTGCAGATGCAGCAATGTGAAGAGGAGACCACGAAGCCTGGGAAGTGACACATCACATATGGTCATTTCACAAAACAAAAGGAATTGGATAATCGTTAGATTACTTATTAATGTAATAAAAATTAAAGCGCGCGCGCACACACACACACACACACACACACACACACACACACACACACACACACACACACACACACACACACACACGTGTATGACAGGAAAAAAGACATTATGTGAAATTAAATGTCAATACAAATTAGACTTTGATATTAAGAAAAAAAACAGAATTAGATTAAACATTTTTATATGGCTACTATAAATAAAATGTACTATTTTTAAGGCCCAATTTGGGTGGTTGTTGTTATTGTAGGAGTTATTCAATTGTGGGGTGCACCTGTCTAGTATGACCTATCATCCCATTCACCACATTAGAGGACAAAACCACGGTATCACACTTGGTTTTACACAGAAAAAATAAAAACATTTTACAGAAAAAATAGGTGTACATCATCTTGCAGATTCACTTCAACTCCCAGGTCAAGCAGAAACTCCACAATGTTGGTGTGTCCAGCAGAACAAGCCCAGTGAAGGGCGGTTCTACGATCCTGAAAATACAGAATGTCGCGAATGAAGACGTAGAAATTTTCACTTGGCATTTGTTATTATTTCACTATTAGCAGGCTAATATAAGCAAATGCCGCTTGGGTTTGCTGGGTCGTGCGCTCTTACCTGGTCCGTTTTGCAGGCAAGCGTTTTATCTGACAGAATACACTGTTTTAATTTCTCAAACTGCCCCGTGTAAGCAAAATTACAGACCTCCACATTTGATACAGAACCCTCCATTTTTAAATATACTCAAACAAAGTGTCAAACTAAATTGACAACAGCCAACAGTGTGACTGCTTTGGAGTTGTTTCGTTTCAGTTTTAAACCAGAGGAGCAATGACTCAGGAAATCATGAACTCTACTTCCGCATAGCGAGATTTTTTTTGCTCTTCAAATTAAAATACCGTTAGTGGTGTTACCTGACAATGAGACAATGTAAAAACACTTTGTTAAAAATAAAAGTCCTCTTTAAAAAATCCCACCTATGTTAAGTGAAGTATTATCAACAAAATGTACTTTAAGTATCAAAACCAAAAGTACTCATTTAGCTGAAAATCTGATTCTGTAGACAGCCATACATTATATAAAGAGACTGTTAAAACTTAAAGTGGAGCTAGTTTTAACTACGTTATCTGCATTTTAGACCATGCCCCTTCAAAGGATCACTATATAAATCGGAAGGGGTTGTTATTTCATACAGATTATACAAATTTACAGTGGCTTTTTTATTTTGTTTGTTTTCTTGAGTCAACTTATCTCTATTATTTATTTAGTAAAACAATGTAGAATTGTACCTCTTTGTGTAGCTTAGAGCTTAGAAAATATTTCATCTTGACTAATGTGGCCTATTTTATAAGCTTAATGTGTTTTTTTGTCTTCATTTGCAAAGTAACAAGCTTTAGTTGTAACATAAATGAAGCCCAGTAAAATAAAACGTAGTGGAGTACAAGTAATATAAAATGAAATACTTAATGAATTGTACTTAAGTACAGTATATAATTAAAAGTACATACTGTCCACCACTGTAAACCTGATTATTCATTCAATCATTATACTATAATTTTTCCTACAGTAAATATGGAAAGCCATTCAGACAGGGTCGTCATCATATGAGGCATAAAGAAAGATAAAAACATAAAAGTAGCCTACACTTTTAATTAATAATATTCTACAAAATAACTCAAGATATGAGTGCTACCAAATCCTATTTCAATCTTAAATTGAGTAATTTGATTGAGAGGATATACGTTGTATTTTTAAAAAATATATTTTAATACATTATATATTCATATATTCATGCCAATAAACCTCAAAATAGAAGCATGTCCTCCTTACAAATATTTTATTTTGGTAGGTTGAGCTGGTGCCCGGAGGAAGTAATACATGCCACAAAATGGCTGCGTTGGCTACGAAGTGAACAAGAAAGCCACCTGAACTTGATGCAAGAAAAGACTTACTACTATCCATCTGATGGTAGTGCCACTGTTTTCATCGGTATATCTGTAGTCATGACTAGCACGCTGGTAAGTTTGAAACTTTCGCTACACGTTTATACTGAAATCAACCAGCTAACGCAGTGTTTTGCTAGCTAGCCAGTTTCCAATGTGCGCCTTTTACAATAAACAGTCGCAAATAACTTCACTTGTTGTTTTTCACGATCGTGGTCAGCATTTAATAAGTAATTGTCACAACAGGATTTCAGGACCCATGTTGACCAGTCATGCAGATATTCAGAGGAATTTGTTAACATTTACTACGACTGCATGGACAAGAAAAGAAGGGTGAGTAATGGTCTGTGTTGGATGTTTTTTTTTATCCAGTTATTTTAAATGAGCACAAGTGAGCCAATATGACCAATATTATCGGCTGATTGAGGTTACTGTATCAGTATTGGTATGTATACATCTGACAAATAAAACAACAATAACCAGTGTGATTGAGGTGTCAGACAGTAATAGTAATGCACTGTTTGCTCACTAGAGAGCAGTGACAACTTAAAATGTCTCAGTCACCATATACAGACGTGGCTAAAAGTATTGGTTCCTTTTCTTTGAAATAAGTTGAAATTAAAATGTATTCAGCATCCACTCTTCTCTGTTGTGTTTTGTAGAATAGACGCCACATGTGATTTTTGATGCAACATATTTTTTTTAATTATACAACAAATGAAAATGACAGGGACAAAGAAATTGGGACCTAATATTTTGTAGCACATCCTTTTAACCAATCAAGTACTACTTAATGAGACTTGTACACTTCTCTTCTTGAGCAAACTGCTCTAGTTTTCTCAGGTTTGATGGGCACCTTATCCCCACTGCAGTTTCAGCTCTTTCCATAGATATTCATTTGGATTAAGATTCTTGACTCATAACAGGCCACATCGGAACAGTCCTGTCTTCCTCTTATCCATTCTTGGCAGCTTTTAGATGTAAGTTTTTGGGTGATTAACCTGTTGGAGGAGCCAAGACTTGCAGCTGAGACAGGGCTGTTGTACCTTGGTTGTGGAGATCAGCTTATATCTATTTTGCAGTCTCTTCTTTTTTTATGTCCACACTCAGTGTGGTGCACACAATGATACCAAACAGCACAATGAGCACTTTTTACATGTAAATGGGATGGCAGACTGATGTAAGATTGAAGACACCTGTGATACTAATTGATGACAAGGCTGCTTAAAATATTATTATAGTCCACTTTTATCAACACTTCTCAGAGGTACCAATAATTCTGTCCAAGCCATTTTACCAAAGACATGCAGGTATGCATGATGAAAGAGATTTTACTTTGAACACTTTCCAGGAAGAACACAGCATTGTTTAATTGAGGTGTAAGGGTATTAAAACTTTTGGCCATGTCTTTAGCTTGGTCACATTTCTGTAATAATGAAATTTAAGGGATCCTCATGAATATTTTGTTTGTATCAAAAAATAATCTCATCTGATAAATTGTTAACTGATGTTTTTTTTTAAATTCTCAAATATAGATACCAGTATACACTATGTTCTGCTTGTGGTTGAAGTCATATGTTGCTGTTATTCCTGTTCTTAACTGTCATTATTTACTGGCTCCTATGTCTCAGAACTTGACCCGACTCTACCTGGACAAGGCAACGTTGGTGTGGAACGGCAATGCAGTGTCAGGACAGGACTCTCTGGGAGAGTTTTTTGAGTCGCTGCCATCAAGCGAGTTCCAAGTTCACACACTGGACTGTCAGCCAGTTCACGGTTAGTGGGACAAACACAAAGCCCTTTCAAGTGCTAATGGTCATTCTCAAATATGTTTAGATTGATTACTTTCTAATTCCTAAGGGGAAACTGCAGTGTTGCAACAGACAATGACCGAGGTAACAAACAATGCAGTTAAAGGATAAATTATATTAAATACCTGTATGAAGTAGAAAACTAAACATAAATGAAAATAGAGCCTAAAGATAGATCTATAGCTATACTATGTGCCGGACATGCACTGTACAGTGGTGGAAGTATTCTGTAATAGACTGTACATGAGTGCAAGTCAGGTGGATTTTCCCCTCTGTTCCCCAGAGTAGAAGAGAGCCGTGTACAAATGATGCAGTGCATTAAATCTATCAAATTAAAGTGTGAAGATATCAACATGTGATGTTTTTCTACTGAAGGTATGGTTGTGATGTAGTAATCACTCATCAATCTACCCTTTCTTCATTCTCAGAACAAGCAACCCAAGGCCAGACTACACTGCTTGTGGTGACTGGTGGTACAGTCAAGTTTGAAGGGAACAAACCGCGTTTCTTCAACCAGAATTTCCTTTTAACAGCTCAGGCTTCACCCAACAATGACCAGCCTGTTTGGAAGATCGCTAGTGACTGTTTCCGATTTCAAGACTGGAACAACTGAGGCTCTCCTCCTTTATGCTAATGTTGAAAAATTAGCATGGTTTATTTCTATGATTTTGTAATAAAATAAAAAAAAATACACAACACTGATTACGAAAAAATGTTTTTTATTTTTGAAATGTTGACCAAGGCATGTGATCATAATGATGGAGTAATAAATACAAATAGGATCACCGAACAACCAACTGTAAAGTGACTGTCAATGTCTGCTTCCTTAAAGGTTTAGTGGTGCAAATACATCAACACAACACTTTGAAAAATACATAGAAAACACTCCTATAATATTAAAATGCACAGACTTAACCATTTGATACCAAATTGTACATTAACCTGTTAACTGAGGTAAAATACGTACAGTATTACAGTATGCCAGGTCTGACTATAGCTTAGAAGCATTTTTAGTAACTAGTTAGTAGTTAAGCAATCCTGCGCTCAAATAAATAAGGTGCCCACAATTTTGACGGAAGTGCTTTCTACGCGAGCAACCCACTATTTGACGATTTCATATATTAAAACATTTGCTTATCTTCCTGAGTCATTTATGTTTACACATTTTGGTCTTACTTTCTCAATAAACTGACACAATAACAACTGAATAAATAAAACATTGGTCAAAAAAAAAAAGGATAAGCAGACATGATCATGAGTAACTTTCTCTATGATCCATGTTGGTTTATCTCTGCGTTGGGATATTTTTCCTAAAGCCTCAAGTAAACATTAACATGGCAGTTTAGCCATTTTTGTAATAAACACAAACTATTTGTTTTTATATAGATGCCACTTACTTCTGCTTGACTACACAAGTACTGCAGACTGAAGGCACAGTAACATCAGTACTCCAACTTAACAAAACAACTTTAAAAGCGACTGCGATGATTACAGTTAATATTTTCAATGGAAGTAACAACAAAGCGTTGGCAATATATGGAGGACAGTGGTACTCTATCAGCTACAGAGTGCCAGCAGATTTGAGTGGATGGCAGTTGAGTGCTATAATGGTCTCAAACCCTTCTCATGGAGTAAGAGCTGCCACATAGGTGCATCTCTTTGACAATCAAAACTTCAACACACACAAATAAAAAGCAGCACATATGGATAAACAGGTACAACTATCTACAGCTTCAGCTTCTCTGTTCACAACGTTTCCATTTGGATGTCTGTGGTACACAAATAGCATGAAAAACCAAAGTAGGTACCAGGAAAAATTATCTACACATCAGAACAGTGGCTATGATAATAACTGGGACTCTTGGGTGAAATTGTCAAAGTTATTTGCCCCCGTACATTCTCTCTATGTGGTGGAGATAGTGGTTCTTCAGCTCTTTCCTCTTCAACTTGAACGCATCTGTCACAAGTCCGGTCTCTGGGGTCCACGGCTCTGGACTCAGATGTACCTTCACTGGAATCTCAAATCGCTGGAGTTTAACTGGATGAAAAGTGAAGAGGAAGAGAACAGTGATACTCACTCAAATTTATCACAGCATAGTGGAATGAATAATTTGCTCTTTTCTACTAAAACATTGGTACATAGAACACAAAAAGAACTTGAGGTTAGAGGTGGAGATAAGGACGGAAATAAAAAAGTATGCATAAAAGGAGTGTGCATGGTCGGCTCTTACTGTTAGCAGCAACAACTTTGATCTCCTTCAGAACTTCTCTTTCCATGTCGGGGTGAGTGCAGATCTCCTCCCATGTTCCCACAATGCCTCTCTGTTTGGCCATTTCTGTCAACTTTTTCTGGTTGGGAACCACAAAGCTGATCACATAGTTCTGGTCACTGCAAGGATGAACATTAGGAACAAGGTTGATAAAAGTCACTGCTCACTGCTGGAAATTTGCAGTTTGAACACTGAGAATAGGTGAGATACTCAGTTGAAGTGATAGTTAAGGTGGAATTCAAAACACAAAAGTGAAAGCTGAAATAATAGTTCAAAAGAAAGTGCTGTAAGAAGTTGAAGTGTTAATTCAATTATAAGCACTGAGTGAAGTTCAGTAAAAAAGTACCAGTTGAAGTTCAACATGTATCAAACAGCATTAAACAGTGTTTGTCATATAACGTGGATATGCCTCAGGCTGTCTTTCCATAAGTCAGGTGATATGTTTACACCTCATTCCTCACACTAACATTTCTTTATATCCTCTGTAGACAGTATTTTGAGATTTTGAAAGGCATTGTAGAAATTGGAAATATGATGGTTTGATCTCATATCTCTAGAAGCATAATGCATTCACCTGAGAAAAATTAATTCCTGCTCTGTTTTTCTGAATTAATGAGATCATGTCTCAGAATTCTGAGGAAAATTTTCTTAAAAGATATCCTATGTTTTTCTGAATTAACGACATCACATGAAATAATAGTTCAGAAAAAATTGCACTTTTTTTTCCTCAAATGCATTGTGCTTCCGTACATATCCAACCAGATCAAGTTCATCTCACCTGTTTGCGTATGCACAAATGTTGTCTATGAGAGGGCAGCTTTTCAGCGCAGATTCGACTTTACCAAGAGACACATACTCCCCGGCCTGCAGTTTGACCAAGTCTTTCTTGCGGTCTAAATGAGAAAATAAATATGTGTTTACAACAGTGCTGCTGTTCCAAGTACAAACAGTTTTCCATTTAAAGTTACGGCCACATTGACTGCATATTAGGGCTATGAAATTGAGTATGAAAGGAGTGCCTTTTACAAGCACCGTCAGATGATTGTCATGTCCCTAGGTAATGTGTAACTGGTTTGGGAATATACACACCCACTATTTGTAGACAGCCATCTGGGTAAATCTCTCCTACATCACCAGTGCAGAACCATCTCTGCCCTTTTTCATCCACAAAAAAGTCCTGATCTTTGCTTTCATTCCTGTAGTAACCCATGGTTACATTGGGACCACCGATCAGGATCTCCCCTCTTGGGTTCGGCTCGTCTTTGCTGGTGTATCCACCTGAGATAAAGTGGCAAATTAAATAGTTAACACATAATTACTCTGCAATTAAATAATACTTTTCATTCTGCACTGTAAGTACAGCCTGTACCAAGATGTTTTTCAGCCATACCTTCAGCCCAGTCCCTGAGAATGACCTCACAGCATATGAGAGGAGCTCCAACGCGACCAGTGCTGATGTCCACAACTGTATAAAAAGACATAATATCTTAATGACATTGTTAATTCCCACCTTTACTCTCTCTTCTTACTCTACACTTTAAATCCTGTCTTACCCTCTGTGATGGTGCCTGCTCCACAGGTTTCTGTGAGACCATAGCCCTGGCCCACTGGACAACAGAAACATACATTCATAAATCTTTGAGTGGCTGAGGACAGTGGGGCTCCTCCTGACAACATCATCCTCACTCTTCCTCCCAGAAGTTTCTTGACTTTCCGGAATAAGAGACTGCAAAGAAAGATTGCTGTGTGTTTGATTTCAAGATGAGCAACACAAACACACTATTTCTTAAGGCACTGAGGGAAACATAGTGGTTTCTTACGCATTGCAGAGTGGTGCGTCATAGCCCCGCTTGATCTGCTCTAGTTTATACTTGTAGCCCAGAGTAAACAGAGTCTTCTGAATGAAACTCATTTCCTGCACTTTGCTCATCACGTTCTTGTTGATGCGATCCATAATTTCCTGTTCAGGAGAAAACATACAGGATTAACTTATACATTGGATGATGAGTAAGGGAAAAAAAGTGTGTAAAACTGAGCAAGGGAGAGCAGGGTTGTGAGTAATGGAAAGAAAAAAAAGAATATAACACAGGATTCTTACTGGCACAGCTGCCATCAGTGTGGGTCTGAGTACTGAGCTGTCTCCTTTACTTCCTTTCTTTATCTTGGTGGACTAAAGGGAACAGGGGAAAAACAGCTGAAGGCACTGATTACATTAAACAACAACGATTAAGCTAACTGCAATAATGACCACACCAAGGTGCCCAGGTAATAACCAAATATAGCATACATGTTGACAGATACAGCGTAAGACCTGGTGTTGGTGCTGGGTATTACCTGGTCTGACAGTGTCTGCGGGGATGAGTAGCCGATCCGACAGCCATATGTGACACAGGAGATTTCAGCTGTCATTTCCAGAACATGAGCCAGCGGCAGGTAGGCTATGTAAGTATCATCAGGCCTGCGGGAACACAGGGAAGAGAAAGTAAAGGTTACACGTTTTGTGTTCCTCTTTCCAACTTTCAACACTGAACCTTTTAGAGTGTGGTTCTTTCTGGTTATTCTGCTGCTGGAATCCAGTCATGGCACTGATTTATATGGAAAATTCTACGGTCATCCGCTTGTCTTTTTCTAAGCTGATGTTGTTTATGTTGGAATAGATAAAGGAGCTTTGGAGATGTGCTTTTCAGTAAGAGCTGTGAAGCTGGGCTTAGTTGAACTCTGTGCAGAAACTCTGCTGTGCACACATTACAAATTCATTCTCTATATACTGACCAATACTCAAACTCACCCGAGACCAGGGATGCGCTCACACTGTCCTGTCATTCCTGCGATCAGATTACTGTGGACAATCATGACTCCTTTGGGTCTGCCTGTGGAGCCACTGGTGTACATCACCACAGCCAGATCAGCAGGCTGGGGCTTCACAATTGCCCTCCCCACTGCAGGACAAACAATCAGTTATTGTATTTCACTGTATGTGAGATATTTCAACTTGGAATTTGACAAAAAAACAAAGCACAACCAAGGTGAGTCAGAGAAATACACACTATTTTCAGGCAGCGCGCCCAGCTCTCGTACAGCCTCCATGCTGTGGATGGAGAGTCCTGCTGGGTAGCCTTCTGTGCTCGCTTTCTTCTGGTCCACGTAGATCACATGCTTCAGTTTTGGGATCTGTGGAAGCACATTCTGGACAGAAAGAGAGGACAACACTGGTATCAAAACAGGATGCCAAATCACATGATAATCTTTCATGAAAAAGAAATTTTAGGTCCATATACATTGACATAATCTTTACAATGAGCAGCAGCTTGACATGGTAAAGAAATCTCCGCTGGAACTACTGTCAGACCCACAAATATGTTAAAAGAAGTTTGGAATTTTTCGAGTCGGTCTGAGATGCTATCATATTCATCTAAAGTATTTTACAACATATTCCATTCATTTCCTTTTGATATTATCTTAACCCAGGATTCTGGGGGGATGTGAGGATTTTAATCAATGCATTCACAGAGCTCATGTAAAGCAATGTCATTTCTCACATTGACACAGACCACATTTTGCTGTACCTAATTTAAAACTGGCTGAACAAGTATACCATGTTGAAAATAACTGCCATAATGAATTTCATTCATTCTTATTTTGTAAACTACACCAGCTTGAAAATACAAGTACACATTAACACTGCAAGCCATTCATTTAATAATGGAGTATGTCTCCTGTCCAGTTTGAATAACAGATACTGTGTTCATCCATTCATGTGTCCATATGGCCTTAGAAGCTTGTGAGAAGTTAAAGCGATTTACTTTTCCACCATACCAAGTTTGAGGTTTTAGTCCCAAATGATCATGTACGCAGACAGATATTTCAGATATTTTATGAGATATTTTATGAGAAAAAACTTGATCAAAATGAGTGGTTCTATTCATGTGTTGTAAGGGATTAACTCACTTTCAGTTTAGTCTCAAGTAGCTCCACACTGGTGACTAGATGTGTAACACCAGTCTCTTTCAGTCCATATGCAATAGCATCCTCTCCCAGTGTGGCATAGAATGTTACCACTGTTGTGAAAACAAAACACCCAGTGAGCCAAAACATATCAACAGCAGCTGATAAGATTATTCATACTCTGTCAGATAACATCTTGTACTGTATTGTTCAGACAGAATATCCTTACATGGGAAATTACGCCTGAAGCACGCCTGGGCAGTGATCATCCACTCTGCTCTGGTTTCACAGAAGATTGCAATGGTGCTTTTGGGCTGTTGTCCGAGAGCTGCCAATCCACTGCCAAACTTACTCACTATAGAATCCAGTTCATTGTAGGACAGCCATTTATACTCCCCAAGGATCAGCTTGAAGGAAAAAGAGTCAGATGCAACATTAGATATATTTGTCCTCAAAAGTATCCCTCACCAAAAGAATATAGTAGCAGGAATCCTTACCTTTTTAAAAACTTTACCACTGGGTTGAATCTCATTCTCTTCACTCAGAATATCACGGGTACCGAGACAATGTGTTTCTCCAAATCGCTGTACAGCATACTCGAAAAGCTTATCCAGCGTGTCCTTGCCTGGGAAGTCCTCCCTGGCCAGGCAGTCGAAATGGTCCACAGATCGGTATGGTCCCTCAGCACGGCCTGAGATGGAGCGGGCCTTTATCCGCTTGGACAAAGCTTGTCTCTGCCCGGCACCGGTGACGTAGTACCAGGGTAGAAAGGACAGGACGGAGTACAGCCATACCAGAAGGTGGATTGGAAAGAGGAGAATAGATTGGAGTGCTGAGTCTGCCTGAAGACCCATGCTGTTCTCTGGCAGAGTGCGCAGGGAGGGGAAACGAGCAGCAGTGGTTGTCACACTAGTTTTGTATGGTACACTGGTCCCAAAGATGTTTAATGCGTGTAAGGAGAATTGCGTCAGAAGGGAAGTCTCAGAAAGAGAAAAGCCCAGAGAATAAACAATTTTAAAAATCCCACAGCTGTAATATTAAAAATTGTTTGGTCCACAATCACTCAAATGTTACACCTAGAAAAGGGAAAAAAGGGAAAAGAAAATATCATCAGACAGGGTGATCAAACACATTTGAAATAACTACCATTAATCAAAGCATTTCACAAGTCAAAAATCAGAGCAATAAAAACATTGTTTTTCACACCAAATATCACTTGCCAACAGCCATGGAGGAAGTTGGTTAATCTATGTCTGGCAGCAGACTTCTCACAAGAAAAACGGAACCCCTTCAAAACAATGGTTTGTGAATCAGCAGACCAACCCAGAGATTATCTACCATCAGTGTCTGGATGTCAATCTCTTGAAAACCTCCTCATACACCCGGTAGGACTGTGCTATGCTGCCTCTACACTCAGCACTCATCAGACTCACCTCCCTCTTGCTGTGAATTAAACAGCCTCTGTGTGTCTGTCAGCTTTCAAAGTTCAGTTTTAAGTGAGACCTCCTACATGGGTGTGTTGCAATAGTTTAAGGTCCCTCCCTCATAGTTTTCAAACACCTGCCTCCCTTTCAACAGTAAAGGGTGGGTTAGAGGTCTGAGAGGTCACGGAGGGATGAAGCAGTGTTGAGACATGGCCCCTCTGAACAGACTGACCACTGCCTGATGACCACAGCCCTGTGAGCTATGCTGAAGAGGATCGAGCTGTGGACAACCAATGACAATACTCTTAAGCCTCACCCCACTCTGTGGTCCGTGAAAGGCCACTCTAGGTCAAGCTTAGCTCACCAATAACCATACAGTGCAGGGTAGATGAAGGAGTTAAAACTAAATGTTGCACTCTTAACCAATTTTCAACAAAGTATCAATTATCAATAATCAAGGTAAATAACTGACAAGTGACAGAACCAGCTGAAACAGGAAAAGGAATGCAAACGCACACTGCGTAATAAAGTAATTGTAGCTTACAACTGTCAGCAATCATATGGGACCTATTTTCATGCCACAAAACAGATATGGAGATATGATCCCCACTACATCTAAAAGGAAAAAACTCCTTTTTCTTATGGGTATTCATTCACATCACTACTGGTCTATATCTACTCAGTAACAGTATCTACGTGTTATGATGTCAGAAGTGTATTGATGTTACCCTCCCTTTCCCGGAGGCTTACCACATAGTGTGATTAAGATTTCAGTGAATCATATCTGTATTATCTCTGGTCCACGTCACACGTTTGTATATCTTCAAGAAATCTGGATGTACTCCAGTAGTAAACCTGAAACATTTTTGACTGCCTACCAGATATTACAGCCGTTGTGGTCAGTGAGTTCAGAGCTTCGTTTTTCGTCAGTGTGGCTCGAATAAATAACATAAAAATCATATAGTTTAAATACATGAATATGACTTGAGCAAGACTAATGCCAAATCGATGACCGGACTGTAATGACGGCATATTTGATCTGAGTAGTCCACTTTTCCTGTCATACACTCATCACATATGACTGTGTTATTTCCATGGCAACATAAAGTATTCGGGTTGCGCGGATATGGCTAATTTAACCAACAGAATTAACATATAGTTAAATATATATAGGCTAACAGGGAATGCCCAAGTTCATCACAAGAACGTTTAGAAACCATAAAAAGCTCCAATGAAAAATAAACTTTATCAGAATTGGCCATCTTCAAAAATTACGATAACGTATGAGGTGAATCTAACCCCTTTGTTAATACGTTAATCAGCGGTTATGTGACAATGGGAGAGGAGCGGGATGGCAGACGAAACGATGACAAAAGCCGCCACACGCTGCTGGTACAGCTATCATTGAGCAACCGACGTCAAGTTGATTAACGTTAGCTGCTGAGGATGTGGCTAAAACCTTTTCAACATTGCCAACACAAATTAACCCTAATGTAAATCTACAAACGGATAAAGGCGGTAATGAGATTACAGCGGCCAGCTAGAGAGTGATACCCTGTTTAACTGGCAGGCTTGCTGCGTTCTTACCTCCAGCCGTAGGCATCAACCGTTTCCCTACCGCCCAGAAATGACCGAAAGTTACCTTTTCTGAGGACCTAGAAACCCGGAACCACTACGTCATCTGATTCCATATTTCTGGACCAATGAGCAGCCGAAGCGGGTTTGCCCTAGGTTTTTCACCCCCCTTATATCCGATATATAAAAAAAACACGTTACAGGAAGTCACCACAGTGTCCGATGTCATTTCCATTGCAGTGTTTATCTATTTGTTCTTTCCTTTTAAACAGATTATTTGTACATTTGAATTATGTGTCATCTGTGTATTCTGCGTAACTATTGTGTTTACATCCTTGTGGTCTAAATAACCTACAGTAATCCTAGAGGCTATTTGCTATTTATGTTGAAATGACACTAAATGGACACATATTTTTGTTTTACATATTTGCATATTATGTACGTGTACATTTGGGTAACAAATGAATACAGTGCTTGCAAGTACTTTAGAATTTCCTGCCAGATATGCAAGACATCTAAAAATACTCTGCTTTGTCTGATGTAGCCCCCCCTCCAAAAAAAAAGATAAATAAATAAATAAAACAGAATAACATTAATTATCTAGTTAAAATTCTTACCTATATGTAGCTAAATCTATATATACACTAATTCTCCCTCATGAATTTCATTGTATATAATCTGTAAATGTGCAAATATTTCTCTTTTTTTTTTTTAATTGCAAGATGTCTCGGACTGAATGGTCCATTCTCAGTGTATGTGTGCTGGAAGGTTAAAGTTAATTAAAGTCAATCTAGTGTCAAACTCTGCACATACTTCAATCTGCAAAGTGAAGGTCAAATATCCGACAAATAACAACAAGCAAAAGACATTTTAATTATTAAAAAAATAGCACATGAATGCACATATTTTATCTCTAATTTGATTTTATTTTTAAGAAAGATACAAGCTTTATTGGTCACAATCACCTATTGTTTTTAATACAGGCTATAACATTTATATTTTATACATTCTACACCTTTGTTTCAAGTCAGGTTTGTGTGGATGGCCACTCTCCTCCCAGTCAATGACCTTGATGCAGGTGTCCTATAAATTCGAGTATATGGACAATGAGCTCAGGTGACAGTATAATAATGGACACATGAATTTCCCCTAGGGGATAAATAAGGTATCTATCTATCTATCTATCTATCTATCTATCTATCTATCTATCTATCTATCTATCTATCTATCTATCTAATTTCCAGTGTTGCTCAGAGGCAGGATTATAGTGTTATAGTGTAAAAGTTGAATGTTAGCGTTAAAAATGTAAATGTTAATATTTACATAATGTAAATATTATTTACATTTACATTTCTAACTCTTGCTCAACTCAAACTTCCATTTCAATCTTGGAAGCTAACGTACACTACAGTCAAGTGAGCCTTGTCAGATTTACCATCTGATCTTTTTAATCTGCTAGGCCCCTGATGGTTTAGCAACGGTTGCTGAAGGAGTGTATGTGGTTGAAGTATTTGCAGTAGGCTAGTTCAAGTAGGAATAGTTTGGAAATAATATAATAGCAAGAGTAGAAGTAACTTTCACAATACAATAATTGTAGTGTAATAGTAGACTCTTAAGTGAAAGAAGTAGCAGCAGCTGCCACAGTGGATACAGGACTTGGCCTAGTTTACAGTTGTAAGCATCTGTTTTCATGCCTCACATAGCACCTGAACTACACAGCTAACACAAAGTTAGCTAACTGCAGTTGACTTCAGTAAATAAGCAAGCAAAGCATAGCACACTCACCTGGAGATGATGGACAGGACCGTTGGGTTATGCTCCACTTCAGGGTGTGATTTGTGAAAAAATCAGAAGTGGAGGCTGGCTATCAGGGGTACACCCCCCTTGTCTCCTAATCATGGATGCTCCTAATGTACGGTTGCCTGGTGGGCTCTTGTTTTATCCTTCTTCTAGGGGATGTCGCTATCTGCTGGTGCAGCCAGTAACTGCACCTCACATTTGTGGATTTTTTTTCTACAGATAAACTGCGTATTGGGTACATGGGTACAAATTGGACAAAAAAAAATAGGAAGGAAGGCGAACATGTCACGTGACCTACATACTGACAGGAAGCGATCTACAAATGTGCAAAACACACTTCACGTATACAAATGGGTCCTTTCATTTGTAAATGTTTACAGACTACGTTGTGCGTATTTGCAAATCTCTCTGTGTTTTTGTGCATATGATTTGCACAAGACGAATAGAAAAAAACATGTTTGTGGATACAGTGAAACACCGGGGATCATAGTACACATTTGTAAGTTTTCTGTTGGTTACACATTATGAAGTCCAATAAAAACTTGCATGGTAAAACGCCTGTAGAGGGCAGTGCTGTCGAGTAAGGAACAAGCACAAAGTGGAGGTGCGCGTGTTTTGTGAACCTGAGAAGCCGTGGATTACAATTTTCTTTATGCACGTGTTGACCCCACTCTGAGACATTTCATGGCCATTCATTTCACCTTAATCCAAAGAACGCCTGTGTGTTACATAGAGGGCTGAAGCGGATTTCAGTTTGGTGAGAATGACACAGTCTGGTGTCACATCTTCACTTTTTAACAGGCAATTGAAGCATATCCTGAGGACTTGGAAACCCTGCCAAAACTCATGGTAGCTGTGGATAAATGTGAGAATGAGGGTTGAATGCCAAATGCCAAATATTTGCTGGTTGCAGCTTCTCAAATGTGAGAATTTAATGCTTTTAAGTTTCATACAGGATAACAAATTGAACATTTCTGGGATGTGGACTTGCTCGGAAAAAACAAAACATTTGAAAAAAGTTGGGCTTCGGGAAATTAGTCATTTTTCAATACTTTATGATACTTGGCAGACTGATTAACTCAGAAAATAATCTGTAATTAATCAATGAAAAAAGCGGCCTTACTCTGTATATCCTTGTGTTCTACTTGTTCTCATTTTATGGTTTTATACAGGTTTTAGAGCAAAACCCTATAACTACCTAAATAAATCAATTTTTGGGTCTTGGTCTTAAACTTCTTATTACTTTATCCGGTATACTAAAAAATCATTCACGTATTCAGTTGAGTCTTGACATCGTTTTGTGCTCTGGTCACACAATCAATATTTGGTAAACAATTTTTTTCTTACTACATTGTTATCACCGTCCCCACGGACCGTCTTTTACAAGAAAATAATCGCACCACCACATAACCGTTGCCCCACGTGGCTTAGAGCTGCTGCACAAAAACATCACGAGTGGCTGTTGCAGCTGTGCTACAAATACAGCACATGGTAGCATTGGGTAGCTGCTCGTAGCGACGGACACCACGGAGTTTGTCTTAACTCTCAGCTTACAAGTTAAAGTTTTACAACTTTTACTTAACTGAACGGAACTGTTAGTTTTAAAAGGCCGACAACTTTGAAATCTTTTGTCTTAGTACAAGGTTGTGAGCGAGCATCAAATCGAGAGTTTGAGGGTTTTTAAAAACACTTGTCCCCCTCCGTCTGCAGCAGCTACACAGAAGTTAACATGTCGACCGGCACAAATCAAGTTAAAAGCTGCCCCATCCCCACCAGGGTGCTCACCCTGAAGGACTGGTCCCAGCTACCCGACTGTTACAGCCAGACACCCGGTGGGACCCTCTTTTCCACCACGCCAGGAGGTAAGGAAACTTTTAAGAGTGCTACGTTTTTTCTCACGATAATGTACTGTTTCATGTTTAGTTAGTCATGTTTTTTTTTTCTGAATTGCATTCACACCACAGAACTTGCCAGGACAAGTTAACCACCTTCAGAAACTGTAACTGAGTGTTTGCGCATACGTGCAGATACCCACAGCTCAACAACAAGCTCTCGCGAGAAGCTGCAAACAATAAACAAATACCTAAAACGGATGATAGAAAAATCGGATTTTAAAACATTATGTCGCTCGCCCTAGTACCAAAAAATAGCAATATTAAAATGTAAACAAATTTGAACCATAGAAAGGGTAAGGTTGTTGTTGGCATTCTGCACAGCGACAGTTGGGGCAGCCGTCATGATGTCAACAAGTTCGCTGTCGTTTGTTGTCTTGACAAAGTGAACAATTTTTGTGGCACAAACAATGATATAAAGACGTAGGCTACTTTTAACCTAATCATTTTTTTTTTTTTTTTTTTACATTTCTAATTAAAAACATGATCAAATCAAATGCTGCACAATAACACAGACATGTATATCTTTTCATTGCTGTTAGTAGAACAATAGTAGTAACTTTAACTCAATTTACACCTGGCATTAAAATGCATCTCATATCCAGATTGTGTCTAGATATGATTTTAATGATCACATTTATACCTGTACTTCCATGTGGTCAACCACAATTTTAATGCCAGGTTTAAATGGGACATTTCACTTGCATAAAATATGAATATTGGCATACACTTTAGAAATAACATAACCTTTCACAAACGCATAGGTCTAAGCAAACAGTCGCTTGTTGTTGCATCAAAAACACTGGTGTCCAAAGACAACAAGAGCTGTCTAACCCGTGACTTGTGACTTGTGATTTGAAGAGGGTGTATGTTTCCAGCTGCCAGAACAGCCAAGTGATTGGCCTCAGCAGTGGTGGAGGAGCTAGAGGCTGTCCTATCCCTGCGTCTCTCTGCTTTGCATTTCAGGAACAGTAGGGAACATTCTGTACAAGCTAAGAGGAGGAGGGAGAGGGAAGCTCTAATGCATGGGGAATATGAACAATATTTTTTTGCACCAAAACTTAAGGGCAACTGGTAAACACAATCTAGAAAGTTGCAACACAAAGTTTTGACTTGTATTCAACTTTATGCGCAACACATTATACTCTACTGAGTTCTTAACATGTGTTGCTGGACTGACCCCCTTTTTTTTACGTAATTGCCCCACACAGTTATGCTGCCTGCCAGTGCATTGCTTGAGCTATAGCTTGCATTCCAGCCCCCTTCCCTCGCCCCAGTTCTTTCTCTCGTCCCCCTCTGCTTTACTTCCCTTTGTACAGGATAAACTGCTCACCGCTCAGTTATTACATAACATGTTTTCCTTTTACAGAGGGTGAACTGATACTGTACAGAATGGTTCGAAGTCCAGTAAAAAAAATTCTGTTAGCAGCAGACCACACCTTGGCTCAGCATATCCTGGTCAAACTTAATATCACACCATTTTTTATGACAGTGTCCAAATGATGACAGACATGAGACATGCCAAGTAAACATTAGATGTGGCAAACTTATGTTTGTGTGGAGCTTTAAGCTTAAATCATGTCACAGCTGCGAGAAAACCCGAGGAAAGCCATCCTTGGATACATACCAAAGCATGTTGCATCAATGTTAAATCTTTATCTCGGTCAGGGAATGGAAATATGGCTTTAATCTCAAGGCCTCTTGGTTCAAAGAGAGAATGTTTTGTTCTCTGATTTCCTAGAACTCGCTGCAGTGGCAGTCCTCATCCCTCCCCTCTGCGCACTTGCAGAACTCTCTTTCCATTCAAATCCCCTCCGTTGCAGGATAATAACACTTAACTCCCCAAATGTGCACCTTGACGTGATACAGAGGTGCTCCAGTAACAACGAGGCTATCATTTGATCCTGTAAAAGTCTAGAATTTGGTCTGAAGTTTGTCTCCATAGCATTTACTTCACTTTTTTTTCAGGAAGTGAGAGTTTTTGTTTACATCAGGCCAAACAATCTTTTTTTTTTTTCTTTTTCTCTTTCTTAAACACAGGCACCCGCATCATCTATGACAGGAAGTTTCTGTTGGATTGTCGAAACTCCCCTCTTGCCCGGACCCCCCCATGCTGTCTGCCCCAGATCCCAGGGGTAACAGTACCTGCTACACACCCCATGGGGAAATTGCAGGATCTCAAAGAGGAGGCCGAGGAGGAAGAGAAGGACATTGCAGGTAAACAATACCGTACATATAAACCAAAATCAAAATATCCCCCACAAGGCTCAATTTTGTAGTCTTATCCAAGAAAACAACTACATGCATCAATTTCCTTATGAATAGTATGCTTTACTTTTTTAGCTTAGTGGTGTTTTCATGAACTTTCAACCTTTTGTCCCCAATATGACGCTTCAGTTTGAGTTGTCAGCATGTGCTAATACAGCATATACGTGTAGCATTTGTCCACGCAGTGCCATAGCTATATTTTTGCAGCACAGCAGTCATGCTGTGTATAGTACTGGGACAGGAGTGCTCACTCAATATCATCATGTGTTAAGTCTTTAAAACTAGGCCAGTCTTTTATTAGTCAATCACTGTATCTTACGTATTGCACATGATGATGAGGCTTTCTTTATCTGTCCAGCTGATAGTGTCAGCTGTTAAATTTGTTCTGACTGAGGGGTTAAGATATCAATAGATAGCAAATATCCTCCTGTCAGGGGAAAGACCATGAGGATTAGGGTTGACCCCTTTTTCCATCTCTCTTATCTTGGTCAGTAATGACACAGGACATGTCATGGGGATTGGATTTGCGAGTTACACCCTTTTTACTCAAGTGTTTTTGATAAGGGCTGTAGTTTGTCCCCTTCTCTGTAGTTCATTTAGGCATGGTTGTGTTTTGGGTACAAACAACAAATGTTAACTGTCATCTGATGTCAGATGTTTCCCCTTTTTAATCTTATCTCCTCTCCTCTGTCCCTTTTCAACAGATGACAACCAGTTTGAGATGGACATCTGAGCCTCCAGTATTACCTCCTGTGGAGAGTTATTGGTTAAAACACCTCCAAGGTTTTTGATAACCGTAATGCATTACATATAAAGCTTTTTCTTTTTTTTTTTTTTTTTTTTTTTTTCAACTTTTTTTTTTAACAAAAGCTTTTGAGAGGAACCAAAAAGAACGGCAAAGCTAGGAAATGGTAGGGTGTTTTTGACCCTAAAACAAGTGTGTTAAGCAAAGAAATGGTATTAAATGGTTTGATTGGTTACTCACTCACTTCAGAGCTGCAGCAGGATTGAAAAACATCCATTTTGATTTCACTTTTTTTATCTTTTGTAAATAAGAAAATTTACTATGTAGCCTATTTTTTAAGTTGGGGGAATAGAAGATGATTACATTAAGACATGTAAAGTAGGGTTTTTCACTGCAGGCATCAGTTTTGTTTTGTATTTCCCTCCCAAAAAGGAAGTCTAACTTTCTTTGTGTTGGGCAAACAAGTGTCTCCTAATTTTGGGGGTCAGGGCTTATTGAAAATCAGCTCCAACTGATTTGTATGGAGGGAGAGACGAAATGTGAATAATTTCAAATAAAGGCTATTCAAACAGTCATACATTGTATGTTTTTATTTATTTCATAAATGGATAGGTTTGTCACATTGGTTTGAGTAATATAATATAATATATAAATTCTCATGTGTTTTTATGACCTGAAAGTCTGTCCCTTGACACTCAATACTTAAGAATGTAGAGGCCAAATCTGTCTGTTATGTACGGTTTTCAAAATTGCAGTACATAGCTAAGGAACTATGTTTCAGTGAATAAGATCTTGTCTGTTACAGCCTCATTAACACCTTGTATAATGGATAAGTGGCCATAGAACACTGCATCTTAAGTAGTTAAGTAGTTGCATAACCATCTCATGTAAGGAATGGTGTGTTTTTGAGCGCTGGTGGAATGGGCTCCCCTCATCACACAGGCAGGCAAAGCTGGCCCCATTTGTGTTGAATTGATTAAGCTGTGAGGCTGTTGCTTTAGGTTATGTTATTAGCATCAAGATCAAACAATCATACTTAATGCTAAATGTTGCTCAAGATGGAATATTGAATAGGATATTGTCAGAATTATAACACATGAACATCTAATGATACTTGACTCATAAAACATAAATCTAATACAGTAAAAGATATATCTCAGGATAATCATTTTTTATATCTTCAAGTACTACTGAAAGCTGAAAGGCTAACCAAAACCATGTATGCTGTGTATTCAGCCTCTCACACTATCAACAGGGTCAGGGCCGGGTATGCCTGCCCGTTCCAGACACTGATCTCCAGATTAGGGGAGGCTGACTGTAGGAGTAGGTCTGGTCTTAAGGAATGAGGGCAGCTGCAGTGCAAAGCCAAGACATATTGAAACCACTCTGCAATGTGGGGCCGGGGGTGTAACACCTGCTGGTACTAGATCTCAGATATGAAATAGTAAATTTAGTGAGTATGAGTTATGTTGAGGAATAAATATTTGTTTCGGCACTGATGCTATGGCTGATGTCAACCAATATCTTCAGTGCAGTATTTTAGTAAGAACAGTTAAGCAGGTCCCCATGCGTAGTGTAAGTTGTGATGTGGGTCAGTCTACTCAGCTGTTCTTGTCCCACGGCCTTGCAGACGTGACTGGCAATCACTTTGCATTACATTAAAGCTAACAACTGACTTTTGGCCAGGAGGCTCTGACATATTAACTTCTATTTCATAATAAGACTCAAAACATGTTTAAACATATGCTCAGTGTTTGGTCCATTGCAATTCTTTGGAGAGCAAGCAAGGTGAACTTACTCTGTCCATAGTGTTATTGTGCCCCACAGCAAATTTCTGGACCAATACAGCAGAATGATTAGATTAAGAACTTTATGCCAAAAGTCAGTGTAATACTTAATCAGCTTACAGTTTGTGTACACTTGGCTTTTTTTGTAAAACGTGCCGATTGACCTGCATGTAGCCTAGTGTTTGAACAAGAGCACGTGAGAAAAAGGCCAGGTGCCAGGCGACTATGAAAAACACCACGTGCTCCCAACATGTAATTTTGAAGTATTTCCTCTCTGGTGGAGGAAACTGAAAATAATACTCAAAGGTACGGCACAAAACCACACTGTCTTGGTGCATACAGACACATTTACTGTATATAGAAATCACCGTCTATCACAGACATTTGGCTGAACCAGCACTTTCCACAACACTGCTGTGTGCTACATCTTCCTTCACTTTCATCAACACATGCGCTCACACTTTTAGCTCAGATGAATTGATGGTAGCCACTGATGGCCAATGATATCATATGGTACATCATAGGGTAAAGACAGGCTGATTGTGTGGCTCAAAATAAAGTGAAAAGTGATTGCTTAAGAGTGGTACTGAAAATAAAATGACAAATGCACATGTGCCATTGTGATTACACAGTGTGCAAAATTTACCTCCAACTCCTCATCCACCTCCACAACAGTAAGCTCTGTATTTATTATCAATTTATATACACAGTATTTATACAACATGGTTACTTGCCACTTAAATTTGATGTGAATGTCATGTCAAATACACAGAACTGACTCTCAGAGTGAGCATGTCATCACTACTGTACAGAATTTTCAATCTCATTTGCCATTGGTCATTTTTGATAATTATGAATTTAAAGGTGTCATATTGTATAAAATGAGATTTTATTTCTTTTTTTGAATTATAAAGCACATTTAGGTTCTATATTAATACTGTGAAAGTATCAAAGCGCTCAGTTCACAGAAAAATGCACACAGTCTGTATTCAGAAAAGTGAGCCTTAAAACAAGCTGTCAGGACTTCCTGAACTTTGTGATGTTACAACAAAGCAGTCACCACTCTTGGCCATGGCCCAAGCCCAGCCCACCCAGACCCACCATCCAACCTTGTAGGATTTGGTTCCTCTAAGTGTTTACCTGAAATCTGCCATATTTTTATCTGATCACTCTGAGCAATCTTTGACTTGTTGTTACCAGAGCTCCAGAGAGAAGCCTGAGAGAGGAAATGTCAAATTATATTGAGATTGTGTTTGTACTTAAAACCACAAATATATCTTCTTATGGATCTAAACTTCAAGTAAAAAACTGGAAAAGTGTAAAATATGGGACCTTTAAAATTGGGATTATGTCAAGAAGTATTTGTAGCAGTGGCAGTCTGTGTTGATTGTATTGGGAGGTCCATGCTAGAACATAAATCACAGGGCACGTGACAGTGACACATAAGCCTACTGACAGGCTTATTACAAGGTATCCATCACTGAGTGAGAGGGCCAAAAGTGTCTGCAAACAGGCATTTCAAAAGACTTATTTTATTGTCTGAAAATGTGATGCATTCAATCAACACCCATAGGCATTAGATAAAATATAATTACACATATTGTAGAAGTAAAAAATAGTCATAATTTCAATGTAAAAGAAGGATTAGATATCCAAATAGTGACCATATGTGACACAATGTCCTCTTTGCCTCTGATCCTGAAATGCTTCATTTTGGCTTATGGAAAACCATTCGTTGGTTCGATTTCCAAACAGTACAGTCCATGAAATGTTGTTTTGAAAAATATCAGCCTCGTACCTCTGGAAAGAACTTCCTGCCTACTGTCTGAGGTTAAGTGAACCCCGGTAAACTTGCTCCACTGCCCTTCTCCGTAGACAAAATATTCCCCCTTTTCATCGGCTCGCCCCTCCCTAAACTCCTGCTCCCCTTGCAGTTTCCCTGTAAGAAGGTTGTGTTGAGTTGGCCTGGTTGACGAGGCTCTATTTTTGTCAGCTGCCTCTGCTGAAGCTGACCGTACAGGCTTGGGCTGAATTGCCAGGGTGACGGTGTAAACAGATACTCAAACACACGGACTGCTTGGTCACATCCATCATGACTGGGAGGGGACAGGGGCTGACGTGGGCCACATGTTTTTCTCAAACATGAACACACATACATATGCTTAAAAGTACATTACATTTACTTTAACTTTCACATTGCAGGAATTCAGCCAACTGCTTTACAGTGACTCTAGTTGAGAACACCACTAAATTAATTAAGTTCCTAGATCACTGCTGTACCAAATTAAATCTAAAATCTTGGGATACATTAGGTTCATGTAGTGTTTGACAACAACTACATTTCATTATTAGTTTAACCTATTTAGTTCCTAGTGGTGAAGTTTGCAACATATGACCGTACAAGTTTAGAAAGTCTTAATTAACTTTTGAATTGTTCTTCAGTTTCTCTGTAAAGCTACACTGAAGATGATACTTGGTCCTGTTCATTATGCAATAGTGTTAGAATTAAAATGCCGAGTACACTGTGTTGGATGAAAGTTGTGATTCCTTTGCTGTTTTGTTTGTTGCACAATATCTGATATGTCACATAGGATGTCAGATCAGCAGTTTTAAAGCTGCTGTCCAGTTATTGCTTAAAGAACCATTAGTGATGGTATCACTCATCATCTTTTCCATGCTTAACTTTGTACTAGCTGTAAACATAGCTTAGTATGTCAACGGTCAGGTTCCTGTTCCTCAGGGTCACTACTGGTCTACAGCTCTGTCTGTTGATATACAGTAAATTATCTGTTGTCCATACTCCTTGTGCAAGCCTTATCACATGTTGCAGCATGGCCTGGTATCACCTTACAGCATAGACTATTTCATTTCACGTTCCACTGTCAATGACAGCTGCCATTCTGACTGGCCGCTGGTATGCTACTATATTCATACTGTACTCATGTAATGTCATGTCTAATGGAGGAAATGAGATAATGTTTCACAACCCTGTCTCCCAGCCCAAACCAGCCTCTGAATATATGTGTTGTATATATGAGTGTTTATCTGACAGCTATAGTTATTAGTTACTTTAAAGATTAATAATAAATATACAAACTGCATCATCAGTTTCTAAAATATGATTTATTTAACATTATGTAAAACAGTTATATTAGTGCCACCTCGCTTCAACATTAAAATGCAGCTTACGTGTTAATGCAGCAGTAATTATTATCCAGTATTATATAATAATGCAACACTTGTATTTACCTACATTTTGTGGATAATACCAACACTGTGAATGCAGGATTTTTGCTTACAATAAAGTATTTTTACACTGTGGTATTGCCACTTTTACTTATGTAAAGACACTTCTAGACACTTCTTTCACCACCGACTTTTACGTGTTTGTACTCACAACCCAGCATGTAGTCCTATATGCATTTGTTGACAAATGTGTACACGAGTGCTTTACTCTGACTGTGATCTCTCTAGTCACTGCCCACCTAAAAAGAGCACAGACACTGATAGTGAGTTAAAGCTCAACACGTGCAGAGTGGCCCATGAGCCACAGCTCTGTTGTCACAACAGAAACCGAGCAGACTCACACAGAAATAGGCTCCTTTTCTATAAACAGACATTAGACATCAGACATAGTCATAGGGAACTTGTACCCAAAATAATTTTCAAGCATTAGTTCAAATGCATTCAGGCCTTTGTTGTAAAGTGTCCTTCAAATGAAAGCTAAAACTTTGCTTTGTGCTATTGCTGTCTTATTGAATATATTAATGTAAAAGAAAAATCTGTGGTTGCAATCAATTTGTATGGCGTAGTTGAAAAAAGCAAAGCAAAATCTAAATTATATATATATATTGTATAATCAATCAGCACTCCTCATGCTTATTTTAAAATGAGAGGATCTTCGCTGATAGGTGTAAATTCCTGATAGTTAAAACTGCCAAAACTAAGAGATGATTAAAACACTGATATTGGAAAATATATTAGCCAACATAACAACATAACAGTGTAAAAACCTTAGGTGTAGGAAACTGCCTCTACCAAGTCTCAGATGAAGAGCATACTGGGAGGAGACTGCCATCTGCTGGGAGAAAACCAGTAATGCACCTTAACCAAACAAGTCTACTGTTGTAAACAAAGGAGTTCCAAATATTTGTTAATATTTATTCATTGGTGGTCAAAAGTTTCAGAAACCCCCCATTTTTCCAGAATTTATTCAAATCTAAGCAGCTCAAGTCCAGTGAATAATTAAGGTAATAAATACAAAGGTAAGCAGTAAACTGCTTGTAAAAATATATAGATGTTAGGTCACCAAAAACTTGAAAATCATGTAAATTTAATAGAGAAAAAACATTTTTTCAGGGATTAAGAAATTGGTTAATTTGCAGTTTCCTGCAGCAATAGACGTAAATAAAGCCATGAAAGCAAACAAAATGTAAAAGAAAACAATTCTTGCAGGAGTCCTAACTTTTGTTGATGTCTTACAAACCCTCTGTCTGTACAAAGGCAGTGTTGGAACAAACTGTGTTACTACACAGTCTGAGTCATTATTAGGACAATTTTGGATTCCAGGAAGTAGCGGCTACTGTATATTGCTATAATGATGTGGGGAGAAAGACAAGTAACAGAGGACAGACTGGTTGGTCAGGGATTCATCCTACAGCAAGATAATAACCCAAAACATTAGAAGAAAAGAAATAGACGGTGGCTTCACATGATGGAACACCATCACAGTCTCCGGACTTAAACCCCATAGAGCTGGTTTGGGATGAACTGGACAGAAGGTGAAAGTAAAGCCAAGGGCAAAGTATACTATGGCATTTTTATGTCTTACTGTACTAAGACATTTTTAGGCCTTATGACATTTTTATATCTTACTATACTATGACATTTTATGTCTTACTATACTATGACATTTTATGTCTTACTATACTATGACATTTTATACCTTACTATACTATGACATTTTTATGTCTTACTATACATGTCATTTTATGTCTTACTATACTATGACATTTTTATATCTTACTATACTATGACATTTTATACCTTACTATACAATGACATTTTTATATCTTACTATACTATGACATTGTTATACCTCACTATACTATGAAGTTTCATGCCTTACTATGCTATGACATTTTATACCTTACTATACAATGACATTTTTATATCCTACTATACTATGACATTTTATGCCTTACTATATGATATATAATGCCTTACTGTTATATGACATCTTATATCTCACTATACTATGACATTTTATCCCTTACTATACAATGACATTTTTATATCCTACTATACTATGACATTGTTATACCTCACTATACTATGAAGTTTCATGCCTTACTATGCTATGACAGTTTATACCTTACTATTAATTTTTATGCCTTACTATACTATGACATCTTATACCTTACTATACTATAACATTTAATACCTTACTATACAATGCCATTTTTATGCCTTACTATATGATATATAATGCCTTACTGTTATATGACATTTTATATCTCACTATACTATGACATTTTATGCCTTACTATAATACGATATTTTATGCCTTACTGACATTTTTATACCTCACTGTACTATGAAGTTTTATACCTTACTATACTATGACATTTTTATACCTCACTATACTATGAAGTTTTATGCCTTACTATACTATGACATTTTATACCTTACTGTACTATGAAGTTTTATACCTTACTATAATATGACATTTTATACCTTACTATACTGTGACATTTTTATACCTGACTGTACTATGAATGTTTTATTACCTTACTATACTATGACATTTTTATACCTCCACTGTACTGATGAAGTTTTTATTGCCTTTACTAATACTATGACATTTCTATTGTCTTACTTATAATATTGATATATTATGCCTTTAACTGTAATATGACATTTTATATCTCAACTAATGACTATGACGTTTTATGCTATACTATATATTGACATTTGATACCTTACTATAAATTTTATGTCTACTATCCTTATGACAATTTTTATACCGTCACTGTATATGAAGGTTTTATGCCTTACTATACTATGCTTTCCACTTACTGCTTTTATACCTATAACGTGACATTTATACCTGACTAATGAAGTTTTATACCTACTTATAAATATGACATTTTAGACTTTACTAACTGTAGTTGCCTTACATACTAATCATTTTATACCTGTACTGCTACTATGAAGTTTTATACCTTACTATACTATGACATTTTTTACCTCTAACTGACTATATACCGACTGTACTATAAGTTTATAACTCTTACTTGAATTTTAATATAAAACTAAGAATTTTATACCTTACTGTTACTTATACCCATATACTATGACATTTTTAGTACCTCACTGTACGTATGAAGTTTTTATGCCTTACTATACTACTGACATTTTTATAACCTCCACTATACTATGAAAACTTTATGCCTTACTGCAGTTTATACCTTACTGTACTATGAAGTTTTATGCGTTACTATGATATGACATATTATACCTTACTATACTATGACATTTTATACCTTACTATACTATGACATTTTATACCTTACTATACTATGACATTTTTATACCTCAGTATACTATGAAGTTTTCTGCCTTACTATACTATGACATTTTATACCTTACTGTACTATGAGGTTTTATGCCTTACTATACTATGACATTTTTAAACCTCACTATACTATGAAAACTTTATGCCTTACTGCAGTTTATACCTTACTGTACTATGAAGTTTTATGCGTTACTATGATATGACATATTATACCTTACTATACTATGACATTTTATACCTTACTATACTATGACATTTTTATACCTCACTATATTATGAAGTTTTATGCCTTACAGACATTTTATACCTTACTGTACTTTGAAGTTTTATGCCTAACTATGATATGATATTTTATTTCTTACTGTACTAAGACATTTTTAGTCCTTATGACATCTTATATTTCACAATACTATAACATTTTTATGCCTTACTATCCTATGAAAACTGTATGCCTTACTGTACTATGAAGTTTTATACCTTACTATACTATGACATTTTTATACCTTACAATACTATGACATTTTTATATCTTACTATACTATGATATTTTATTTCTTACTGTACTAAGACATTTTTAGTCCTTATGACATCTTATATTTTACAATACTATGACATTTTTATGCCTTACTATCCATTGAAATCGTAATGCTTTACTGAATTATGACATTTTATACCTTACTATACAATGACATTTTTATGCCTTACTATAATATGATATATTATGCCTTCCTATAACATGACATTTTATATCTCACTATACTATGACATTTTATGTCTTACTATAATATGATATATTATGCCTTCCTATACTATGACATTTTATGTCTTACTATAATATGATATATTATGCCTTCCTATACTATGACATTTTATGTCTTACTATAATATGATATATTATGCCTTCCTATACTATGACATTTTATGTCTTACTATAATATGATATATTATGCCTTCCTATACTATGACATTTTATGTCTTACTATAATATGATATATTATGCCTTCCTATACTATGACATTTTATGTCTTACTATAATATGATATATTATGCCTTCCTATACTATGACATTTTATGTCTTACTATAATATGATATATTATGCCTTCCTATACTATGACATTTTATGTCTTACTATAATATGATATATTATGCCTTCCTATACTATGACATTTTATGTCTTACTATAATATGATATATTATGCCTTCCTATACTATGACATTTTATGTCTTACTATAATATGATATATTATGCCTTCCTATACTATGACATTTTATGTCTTACTATAATATGATATATTATGCCTTCCTATACTATGACATTTTATGTCTTACTATAATATGATATATTATGCCTTCCTATACTATGACATTTTATGTCTTACTATAATATGATATATTATGCCTTCCTATACTATGACATTTTATGTCTTACTATAATATGATATATTATGCCTTCCTATACTATGACATTTTATGTCTTACTATAATATGATATATTATGCCTTCCTATACTATGACATTTTATGTCTTACTATAATATGATATATTATGCCTTCCTATACTATGACATTTTATGTCTTACTATAATATGATATATTATGCCTTCCTATACTATGACATTTTATGTCTTACTATAATATGATATATTATGCCTTCCTATACTATGACATTTTATGTCTTACTATAATATGATATATTATGCCTTCCTATACTATGACATTTTATGTCTTACTATAATATGATATATTATGCCTTCCTATACTATGACATTTTATGTCTTACTATAATATGATATATTATGCCTTCCTATACTATGACATTTTATGTCTTACTATAATATGATATATTATGCCTTCCTATACTATGACATTTTATGTCTTACTATAATATGATATATTATGCCTTCCTATACTATGACATTTTATGTCTTACTATAATATGATATATTATGCCTTCCTATACTATGACATTTTATGTCTTACTATAATATGATATATTATGCCTTCCTATACTATGACATTTTATGTCTTACTATAATATGATATATTATGCCTTCCTATACTATGACATTTTATGTCTTACTATAATATGATATATTATGCCTTCCTATACTATGACATTTTATGTCTTACTATAATATGATATATTATGCCTTCCTATACTATGACATTTTATGTCTTACTATAATATGATATATTATGCCTTCCTATACTATGACATTTTATGTCTTACTATAATATGATATATTATGCCTTCCTATACTATGACATTTTATGTCTTACTATAATATGATATATTATGCCTTCCTATACTATGACATTTTATGTCTTACTATAATATGATATATTATGCCTTCCTATACTATGACATTTTATGTCTTACTATAATATGATATATTATGCCTTCCTATACTATGACATTTTATGTCTTACTATAATATGATATATTATGCCTTCCTATACTATGACATTTTATGTCTTACTATAATATGATATATTATGCCTTCCTATACTATGACATTTTATGTCTTACTATAATATGATATATTATGCCTTCCTATACTATGACATTTTATGTCTTACTATAATATGATATATTATGCCTTCCTATACTATGACATTTTATGTCTTACTATAATATGATATATTATGCCTTCCTATACTATGACATTTTATGTCTTACTATAATATGATATATTATGCCTTCCTATACTATGACATTTTATGTCTTACTATAATATGATATATTATGCCTTCCTATACTATGACATTTTATGTCTTACTATAATATGATATATTATGCCTTCCTATACTATGACATTTTATGTCTTACTATAATATGATATATTATGCCTTCCTATACTATGACATTTTATGTCTTACTATAATATGATATATTATGCCTTCCTATACTATGACATTTTATGTCTTACTATAATATGATATATTATGCCTTCCTATACTATGACATTTTATGTCTTACTATAATATGATATATTATGCCTTCCTATACTATGACATTTTATGTCTTACTATAATATGATATATTATGCCTTCCTATACTATGACATTTTATGTCTTACTATAATATGATATATTATGCCTTCCTATACTATGACATTTTATGTCTTACTATAATATGATATATTATGCCTTCCTATACTATGACATTTTATGTCTTACTATAATATGATATATTATGCCTTCCTATACTATGACATTTTATGTCTTACTATAATATGATATATTATGCCTTCCTATACTATGACATTTTATGTCTTACTATAATATGATATATTATGCCTTCCTATACTATGACATTTTATGTCTTACTATAATATGATATATTATGCCTTCCTATACTATGACATTTTATGTCTTACTATAATATGATATATTATGCCTTCCTATACTATGACATTTTATGTCTTACTATAATATGATATATTATGCCTTCCTATACTATGACATTTTATGTCTTACTATAATATGATATATTATGCCTTCCTATACTATGACATTTTATGTCTTACTATAATATGATATATTATGCCTTCCTATACTATGACATTTTATGTCTTACTATAATATGATATATTATGCCTTCCTATACTATGACATTTTATGTCTTACTATAATATGATATATTATGCCTTCCTATACTATGACATTTTATGTCTTACTATAATATGATATATTATGCCTTCCTATACTATGACATTTTATGTCTTACTATAATATGATATATTATGCCTTCCTATACTATGACATTTTATGTCTTACTATAATATGATATATTATGCCTTCCTATACTATGACATTTTATGTCTTACTATAATATGATATATTATGCCTTCCTATACTATGACATTTTATGTCTTACTATAATATGATATATTATGCCTTCCTATACTATGACATTTTATGTCTTACTATAATATGATATATTATGCCTTCCTATACTATGACATTTTATGTCTTACTATAATATGATATATTATGCCTTCCTATACTATGACATTTTATGTCTTACTATAATATGATATATTATGCCTTCCTATACTATGACATTTTATGTCTTACTATAATATGATATATTATGCCTTCCTATACTATGACATTTTATGTCTTACTATAATATGATATATTATGCCTTCCTATACTATGACATTTTATGTCTTACTATAATATGATATATTATGCCTTCCTATACTATGACATTTTATGTCTTACTATAATATGATATATTATGCCTTCCTATACTATGACATTTTATGTCTTACTATAATATGATATATTATGCCTTCCTATACTATGACATTTTATGTCTTACTATAATATGATATATTATGCCTTCCTATACTATGACATTTTATGTCTTACTATAATATGATATATTATGCCTTCCTATACTATGACATTTTATGTCTTACTATAATATGATATATTATGCCTTCCTATACTATGACATTTTATGTCTTACTATAATATGATATATTATGCCTTCCTATACTATGACATTTTATGTCTTACTATAATATGATATATTATGCCTTCCTATACTATGACATTTTATGTCTTACTATAATATGATATATTATGCCTTCCTATACTATGACATTTTATGTCTTACTATAATATGATATATTATGCCTTCCTATACTATGACATTTTATGTCTTACTATAATATGATATATTATGCCTTCCTATACTATGACATTTTATGTCTTACTATAATATGATATATTATGCCTTCCTATACTATGACATTTTATGTCTTACTATAATATGATATATTATGCCTTCCTATACTATGACATTTTATGTCTTACTATAATATGATATATTATGCCTTCCTATACTATGACATTTTATGTCTTACTATAATATGATATATTATGCCTTCCTATACTATGACATTTTATGTCTTACTATAATATGATATATTATGCCTTCCTATACTATGACATTTTATGTCTTACTATAATATGATATATTATGCCTTCCTATACTATGACATTTTATGTCTTACTATAATATGATATATTATGCCTTCCTATACTATGACATTTTATGTCTTACTATAATATGATATATTATGCCTTCCTATACTATGACATTTTATGTCTTACTATAATATGATATATTATGCCTTCCTATACTATGACATTTTTATCACTTTTTATGCCTTACTATCCATTGAAATCGTAATGCTTTACTGAATTAGGACATTTTATACCTTACTGGACTATGAAGTTTTATACCTTACTAGACTATGACATTTTTATATCTTACTATACTATGACATTCTTATACCTCACTATACTATGAAGTTTTATGCCTTACTATGATATGACATTTTATACCTTACTATACTATGACATTTTATATCTCACTATACTATGACATTTTATACCTTATGATACTATGACATTTTCATATCTTACTATACTATGATATTTTATTTCTTACTGTACTAAGACATTTTTAGTCCTTATGACATCTTATATTTTACAATACTATGACATTTTTATGCCTTACTATACAATGACATTTGTATGCCTTACTATAATATGATATATTATGCCTTACTAATACTATGACATTTTATACGTTTCCATACTATGACATTTTTATACCTAATTATACTATGACATTTCATGCCTTACTATACTATAGCATTTTTATGCCTTACTGACATTTAATACCTTACTGTACTATGAAGTTTTATGCCTTACTATAATATCACATTTTATACCTTACTATACTATGACATTTTATACCTCACTGTACTATGAAGTTTTATGCCTTACTATAATATGACATATTATGCCTTACTGTAATATGACATTTTATATCTCACTATACTATGACATTTTATGCCTTACTATAATATGACATTTTATACCTTACTATAATTTTTTATGTCTTATTATCCTATGAAAACTTTATGCCTTACTGCAGTTTATACCTTACTGTACTATGAAGTTTTATGCCTTACTATAATATGACATTTTATACCTTACTATAATATGGCATTTTTATACCTCACTGTACTATGAAGTTTTATGCCTTACTATACTATGATATTTTTATACCTCATTATACTATGAAAACTTTATGCCTTACTGCAGTTTATACCTTACTGTACTATGAAGTTTTATGCGTTACTATGATATGACATATTATACCTTACTATACTATGACATTTTATACCTTACTATACTATGACATTTTTATGCTTTACTTACTATGACATTTTTATACCTCACTGTACTATGAAGTTTTATACCTTACTATACTATGACATTTTTATACCTCACTGTACTATGAAGTTTTATGCCTTACTATACTATGACATTTTTATACCTCACTATACTATGAAAACTTTATGCCTTACTGTCATTTTATACTTTATTGTACTATGAAGTTTTATACCTTACTATAATATGACATTTTGTACCTTACTATACTATGACATTTTTATACCTCACTGTACTATGAAGTTTTATGCCTTACTATACTATGACATTTTTATACCTCACTATACTATGAAAACTTTATGCCTTACTGCAGTTTATACCTTACTGTACTATGAAGTTTTATGCGTAACTATGATATGACATATTATACCTTACTATACTATGACATTTTATACCTTACTATACTATGACATTTTTATACCTCACTGTACTATGAAGTTTTTATACCTTACTATACTATGACATTTTTATGCCTTACTATACTATGACATTTTATACCTTACTATACTATGAAGTTTTATACCTTACTATACTTTGAAGTTTTATGTCTTACTATAATATGATATATTATGCCTTTCTTTAATATGACATTTTATATCTCACTATACCATGACATTTTTTGCCTTACTATACTATGACATTTTTATACCTCACTGTACTATGAAGTTTTTATACCTTACTATACTATGACATTTCATGCCTCACTATCCTATGACATTTTTATGCCATACCATATTGAAACAATTTTACGCCTTACTATATTATTACGTATGACTGAGACATTGAATGATAAAACTGATCTTCTAAATGTATATAATTTAAAATATGTTTAAAGCTAATGTTTCTGATAACGTGTTAGAGCTACCAAGCTTAATAAAATAAAAGATCTAATTCCAAGGGCGACAGCAACTAGGTCACTAATCAATGATTAACATTTATTAGTCACTCATCTTAGCTATTGCCTCATCTCTCATTCATTTCGTCTTTGAGACAGTGATGTGGACCTCTTTAATCTTTTATCTAGTCAGATGATTAGGAGTCATCGCTTTTTTACTGACGTGCCTCTGGTCATCGCTTTGGCTTGTGGTTGGCTGCAGTGACTAGCGGGGCTGTCGCCGCAGCCAATCCCGTCTTTTGTTGCCCGCCAGCACTCCCTTTGCCTTACCCTTCAAATGACGTCACGTCCCGCAAACGTTATACGCATTGGGTTTCTGTACGAGAGAGGGTCGCTCATTGCGGTAAAAATAGTAATAGACACTGGAAACAGAAGGAGTTTCTTTCCAAACAGACACTGCTGTTTAGCACAGACGGGAACACTCTTTATTCTAAGGTAGGTGGTCCTCACATGTCCGTAACTCTTGCTATGTGTTGGTCGTCATTAACTTGGTGGACTGGAAAACTGAACAGAGATAGAGTGGGTCGTGGCCTGCAGGTGCCACTTGTGTTCGGCTTATGTTAGTATCTTAATATTTCTTTAACGTTGTACTTATAATCTAACCTAATGTCGGAATCTCGACATGAAATTACACGAGTACTACTGCCAATATTATTACTAATAAAAACTAACGTGGTAATGTTAGATAATAACAAACTAGCTTAATTAGGGAACTCAAATGGCTAAATGCCACTTGAGCACCAAACGTTTTACTCACTGTGCTGTTATTTACATATGTTTATGTGTTGTATCAGTGTGTCGTGACTTTGTGTTTGCCTGTGTGTGTTTGTGTGACTGTTTGTGTGAGTGATGGTTGTGGTTCTGATTCTTTCTAATTAGGTCCAATGGGGTGTCTTCATATACAGTCAGCCTTTTAGTATTGTGATGTCTCTAGACGTTGAGAAAGTAAACATTGGCTGCCAGGATACAGATCTGCTGTGTAACATGGATGTTTACAGCTTGGGTAAACAGGCTCAGAATAATGAAGCTCTTTTTGTAGGCCAAGACAGAAAAGCTCTTTATGTCGGCCATTTTAGGCCATAACTTTAGGTATAAAACCAAGAATGTTTTGTGTTAATGTGTAATATTTTTTACTGGATATCTTGCTTAAAGTTGACATCACGTGGTTAGATTAACTGGTAAACTTACTGTTTAAATTTCTATCAAAATAAAATAGGAAGTTGTTCATTCATTTACCTTCTCCTAATATAGTTGTACTTGTATTTTATAATCACAACATTGGCATGTATATGAGCTTAACAACAGCTGATATTAGCCGCCATGGGTTGGTTTTACAAAATTTAAACGAATGTGATCAGATACCTAATTTTGCCCCTTCTTCACTTGACTGTGATATATTTTTATTTAGGTTGATAACTTCACCAAGTTAAGTTGGGTTTTTTTTATTGTGAATTGGTAAATGCTTCCATTATAATAACACATTTATTCACTGGCTATGCCTGTTAATCCTTTGTCAATATTTACAGTGCCATTAGGGTCAGAGGGATGTTATGAATTGAGACACACCTCAGGTGCACTGTTCATGAGTGTGTTTGTGTCTGTATGTGATATTATCACCATACTATTGTTGTGGAAACATTTTGTGAGCTCACACACCTATTCTTGCAGTCCATTAGGAAAAAAAACATATGACACACATGCAAATAGAACCTTGATGTTGTAGACTTCCTTACTGGTGTCAGATTACTGATTATTTGCATGGTCCCTTTGAAAGAAGCTTTTCTCAGCCTTTAGCTAGTAATGTAACACCCTGTAGTCACAGATGACTGAGGAGCTGGAAAAATGGCCAGGCAGACATCGAAGAAGCCTTCCTGTTAACATGGAGAAAGAGAAATCTGATAATTGTGTTATTTTATTACTCCTCGCTGCCTTAAGGTGCAACACAAACAATTCACCAGGGATCATTTTGTTCCTCCTGGAGCACGGTAACCATAGTAACAGAGGCCCTACCATCTGTCAGTAGCTTCACGAACACATTCAGGTGGTGAAATGTCCAGCCATCTTTTAAAAAGCACTGTGCATAGAAGCTTATTGCTGACATGGAAGCAGGACTTAGACTTAATCATGTTTTACCACAACATTAGCAGTTGTATTCCTTCCAATTCCCCTTTGGTGTGTTTAAACTTAAACTCTCACAGTATTTAGAATTTTGTATGAAATGTACTCAGCATCTAATATTCAGGTATAACACTACCCAACCTTGTTACTAACGGTCTTACTAAATTAGGTAATCAAAGAGATGGAAAATCAATCATGATACTTTGAACCTAATAAATACAACATTTCTTTTTCCAAAACAGATAACATGTACAGATAATGGCATTGGCAACCACTATTGGTTGAGAAAGGTCTCACAATTCAGTTTGCAGCAACAGCTACTGCATCGCCTTATTATAGACAGAAGATTGGATAAGGATAGATGCAGTGAAGCTGCAGAAAGACATTGGAGTACTATTTAGATGTTTATAGTGTAAAATGTGACAGAGGAATCCTGGGAGGCCTAACAGAGTTGCAGTCCTCCATGTGGCCCGCTTTCCTTTGTTGTGGCTGTTCTGCATGAGCAAATCCAGTGATGAGGGCTAGCATGAGGGTTGTGATGGTCCCACATCTACCTTTTTCAGAAGCCATTAGTGGTTGGCTGTGAAATGCACTTCCTTGTTATGAGGTCTTGAGGGGAACGAATGACCTTTAGACACAGAGCTGATTACATTTATTGTACTTTCAGACTAGCTTAAAAATTAAAACAGTTCCTGTATAGGCAACAGCTAAAGCAGTGCTTTGTTAAATTGTCTTTCTTATGTTAGTTTAACACTTCCCACGGAAATACAACACGAAGGTGCGATCTTGCCCATATGACACGACACATTGTTGTGTTTCTGAGCAAGCAGGAAAACCAAGTGTGAAGATAACACCAGTGCTGGCCTCTATGACCACTGCAGTTTCTTTCTCCCCTTCTCTTTCCCATGATTCCTTTGATAAGCCTCACCCTGCATACTGTGACACAGCCTTCATAAGTCTGTGTGTGAACAGTAGCAAGATAATGGTGCTTATATGTGGTAGGGCTGATGTGAGATGTGATTGGCCATTGACTCATAAGAAGT
Source organism: Seriola dumerili (assembly GCF_002260705.1). Taxonomy (NCBI): domain Eukaryota; kingdom Metazoa; phylum Chordata; class Actinopteri; order Carangiformes; family Carangidae; genus Seriola; species Seriola dumerili. Next base: position 3,993,096 of record NW_019174416.1, on the reverse strand, counting down.
GCTTGTGTTTGCTGCCGGGCTGTGGAGGTTGTTTGCTGTATGAGTCTGCAAAAGCATGAGACGCCACAAGATGGGTTTATATGCTTTACATTTCTGCTCTGGGAAACAGTTGCATCATTTTGGAGCCCATCTTAAAATGTTGTGCTCTTATATCAGGACTATGGGGAATTCATTGCCTAATGTGTCTCTAGAGGTTGAATTACACGCCGGTGCATTGACATACACTCACACACTCTTTTACATGGTTCACAATACCAGACATTGATCTGATCTCTCACTTTTATTAAACAAAACAGAATTACTATATAATTACAACTATACAAGCTTTGCAGTACAAGAGCATCTATCATAAAGTCCTCTAATAAAGCCTCCACTGCAGTTACAAGAAAGTTTTGTTGGTTGAAAATCCTTTATTTTGTGTAGGTAAACAGTGTAGGTAAACAGTTCCATGTTGTACTAATATCTTAAATGTGATATGTGACATGTGGTACCTGATACTTACCTGCATTTCTTTTATATTCACCCCTTGTTGATTGTCTTCAATGTGTCCACTCTGCAGACCAACTGAAATTAGAATAATTATATACAACAACACTCTTATTTTCTTCTTGTTTTTCAGGTAATTGTTCAACACAAAGATGAATTTTGAGCAGCCCCCTCCATACCCAGGCAGCGGCCCCACTGCTCCAGGCTATCCAGCCCAGGGCCCACCTCCACAAGGCTACCCACCTCAGGGTTATCCTCAACAGGGATACCCTGTGAACATGGAGCAGCCTAATCCAGCATACCCCAACTACCCTGCCGGACCAGGGGGCCCAGGAGGTCCTTATCCAGGCCAAGGACAGCCTCCTTATCATGGATACCCTGGACAACCACAGTTTGGCTGGCAGGGGGGACCCCCTCCTGGGCCTATGTATGGGGAAGCTCCCAAAAACACAGGTGAGTGATAACACAATACAGAGGTTGATACAAATATATGTTAATGGCTTACATTAATTAATCATTACATAAGACAGTGTATCAGGTGCCCCGTTGCAAATATTTTAATTGCCAAGTACTTTGTGAATTATAGAAAAATATATACAGTTCCATTGCTCCACATTGAGTCAAAGAAATATAGACCCTTACCAACTCAGATCAGGTCAATGAGGGTTGATTGTATAAAGTGATTGAGCAGTGAGCCCAGTACTGGCACATGCACGCAGCACACCCATGTGCACTCCAATTGACAGACGCACAGAGAGGGCCGGTAAAGGGACAGACAGGAATGGTAAAAACTTTATAGATTTGTTCATGGCCCATCAGTGCAACTGGACTTCTCCTCATGCTCTCGATGGCCAGTCTGACTATGATAGACAGGTCTGTTGTCGTTGTGTTTGTGAAAGAGAGAGAGAAAGAGAAATGGGGGCAAGTAGGGGCTGGGTGAATCAATGTACTGCACACAGCTCTAGAGAAAATAGAAAATCAATTATGCAGTGGTCAATGGTGAAATTGTGGCGGCCCACAACAAATAATTCAATGCATGGGAAACTGATACAACTAATGATGGCTGAATTCCATGTAGCTGCTTTAATTTCTGGGTCCTGGTATTGTTCATGCTGACTCACTGTCACACTGGGACATTTGAATGTAATGGAGCCGTTATTCATGTTTTTAGTAACACCTGTGTTTTCCCTGTTGTGACAAGTCGAAATGAGAGAGTGCTCACAATTGAGAAGCGGGAACCATCAAATACTTAAAAATTGTTAATGATTGTCTCATCAGTTTATTGACAAATTGTTTCAGCTCCATCTGGGACTGTAAAATGCTAAAGCTGTTATTATGCGCAGTAAGCTATTAAGGATTCATGAGTGTGAAATCAAGCCAGGTTTAAGATAAAAGGTGTGTTAATGCAGTAGCACTTCCCAACTGAGCATCCAGAATAAACTGTAGCACAAGCTGTGAAACAAAAAGCACACTGTAAAATATTCAAAATGAATATGCAAAGAGAACAGAAAACACAGATAACACCTTTATGTATTAAAGCAAGCAAGAAGGTGTTACTGCTCCTGTAACTGACTTAAGATAAGCCTCTCCTGGTTGATCAAAGGAGAGTGTTTTGATATTGAGATTCTTGCTCCGAGTGGTTTGATAGAGCTGCTCATTATTAAATATTGGCCAATCATTAACTTGTCCTTTTTCATATTATTATCAGAGCTCAGTGTGATAAGTGGTTAGCAAGCTTCACTTAATCTATTGACCAGGAGCAGGTCACCTTAGTAACACATTCACCTGTGTCATGAGTCACTGCACCTGGCTGTTAAAAGCAGGGTGATTGTTTCCCTCCACATAAATGATTAATCACAAACACGAGGAAGGAGAGATGTATTCATTCAGGCCTGTTGTTTGACTTTTTTTTTTTTTGTCTGGAACAGGTGGTAAACCTCACGTATGACAAAAACAATCCTTTCACATGAATAATTTAGATTGTCATGTGATGTATTGACTGAGGGTGAAATAAATTCACCGCTGTACATGTGAAGCGAAGGGAAATGCCTCGTTGGGGGCACAGAGGTGTGTGGGTTCTAGAAAGCTCTCATTTCATTTGCTCAATGATACCTCAAAGCGGTGCTAATGTGACTCCGCTGTAATGCTGTCTGATCATAGCTCTTGGCTGCTATGGTATTACCATGGAGATGTGCCTCCCATGATGAACGTAATTAGAGGAAAATCATTGCAGCTATGGTTACACTTGAGCTCACTGCTGAGGATTTGATGGCGTTTCATGCAATTTGAGAAAAGGAATCACTAATTTCTTTCTATTCCTTTGCCATCTTCTGTATCTCTCCTTGCCAACGCCTCCTGGCTCCTCTCTTCTTCCTCTTGCACTCCTCTGTCTTTCTCCCTCTGCAGTGTACGTAGTGGAGGACAGGAGAAGAGACGACACAGGAGACACATGCCTGACAGCCTGCTGGACAGCTCTGTGTTGCTGCTGTCTCTGGGACATGCTGACATAACGCTTTTCACCAACTGTTCACCCCCATTACCTCCTTGCTCCCCATTTCTGTGCCTTGAACGCCATCACCCTCTTCCCTGTCTGCCTTAAACCTTGCACTCCCTTAAAACTACCCCTCCATTTCCTCTACCCGTCCTTTGCTTGTCTATAAATAAAAGATCCCATATGGAAGTCTCTTCCCAGGGCCACCCACTCTACCTTGATGTGAAACCCTCAGCACTGACTGACTGACTGACCGACCGACCCTGTCCGGGGGCTACTCTGTAGCAGCTTGTAACTGAGCTCCTAAACATAACCTGAATCTCAGGCTCTTCACTGTAATCGCACACCTACACACACACACACACACACACACACACACATACACAGAAGGTAGATACACAAAACACACACAATACAGTATACTTGGATCTCAGGCTCATCTAGTGTGATGCTCTTTGGCACTTTATGATGATTACCTCTGTAAGATACTAATCCTGCCTGCCTCTTCAACCATCCCTCCCAAACCGCCCTTCAGCTATGCTACTGACCCTGCCCAATGACTACCCCTTATCCTGGACCCCTCCATCGCCCAAAGGCCACTAAAACCCTGGCTGCTAATGAGTCACAGGGTGCTCTTAAGAAGTTCATGCTTGAAACGTATCCCTTTCATTTGCACACAAGCTGTTTTTGCCGACGTTCGTCTTCAGGTGGAATCATATGACAATAAATGGAATGCATTTTTAAAGATGACAGTGATTTATGTTTGATTACTGTTCACATTCAATGGCCACAAGGTTTTTTTTTCATGGTGATCTTGATATGAAAAATTATTCCAATATTATTTTTATTACATACCTTGGAGATAAAACTGAAAAATATGAAAAAAAAAGTTGTGATTGCTGAACAGAATAAACCAAATGACCTGTTAAATGCCTTTTTTTTTTGCTTTAGAAGAGAATCTTGCATTAAAATAATTTATTCCCATGAAATGGAAAGCTTTGTGAGCAGTGTTTATTGCAGCAGGATACATGTGTCTGAGTGGTGTGTGGGAGGTTAAAGTAGAGTATAGATGTATTATAGAGCAGCATACTGCAGAGGTCTGGGCCTGTTCAGATCCATGCAGCTATTTATAACACAGCTGCTAGTACAGGATGTTGGTTGCAACACGGCAGCCTGCCTGATGCATTAACAATATGTTTCACAAAAGTGAAACTAAGTCAAAGTAAATCACTGGAGAGACAAATTTACACAAAACTGTCAAGGGAATAAATTACAAGATGGCTTCCTAAATAGTGGAAAATACATTTACTTTAAGCACTGTATCATTTTGAAGTACTTGAGTATTTCCATTTTATACTCCTTAGCACTACAATACGATTCAGAAGGAAATGTTGTACCTCTACATTTATTTGACTGGTGCATTTACTTTTCAGATTAAAAGTTTAAATACAAAAAAAAGGACCAGTTCCTAAAAAATGATTCATATCTATAGATTCAACTACTCAACAGTATATGAAGTCAAAATGAACCCCATCTTAACCAACTACAATATTAAAGCACTGACTATATTTTAACACTGACATGGGCCATTCTGCAAAATGAGTACTTTTACACTTGTTACTTTAAGTATGTTTTGTTGCTAAAGTTCTGTACTTTACAGTTACACATCATGGGTAGCGTGGTATTGGTACTTTTATATAGAGCTGTAATAACTGTTTTTAATTGGCCACCTGAGGGCAGCAGAAACAGGCTGTGAACACAACATTGACACATTATCACATTCAAAGTTGAACAGTGAACAGCGTTAGCAAACTGTTGCAAGTCACAAATCATGGAGAAATATTAGTGTTCATTTAGAGTCCTATCCGGGGCCACTTGATGAATGTAGGTACAATATTCACCTGCTTTTTTTCTTTGTTTTTTTTTTTTTTTTGCTGTTTTTCATCTCATTAGGAACACAGTGAAAACGACCTCACATAAATAATATTATCAATGTGCTTTTTCCCGCCATGACATGCCAAAATGTCTGCTGTGAAAAAGGTCTACTCCCTACCTACAAGCGACTGCTTTCACATTATTCATTGTCATTTAATCCATTGAAATGTTAGTTAAAGACCCTTAAATCTCTTTCACCAGTGCTGACAGGGGATGAAGCATCACATCCAATAGAGGAGAGTTAACAGGGGTGGTTTTAATGGCCACTCAAAAGCACATTGGAATCAATCAACAGTCAGTGTCAAAATTATTGCCCCCCCATGTACTGTATGTGTTTATTACTGCGAGTGAGAAAAACATTGGTAGTGAGTTGTTGTTTACTGACATGCAGTGGTGTCATTTATGTATTAATTTTTCAAACAAAAATATCTGAAGGAAAAATGTACTGTATCAGTGAGACTGATGCATGAGCAACAAAGAGAAAGAAAAATTAAGCCTGTTTTAATCAATGGAGCCGTAGCAACAACACTCCAGACACTGCTTTGAAATGCAACTAATGTAAATGTGTGTCAGTCAAGTCTGGTGGAATTTGTTACTGCAACAGGAACATCAATAGTCTTCAAACACAAAAATGAGATGAAAGTGAAGTACACAGTGCTCAGATGAAGTAAACAATTATGTTTTATTGATAAGGTTCTCAGAAGAGTCTCGTTTCAGTGAATGTATAAGAATCATCCTTTGATAATACTGATTTGGTACATTATGACATCCAGCACGAGTCTCTTCACAGTGAGAGGGATCCATTACTGCTACTGCTGTTGGGATCTAGGACAGAAACATCTCTGCTTCCAAACAAAAAAACAGTCAAAAACAACAAACTGGGGACTGATATTGTAGATATGGAATATTAGAGTGCCACAAAACTCTAGAGTATTAAGACCAGCTAAAGATTTTGCACATTACAAGCCACTTCCTCTTAGAAATATAAAACTTGATATTCTGAACAATATTCTACTGTGCTGCATAAAGGTAGGTCTATACACTGTACATCGAAATATATTTCGAAAAAACAGATTTCACAGTTTTAAAGACTTTATTTAAAGTATAAACCGTTTTTTTTTTTTAAAACACTTTATTACATAAATTATTCTTTTTGAGAGTGACTATTATTTGCCCTGGCAGCAAACTGAAATTAATACAAAAACAAAATGAACATTTCATACATATTTTACAAAAGAAAATAAACTCATCCATTAATGTTCATTTCGAATAGAACTGGTGACTCATTCATGATTGTCATATAGTACTAAGAATAAATAAATAAAAAAGAATAAAATAAAATAAATACTAACTTAGCATGTTTTCCGGACTCTGTGAGTGGTGTGTTCGATCGTTCTGTACAGAAGTGCCTTGGTGAAAGTCTCACAATTCTACCGCGACTGAAACGTACAAAACTACGGCATCTACAGTATACGCAACATCCTGAAATTTAGTGTAGTCAGACACATATGTAGCAATATGATTCTTCTCCCCATTTCAAAATAAACAATGCTGTGTGATACCACTGTCCACAAATATAGCCATCACTTTTTTTGACTTTGTTTTTTTAAAAAGTTTATTTTCTAGTCCGTTAACAGCTTGGATTTGTTCGAGGATGCCGTTAGCTCGTGTGTTGCTTGGTTGGATGTGCGCTGCCTCGGCAGCAGAGGACTGGTCCGTGGTGGACAATGGGAGGCCTGAGACAGGGAGACGACTCATAATATTGGACGATCTTTCAACCTTGCCTTGTCTGTCACTGTTTTATGATGTCCTCTGTTGACGTGTAGTTGTAATGGCTGCTCTCTGGAGTGGCTTTGCCTCCACTTTGGTCCCTTTGCCTTCAGTGTCTATTAGAGACAGACAAGCCTTCACTGCAGATACCAGCACAGTACAACTCCACCGTGTGTTCAGTAGCTGTCATGGCCGCTCTCAGTGTGACCCAAAAAATATGGGCGAAAATATCACTATCTTTTTTAAAAAGGGGAATCTTCTTATTCATTAAGCAACAGTTCTTAAAGTTCTTCAGTGCTTTTTCAGTTGTTCAAAGTTTTTTCAAAAAAAGAACCGTTTGACTAAACTTTAAATTTTTTGCCTGTGGCAGTAAAATTAACAATAATATGTTTTCTGTTAAGTCATTCTTTTCAAAAGTCCCTGCAGCGTTCCGTGAGTAACCCCATTTGTTGGTTAATTCTCCATGGGTTTTGAGAGGAGTAGGGTCGAGGAGGCTGGGTAGGAAAAAGGAGCAGGATTTAGAGAAGTGAAAGTGGGAAAGAGGGAAGAGTCTGCCCTTCAAGCAAGTTCAGGTGGGCTGTTACCTCTTGCCCATCTCGTTCTGTCTGAGGAACTGGATGTTGTTGCTGCTGTCAGCCAGTTCTGGATACTGCTCCACAGGCAACACGTAATAACCATCGTAGCCCTGTACTCTACCTGTCGTTAGGAGCTGCTGTCTCTCCCCCTCCGTCCAGAGGCGACTGCCTCCCTTCCCATCTCTGGCCCTCTGCTGTTCCTTGGCCCAGGCCCCGGCCAAGGCTCTCTGCCTGGCCAGCTCCAACAGTCTTACCTTCTCTTCATCCACCACGTCCGCGGCCAGCCCGTACCGAACACTCAGTACTAATGACGGAACTGCAAACTCTACAGTCACTCCTCTTCTTGACCGGCCGCTCACTGTAACATTGATACCACTCTCCAGTGACTTACGCCCATTTGTGAGCCCCAGGGTCAACAGGTCACTGTCTGCAGAGCCAACTTTCACAAAGTAGTGACAGTCCTTCCCGTCCTGGGTGTAATGGGTGCCTTCAAGGTACTGGGCGCCGTTGAGCACCAGAGCCACTTTGCGGCTGTCATCACTGGCCAAAGCTGACACGCCAGCCACCACTCGGCCCTCTTTCAATGCCAGCATTACTCCTCGACCTATTATTGGGGTGCTGGTGCCGAACCAGTGACCTGGCTTGTCCTTTCGCCTGCGACGCTCCTTGTTGAGGAGACGGCCCTCGAGGGCCATGAAAGCCTGGTTGTGACGCTCTGCTGCCTGTTGCACCCCAGTGATCAGCTACATGGAGAAGTTGGACAAAGTATTAACATAAAAATTCATAACAGAGGCTAAATCACTATAAAATAAATCACTGTAATAGGGTTACTACTTATTTTTATTAATTTTTTTCTTTTGCACAGTGGGTCATACCTGTCCGTTCTCGCAGTGCTGGGTGGCCTGCAGCTCGTACGGTGGCTCCACAAAGTAGAGCGAGTGTCGAGGGAACCCTGGGATTATGTTACTGAGCTGGAAGCCAAACATCACCAGCCAGCTCTTCACATCTACAGCAGCAGACAGGAGAGAAATGACTTTGCTGAATGACAAAGTTAAACCAATGGCAAATGAATCATTTTTCATCATATACAGTAAAAGAAAAAAAGAAAAAAAAGAAAGAGTGTTTGCTTCTGTGACTCAGCTGATGCTACATAACGCTATCAGCCACTGTGCCATCTGCAGTCCAGTGTTCCTTGCATAAACTATCTTGTCCGTAACAATTTGCTTCTCCTGAACATCAGAGATATCAGTGACAATGTCAGAACATCACAAGCCAAGCTTAGCTTGTTCTTGAGTGAACTAAAATTATCTGTGCACCAAGGGTTTTACCTGTATTTCTGTACATTTGCTCTGTAAATATAATGTTTTAGACAGCATAAAAATGGCTAAATCATGTAGAATATTCAACATTTTCACCATATTAGTCCATATTTCTCCGTTACCTGTGACATAGTTCTTGACATCCAGCATGTCACTGAGGGGGTTGTTGTTCTTGAACATGTACAGATTAAATGGAGAGGGATCCTTCCCTATCTTGGGCCATATGCTGTAGTCAGGCGAGGTCCAGCGTCCAGCCAATACATCATAGTCCCGCTGGGTAAAGTGGACCAGCTTAGTCAAGGGATCGTAGAGACCGCCGTGGAAACCCACCACCAGCTGGAACTCTGGGTTAGAGTCCAGGTACACTTCTCCGTAGGCTGTGTACTGCACCTGGGTGAAACAAGCATACTCAGTTTGCTTTTAATGTTCCTTGGTGCTTCCTGCGATGCAAAGGCTCACAACATGAGGTGAGTTACAGAGCAGCGTCCCTGGAGCTGATCAGGATTTAGCCTTGTACAAGGACACTTTGCCAGATGCCTTCTCCATATGCGGATTTCTTGTTGTTTTTGCCAATTCTACTTGTTTATTGGTCAATAAAGGAGCAACAACACAATTTTTGTGGCTGTAATTTATTGCAAATAAAGAGATTCAAGGCTACTTTGTGTATTACCTGTTTGATCATCTGTCCATTGCTGCTGAAGACAGCCAGTGGTGTGCCGGTGTTGTCAGAAGCTATGTAGTATTCCTCCCCGCTGCTCACCTCCATGGCGAACAAATGTCCCTGATCATGAAACAGTCAGAAATTCAGTACATTCATATTGTGTTTCAGAATAAGGTCTTTGCTGATATGCTGAAATATAGGGACAAGATATTGGAGGATATGGCACATCTCACATCTGTCCACCCACGCCTACCTGTAGGTCATAGTAGAGCGACGAGATGTCTGAGCTGGAGTGGTTGAAGATGTGTGTGACCCTGGTTGGGTGGTTGAGGTCGGCGTAGAAGAACTGAAGGTGTTGTCCCAGGCTGTTCCGCGTGGACACCCTGCGGCCCAGCCCGTCGTAATGATACACGACGCTCCAGCCGCCAGGACCACGATTGTAGGCCCGCAGTAGCTGACCTTTGGAGTTATAGTCAAAGACGTCCGAACCGCGCTGGCTGAGGAAGCCATCTTCATCCACGCGGTACTGGACATCTCCCAGGCGCGTGATACGGTCTCTGAGATCATAGCGGAGCGGCAAGATCCGGGCGCTGTTCCCGGGATTCAGAAGATGGAGGTTACCGTTCAGGTCGTAGCTATAGCGCCAGGTAGACCAGTCGTTCACCTGGATAAAACAATGAGACTTATAAATGGGACATAACTATTTTTTCCTCTGTTAGAACCATAACTATTCTCTGACAACAACATGACCACAGTCAGTGACAGACTGCAGTTCGTGGATCAGGTTCTAAAGACAGAATATTCACCTTGACGCCGCTGAGCTGGCCGTCTCCGTCATAATCATAGCGGTACTGAGTGGTGTTGGCGTAGGGCCCGATTTTGAGCTCTCTCTTCACCACCCGTCCCATGCTGTCATACTGCACCGTCATCCAGTACATAAGTGAGCGGAATATCTCGTACTGGACCTCCTTGATGCGACCGTGGGTGTCGAAATGCTTACTCAGTGTCATAACGGCCGTGGTGATGATCTGATTAATGTCGTAGTAAATGACCCCGAACTTTCCAAAGTGCTCCACCTATAGAAGGGAGGGGAAGGTTTAGTGAAAAGGTGAGTGCTCTGACAGCCAAAGGACATTTATAGACAGTTTGTTTTGTATGTTAAAGAATGTTGTTAAAAAAAAAAAAGAGACTAATTTCTGCACCTTTCCAGAGATCTCGTCATATCTGTAGAGGTCAACAGGAAGTGGCGTCTCGCTGATGACTGGCTTCATGCTGGCGATGCGGAAGCTGTTGTCATGGTAGGTGTAGTCGAACCTTGCGTTGACCATTCCCTCCTCACTGAAGCGGTAGATCTGCTTGTCGATAAGCGGGCCCATTTTACGGTAGCGGATGGTGCACGAGAAGCCCCCGCTCTGCAGATTGACCATCTTAAGCACACCAGCTGTTTCATCATAACCGAAAGTGACGGCCGTGCTGTCGTACACGATCTCTGACAGCTTTGCCAGCTTGCCGTACTTGTAGAGAACACGGCGGCCGGTGCCGAGGTAATGCGTGGCCTGTGGTCTGCCGTCCTCGCAGAAGTCATGGATTATGGAGGCATTGCTCTCTGGGGGGTTGTAGGTGTTGCGGATGTAGCCGACTGACACGTGTGTGAACATGGTGTGGCGGGCCACGCTGGGCATGGTGACAGCTGTGACCCGACCTGAGGCGTCAAACTCAAAGACATACTGTCTTTGGCTCTGCAGGAGCAGCACCATGGACTGGAAAAAGAGAGGGATGCAAAATATGGATTAATATAATAGCATTATCAATGGGTGACTTGCCTCCTGTGAAATAGCACCAGGAGTCATTTTCTCTCAGATGACAAATTTGAATCTTCATAACCGTGAAAATGATGTATTATGTCACTCAATTCTGCAATCCAAATGACTTCTCTTTCCTGCTATGGCCTTGCTTTGGTAAGTTTCTACTCTGAAATGACAATGTCAAAGATAAATGTACTTACTTTGTCAAGGTAGCTGTAGCTCCACACCTTCCCGTCCACAAAAGAACGAGACAGGATGCGTCCCTGGGGGTCAAACTCGGTCCTCTCACTCATGCTCCCCCTCTGCAGCCCAACAAGCTGTCCGGTGGTCGAATAGGACACGTTGACCACTGCCAGACTGCTGCTGGGCAACCACATCGCTGGGCGGCCCTGAGCGTCGTACATGATGCGCAGTGTGAACTTGCGGTGGTCATCGTAAATCTTCTCAGTGCGTGTGTTGCGGTCAAAGTCAATGGAGAGGAGGTTGCGCCCGTGAGCCTGAAGAAAAAGGAAAATATTTCTGAGTTACATTTTAATGCAAAGATTGAAGATGTGGTAAATATTTGGATGTAAACACGGTTAAAAACAACTCACCCTTAGCTTCCTGCCAAAAACGGTGACCTTGCCCTTGGTTTGCTCCTTGCGCAGACGCCACTCAATGGAGTTGAGGCCGTTGTCCGTGGGCAGGGTGATGTTCCTCCGACCAATCGTTGGGCTAACAGAACCTGCCAGGATGTGCGGTTCTGTGTGAAAGCTGATGCCCATTCCATTGGCGTACATCACTCTCAGGGTCCCGTTGTTGCACAACTGATAGCTGTTCCTCACCTGGTCTGTAGTTGGAGAAAAATAAACGTATCGTAAGATAGGCAAGGCAACAAGTCAAAGAGGCACAGGAAACTTCTACTCTCTGTGTTCATATACTGCCAACTTCAGAAGGAATGTCAGACCCAAACCCAGCAAATCTATAACCAGAAGCATTTGACTGGGCTCAGACATAGTCAACAAAACAGACTGCCTCAGTGCTCCTTCAATTTAGGGGAAAAAAATCTGTACCATAAAAAAGTACCAGACTAGACTAGAAAGGAAATTTCCTTACTGAGTTAATGACCTGGAGGTATCCATGTGATAGAAACCATAATAAAAACTGTGTGGGGGTGTGTGTTTGATAAGTAGGAAATGGCCATTGGGTACAGGCACATGGGTATGGGATGAGGTGGGATACGTCATGTATATTTTATTCAGTAAAATTGTCCCTTTTATGAGAAAAAAAGACATTTAAGGAGATTTAAAAAGAAACAATAATAGCTGGTCAAAACCTCGGGATCCAGAAGAACGGCTCGGAGCTTTCGATTCCTGTCCTATCAACATACACAGGATACACAGGACCACCCTTACCTGTAAAATTGGATAGTGCCACCCCATAAACTGTATTAAAAATATCAATTTTTTAATTGTCTTCCTCACTGATATCACATTATTTTGTGGCCTAATTAAGTTCAGTCAAAACCTCTTAGAACTGTGGATCTTTTTTTCTTAGCATTGCATGATCTGTTCAACCTCACAGCATTTTTCATTGAGTTCAGGGAAAAATTGCATAAGCCTTCGACTCTTTGGCTTCAGCTCCTAATCCTGTGAGACAAAACAACCTGCAGCTAAAGACAGCGCTGGAGTAAGGGCACTGTTGACAGACCCAGATTTTTACTCTAGCCTTTATCACATAGAATCCCACTTTAAACCCAACCAGCCAATCAGAGACAACCAGTCTGATAGAACAGCCGCCTCTGGCAACATGCCCACCAGCATGTGATAGACCTCCAGTGTTGTAGGAAAGCAGTTGATGATACAAGGAAACTAAATTGAATGTGCACATGTGTGAAGGTGCAGTACACCCTTTTACCCATACACATACGTTTACTAGAAAATGGGAAATTCCAGTCATAAGCCCAGAGGCTCATGACAGTAAGAACCAGATCATGTCCATAAAATATTTATGGACCTGATTCCTGTTCCTACAAACTCTAAAAATCTCCTGAATAAAAATTGTCCAGCTAAACTGATCTCTCTACAATCTCTCCATTGCTACAATTTAATGACTCACTCTCAAACACAAGAATGGAAACAGATAAGCCCATGTCTAATGCTGAGGCTACATTTTTCCTCTGATGTCTGAAAACAGGCGTCTTGATCACACTGAAATGATTGAAAGTGAGATAAAGTTGTTTTCAGCGCAGAGATATCTGGCAGATGCAGAGGGGGTGAGCTTTTTTTATTGTTTATTTTTATTTCATGTACAAAAGGTGAGGGGATCAGATGGTGTCTCCCTTTGAAGCCCCTGCCATCAATGACAGTAATCCATAAGGCCAATTTGTAATAAAGCTCGAGGCACATTTTAACAATGCCTCAAACAGACAAGTGAAGCTTTTTCCATTGACTTGGCAGCAACAGCCTTTAGATAAATCTTCTCTGCTCTCTCTGTCTGAACAACCTTGTAATAAAACAGAAGCGAGGGAGAGCGAGAGCAAGAGAGAGACAGAGAGAGAGAGATGAGAGCTTGAGGGCCAACGGAGAATGCACTGTGCAGGAGTTAATGAAGAGAGCGAGAAAGAGCGGAAAGAGAAGGAGATGGTTAAGTGAGTATGTCAGCAGAGAGCCGTGCTGAAGCCCACACAGTGCGGCGGAAACCTTAAATGACTTACAGCTCCATGAACAACTCTCCCCTTCTCCTTCTGCAACCCAGGTGGATCACTGAATACATCTACAACTTATTCTCTCTGAGGCCTTCAGACTTGTGTAGCCCACAGTCTGCTTTCATACTTCTGTCACCGCCACTTGTGCTGGTCAAGAGAAAGGAGACAATTATACTCCTCCTTCTTCTTCTCCCTCTCTAAGCAGACCAAATAAGCTCAGGGATCATGGGAACTGGTTGAGAGCTGTATTTGTATGTCAGCGTGTGTGTGTGTGTGTGTATGTGTGTGTGTGTGTGTGTGAGGAGAAAGCTTGAGGGATGAGGAGGATTCACTCTACATGAGTTAATGAATTTTGCTGTGATGATATTCAAAAGCAGGATGATCCCAGCTGGGATTAACAACTATATATTGGTAATTTTATTCCATGAGAGGGAGTGAGAGAGGGCTGGTTGTGGGTAGGGATGGAAAATAATCTCCTGGAGCATGCACATAACTGAGTGAAAATTACAAGACTTTCAATTAGAGTCGGCAGGCCGGGGCATATTCAGCATCACAGAGGGCGGCTGTGCTTTTGAATACTAAGATAAAGTGGTGTATCTCATCAAGGCTTGGATGCCACATAAAAAGACCTGTTTTAACTTATTTTCAGGATTACATGAACCTTTATCTACTGAAAATATAATTAATGAACGTCATTCACATCTAATTTTCATCTCTATTTCCTTATGTTTATGACTCGACCTTCGTGTCACACCTTCACCACAGTTTAATGAGTATTTAAAAATTCATGACCGGTTCATTTTCCACTGCATGTCCTGTACGTGCTGAGTCTCTACCTTGCACCACAGTGTACGAGGCCTCCACAGAGGACAGGTTGGTGATGACGGTTACATCGTCATCTCTGCTGGAGCTCTCAATGTCGATGTTGATGGAGCGCTCGATCTCGCGGTGGAGACTCGTTACCATGCCCGTGGGGTATGTCACGTTGGTCAGGCGACCCTCGCTGTCGTACCTGGGAGATGGGAGATTGCAGGGAGGGTTACTGGCAAGGGAAGGACGGGTTCGTACTTGCACTGCATATACTCTGAAACGTCACTGCCAGAGAGGGACAGAACGGGTCCTCTTGTAGGAATTGGCTGTAATTATAAAAGCTAACACTGGGGGGCAGAAGTACACTGCGCTAGGTGCTCTAATAATTGGGAATGCAATACAAGATGAATCCTGCAAAACTTCATTTTGAATTTCAGATAGAGAGAAAAATGGTGGAAAAATACCGACACATGTTCAGACATGTTCCTCTATCACACACTTACTGGTAAAATGTGGTCCATCCAGTCTCATCAGCTTTGGTGGCCAGGAGGCCCGTGTTGCCACTGTAGCCCATCAGAGCCACCTCCTGGCCCAGGGCCGACACACTACGCAGCCCCCCTGTGGGATCCAGTCCCAGAGTCACTACTTGATTCTCGGGCAGCAGCACCAGTCTGAGCAGGCCGGCTCCTCCTCCCTGGCCCAAACCATCTCTCCTCACTTTAACCGTATTGTTGCAGTTGTCCACCAGCATGGACAGCTCTCCATCAGGACCATATGTGAAGTTGTAAAGTGGCTCCCCAGTCACGAGGCTAATTGTCTGGATATGAAGCCCCTCCCCATTGAAGACATAAAGCTCCTGTTCCCTTGGCGACGCGACCTCATACTGCGCAGACCCTCCATAGCCCACGCTCGATACGGCAGGGCCAGGCCGATTGGCTCGCACCGCTCTGATTCGTATGTTGTTGAGGTCTGCAATGAAGAGCGTCCCATCAGGGGACACAGCCAAGGAGGTGGGGGAGTTCAAGCCAGCGTCAGGGGCGTAGCCATCGTCGCCATAGAAGCAGTTGCAGTTGACATCATTTTTGCAGTCACAGTCTGAGGCAGCACCAGCCAGGAGAGAGATTTCTCCATTAGTGCTCACCTAAAAATACGCACGGACAGAAAAATGGAAGAGGACAGCCGGTTATTGATGACATTGGAAAAAAAGTCACAACTCAATGAAGGAAAATGTATTACCAAAAGTAAAATTAATTTTGAGTTATCAAAAAAGAGGATTAGAAAACTTTAAAAGTGTCTGGGGATATGAAAAAAAAAAAAAAAAAAACACCCACACAGCCCCACCAGCTGTGCAGTCCATTTTGGTAGCTGGGAAAATAACTTCAGTCGAATAAATTCATTCTAAAACAACCAGACGGCCAAAGACCTGTTCTTCTCCATCCTGTACCTGTCTGACACGGTTGATCTTTTTCTCATCCGTCTCAGCGATGTAGAGGATGCCGGTGTGGGACAGGGCGATGGCTGTGGCGCTCTCCAGGGCAGCGTGGATAGCCAGCTTACTGAGGCTGTAGTCAATGCCTGGCACTTGACAATGCATGGGCCGTCCTGCAATGATGCTCACCTGTAGGTGACAACGGAAAATGTTAAATCTACAATCAAACAACTGTAACAATGCTGCAAAAATACAGGGATGTTAGCAGCAGTGTGCTATTGAAAGAGTGCAGATGAAACTTTCCATAATGAAGTAAGATTTCAGAAAGTAGAATATTCTTAACGTTAATTAATCAGTAATGTTGTCACCGCTGTAAAACTTTGGAAACTATGTTAGAATCGGAACTTGTACTTCTAAATTGGCCAGAGAAAGCCTAATTGGGACTAAATCCTGTCAAAGCCCCATAGTGAGTGTCCACCCTAAGGGGTTTGCAATCTTGTGGTACAGACCTGGTGGTTCTCAGTGATGCGTAGGATGACATTGTTTTCCAGGACATAGAGAGAGTTGTCCATTGGGTTCACTGCTAAGTCCGTGGGCCACTCAAGACGCACCTGGTAGGCAGGAACAGAAGTCATACATGAGACAATATCTACGGAGAGGGAGGCGT
This sequence comes from Seriola dumerili, assembly GCF_002260705.1. Classification (NCBI taxonomy): domain Eukaryota; kingdom Metazoa; phylum Chordata; class Actinopteri; order Carangiformes; family Carangidae; genus Seriola; species Seriola dumerili. Next base: position 3,976,462 of record NW_019174416.1, on the reverse strand, counting down.
TTTTGAAAGGACGCCAAGGTCTCTTCTTCAATGTTTTAAGTGACTGCGGTCCTCATTCTCTTTTGATTCATTCATTTATCGATGGACTCTTTAATCCCCCCCTAAATCAGTCCCTCCCTGACCTCCTGGCTGGCTCGTCTCCACGCAATCGTCATAGCTCAGCACTCACAGGGCCGTTAGATCATCATCTATTGTGCTATCACCTCTCGTCGCTTCTGTACTTCCTCCCTAACCGTCATACCTGGCTGACGTCCATGCTGGTGTCACAGCTCAGTGGCCGTATGGCGGTCAGATCGTTGGCCCCGAGCAGAGTGGAGATGATGCCGTTCTGGTCCACTTTACGGATCATGGTAGCATCCACAAAGTACATCAGTCCATTTTTATCCACAGCGATACCTGTCAAAAGTGGAGATGAACACCGTGAGTGACGACTCATAACTCAAACACTGCAGGCAACCCATAGACATTTTAAGTCAATTAAACTTCACTCTCTCCACCGGCTGAAAACAGATAGCAGCCCTGACAGCTGAACTGCTCAGTGTTTCATTGAATGAGAGGGAACAAAGTAATGGAACGAGCACTGAAGTGTTAGAGAAGTGTTAGTTTTGGGGTGAGTCATCGGGATGCGGAGCTGAGCTCATGCTCCTCCCACAGGGCAATTGTAGACTGCAAGCAGAGTCTTTAAAAAGCCAAGTGATCTGTTGCACTCTACTTGCTTCCTTCATTCCCTCTCACTTTCTTTTTCCTTGTCATCCACACCTTTCCACTTTTCATTTGTTTTTGTTTTTTTGTTTTTTTTACCTTTCCCTTTCCTATTGTTTACCAGTGGTGCAGTGTCAGCCTTGTTGGTCTAACAGGCAGCAGGCATTCAGACAGGTGTGTTTGTTCAAGGAAACTGTGCCCCAAAATAACTTCTAGACACACTGAGATACACAACAACAGATGGAGGATACAGCAAAGGGCGCCGAGTAAATGAGAGAGAGGGAGAGGGGAGAGGGAGGGGCAGTGAGAGAGAGAAAGAGAGCGAGAGAGAGGGCAAGCTGATGTGCGCTGGCTGACTTTGCCTGTGACAGGTAAGAAGGAATCAGTGGCTCATTGTCTTCACCTATCTCTCCCATCTTCTCTCGCCACAACCACACACAACCCACAAATAAAAACAGGCCCACACAAGCCAAGCTACAAACACACACAAACACACCACACACACACACACAACACAACGACAGAACAACACAACACACACCAGACACACCACAAGCACACACAGAACAACCACACAACGCACACACACACCACCCTATCACACACACACAGTAACAATACGCTACTACGCTGTATATATACTAACCTCTGTGGTCCCACATGTACACACACTTGTGTCACTGACAGGAAATGTGACAGTGTGACATCCTTGACAGTTTGGTGTCACAATGTTCCACAATCAAATGAGCCACAAAAATAATTCCATTAACAAGTTTAACATTAACCCGGTTTATAACCTCCTTCTGTCTCCGTCCTGCTTTAGTTGAGTCATAAGATTGGGTGCAGTAAGAAATAAAAAAAACAATATTATGATCACGTTTAATTTAAGAGGCCTTCATCTTATATATCTTGTGTATTGAACAATAGATCTTGAACAAAGTGCTTCTGCCTGAGAAACAGCTTTCAAAAAGAGAAAATCACCAGGGCCAGTTTCATTCATCATTTGAACACAAAAAGCTAAAGAATGAAATAGAATAATACATAGGTTATTGGCCCCACTGGCATTATTGAACTTTATTTCTAACAACCCAAGGCTACATTTTCAAATGTCTTATTTTATAAGGATAAAAAAATTATAATAAAAAAAACAGCAAACCCTCCCATTTTATTAAAGAAAACTAGAAAATGTTTTCTTTAACAGAATTTCTGCTTGATAATTGGCTAAAAGGATAATTGGGTTATCAAAATCATTGGTGATTCATTTTCTGGACCTTTTGCCGGTGGCTCACCTTTGGGACTCATAAGCGTAGCTTCAGTGGCTTTGCCGCCATCGCCGCAGCGTTCATCGAAGGGCAGGCATTGCTCCCCTGTTCCAGCCACCACTTCTGCGTTGTCTGAGAGCAGCCGGCCTCCAGTTAATGACCGAACACGATAAATTCGCCGTGAGTTGGTGTCTGAGATGAACAATGCCCCTGATACTGGATCCACAGCCAGGAAGTATTTATGGGTTGGGTTATTACTAAGGTGCCAAAAAAAAAAGAAAAGAAAAAAAATTGTCATTACTATGTCACTGAATAGCTTGTTTTAATATTTTCAGGGAAGATGTTTCTTAAGGACTTTTGCTATTGTTTCTGGAATGTGTACTCGAAACTTTTAATTTATCGTTATAAGGATCTTACCTGTGTCTGAAATCTTTGTTCCTTCAAGGGAGAAAGTGAGATAAAAGCACAACAAAACAAATGTTAATTTACACAGTCTGTAGAGAGCAGCCTGCAGAGAGCAACACAAAGCTGGCTGTGGTGTGAACAGAAAAATTTAAACATGGGTAAAAACACCCCGGAGAAATGGTATCTAGTACGGTGTATAATTCTGCTTCAAACTTGTCATCCCCTGTGTCTCACCTTATTCTTTCTATTTCAAGAGAGGATACAATCCTACATGTTCTATGTACTGGAAACATGCAGTCTTCTCCTCCTCCTCCTCCTCTCCTGCCATCTTACTTTAATCCAACCCGCCCTTCTTCTCTCTATCAGTATTTTTCTTGCAACATCAAAAAAAAAATCCCAATCTGCTTTCTCAGTGATTATTCTTTTACTTTCTTTTCCTGTAATTTCCCTTCTATAACTGACTTGGTGTTTTACCTTAGTTCCAGGATGCCAGTTGTGTTCATAGATGGGTAGACCCTGCGTACAAAGTTGAGGTCCCCAACATAGAGGCTTCCATCTATGCCCATCGCCAGGGCGACCGGCGCCAGCAGCTTGTTGCCGTCTGCAAGGCCGTTACAGCTGGGGCAGGAGATGCTGCGCCTCCGGCCATTTCCCATGATGCTCGTGATTACAGGGGGCTGCTCTGTCACAAAGATGTTTTCCCCGCTGCCCTTGTGGAGGATGCCTGAACAGGAGAGAGGATGGACAGAAACATAGATCAGGGATCATTATTTCAGTTAGAGGATTTTAATAAGATTCTGAATTAGTAATAGAAGCTGGTATTTTTACTATTTATACTATTTTTTAGCCATATTAGTGGCATCTACTACTTTGACTTGGTCAAATCTGAAATGTTTCAACAACCACTGGATCGATTGCCATGAAATTCGTCCCCACAGGATGAATTCTAATAAGTGTGGCATCAACAAGTAGAAGTTTTATTTTATCCAATAATAGACCAATGACATTCCCATCATCCTCTGCACTTTAAGTGCAACGACAAAATGTGAGCATACTAACTTGATGAGCATGGTACATTGACACTGACACAAAGTTATACCTACTACACATCAGCGTATCATCGTCAGTGTGATTGATGTTAGCATTTAGCTGCTAGCATGGCTGTAGACTCTTAACATATATTCTATTATTACTGACGTGTTATTTTGCGCGTTCCTTTCATCAGTGCAGTTTTTTAAACATATATGATTTTAATATTTTACAATTTTGTCATAACATTAGTCATTTTATTGGCCAAGGAACGATGGTGTAGCATTGCATCATTCTCAGGAAAACATTACTGTTACATTACATGTACTGTACTGTATCAGGTGATGAGGACAAGGGAGGTATGGCTGCATTCCCCCACTTCAAAAAATACCTCTATACACCACTGGTTCTTCAGTTCTGTCCTTTCCATTAGTCCACTGATTGTCACAGCAGGTGAACATCAGTGTATCAGCCCATTTATTTTTCCATGCTTTTTAGCATTACTGCACAAAGTGTAGATAATGGTATAGTAGATGATGAAACACTCGCCCACCGCCACAGAGATCCTGAATCAGTTTTTGGAAAAGGTGCCGCTGCACCCATCCCCCACCCCACTCCCCGACCCGCAGGCTCTGTTCTAGTAGCTTTCTGTTGATTGGTCGGTGTGTACATGCTCACTCAGTGGGGCTGGCGTGAGTGGATGAGAGAGTCAAACTAGGTGAGAGAACACAAGCTCTTCCTGCGAAAATCCCCACTGACAGACAAAAAGAGGTGCCTGGCAAACCAATGTGAACCACAGGAAGCTCAGTGTGTTCTACACCCTCCCCAAGACAATAGCAAGTTTAGTGAGATATACACTGTACTGTAAACCTGCTACACATGGGAATTGTCTAAATATAAAGTAGAAGAAAAAAAAATAAGGGAAAACTGGAACAGTCTCTGCTCATTTTTATGCCAATATCACGTATACAAAAGCACGTATACATACCACTGCGTGTGTTGAGTATATGGTGCTTGTTGAGTGACCAGCCGCCCAGGTTGGTGGGATCAAGTTCATAGCCTTGCAGAATGGCTGTCCTCTTCTCCCAGAGGATGAGACTGGCGCAGGACTCATACTCATAGCCCACTGACACTATACATAGGTGAGGGTAGGAGGAACAGAGGAATAGAGACAAAAAGAGATGGAAAACAGAAAGAAGTGATGAAAAAAAAAGACCATGAAATACAAAAACATGAAAGAAACAACACAGGAAGAGAGTCTATGAAAAACTTCATCAGAGCATAACCTCCCAAGTTCATTTAAATTGTGAAACGTGCGATACACAGAGAAACTAGTTAGCACCTGTACCAAACCTTGCACTCACACCTAACTAACACTCTCACATGCTGCTAAATCAATTAAAAACCTTGTTAATTGGACAGATTGCCTGATGGGCCTTTAAATCTACAGGCCACGCCGGTTTCCACAGTGAAAACTCTGCTGGTGGAAACATTATATCCCAATCATGCACATGTGCCGACAGATTCTCAGTAGATTTGTATAAATGTACAAGCAGGGAAAATGAGTTGCCATGAGGAGGACACTGTATGTCAAGACTATTTTTGAGATTGCTTGGATACATGTAATTGTATATATGTACATACTGTATGTGCGCCTGCATTTGCGTGCTGTTGTGTTCGTACTTGTCAAAAGGAAAAGTGTGTTAACACGTCAACTCCCACTTGAGTCACAGTGAGAATGCGATAGCCAGCACCTTTTCAGCTTCACTGCAAACAATAATGTAGTGTACCTGCATCTGTATCCACAGTTAGCAAAACATAACCCAATCACAAACCACGTATGTGCTTTGTTTTCTTTGAGAAATGTAAAATTACAGTTACTCCGGGGAACTTTGAGTGAATGTGATTTCACAAACCATATGCCCCTCATGATTTTAGTCCACACGGAAGTCCCAGATGTCCACTGCATCTGTGGCCTGACAGCAGTGTTTGGCTGACAGCATCTGTGAGCGACTGTGACAGCAGAATGTAATAGCACCGAGGCTCCCCTGGACTCCTGCTTGCTGCTCCAGTGGCTAACTGCTAACTCACACTGATGGCTAATAACCCTTCACCACAGTTACGGCTGGCTGACTGAACCACACGCGGCCTCAATGAAAAATAGACATCTGGAGAAAAAAAAAAAAAAAAAAAAAAAAAAGCACTTAAATGTGGCTATACTGCGTAGTGGATGGAGGCTGGGTTTCTGGTGTAGTATCTCTCCTTCAAGCTTCCTAATTAGCACTCTCTCCCTCTGTCAGAGCCAGTGCTGCCTTACTGGTGAAGTTTCTAATCTATTCAGTGACTGCATGGCTGAAAAAGAAATGCCCCAACTCCTCTCCAACACAGCTTCTCCTCCATCCATCCCTCCTACTCACCAACAGCTTCAGAAAGCCCGTAGACCCTCTGCCCATATGCATCGGTTTTATCCCAGATGTAGGTATAGGCCAAATTGGGCGAGGCGTGGAACCACTTCTGGAAAAGGTGGCCCTCCACTGCTACCATCAGGTGAACCTTCAGCAGGCCCATAGACACCACGGCCGGAGTCATGGTCACCTTGAGCAGGGAGCGGTAACCCTGTGTCCTGGAGCTTAGGTAGCACAGCTTTAGGCTGGTGCCAGGTACCTCGATCTGCTCATGCAGCACCTGGAAGACAAAGAGAGGGGATGACAGGAGAGAGGGATTAGGGGGGATTAGAGACTGAGGGAGTAATGGGGGTCACGCTTCCACTGACGGCTGAAGGACAAAAAAGGGAGAAAAAACAATGGAAGCAATAAAGAAATAGAGAAAGAGGGAACAAATGGGGGAAAAGCTATGGAAGCGAAAGCAGAAAGAGAGCTACAAGAGACAGGCATACAGGAGAGTGAGAGCGAGGGAACCAGAAGGAAGATTAACCGGCTGCCAGAGGTCAGTGGTACTGCACCTGTGTCTCCGGTATGATGGGTTTCTCCCCTGGCTTGGAGCTGAAGAAGGAGGAGAGAGGGGATGCAATCACAAGAGGGTCAGGCCTGACGAAGCCGCTCAGGTCACAGCCCGGGATCGTGTTCTCTTCTGTCTTAAGCACCAGAGTGTCCATAGCATAAAACTGGCTCCAGGGCAGCCACACGGTGCGCTCCTGGCTCAGGAAGGGGGCACGCTCGAACCGCAGAGTCAGTGATGCACCACCGTTAGCTATCAGGTCAAACCTGGAGACGTTTGCGAGAAGAGGATGGGAATGAGGTACAGGTGGGGAGTGCTGTGGTGGATGGACTGTTACTTGGACTCATACTCTGTCAGTGTTTCCCTTCGTCTAATTTAATATTTACTCCACTGCTTTAGAAATAATTCAACACCAAAAAACACCTGGAATAAATATTTCAACATTATGGCACAGCAAACTTTTAAAACACACTTGTCTAGACAGTCACTCTAGACAACAGTTATAGGTCTGAAACATGAACATCAGTGTTAGAGCACTGGATTTCAGCACAGAAGTGATTTCAGTACAGTAGGTCTTCTCCTTTAACCCCTTTGTCACCAAGTTATGGTTAACAGCTGCGAGAAAATGATTAGAATATATACACATTCACATTTCTTATGACAAAATTGTAAGTCCTCTGGCCAAGAGCCTCTAACAACTGAAAAAGAAGAACACTCATCAAAACGAAACGAGGTCAGACAGGGACGTCAGAACATGCTCACAAGTCTGTGAAACTAGTGAGTAACTGCCCCTGAAACACAAGGTCAATTAAATGTTACCAGAAGTTCAGATGTTTCAGCGTCAGTTTGGCCTGACTGGAAGAAAATGCTGTAAAGAAATCATTGATAAGAGGAGAGGAGTGCTTAAAGAACCTGAGACAGAAAACACAGAAACTGCACATATAATGAGCAGAGGTCAGTCTGAAGAACCAGTGGATCAGATGTTGGAGCAGCATGTTACGGATGTCAGCCAGACTTAAATTCAGTATAACTTGTAGGGAGGAGAGTCAAATTAAAGCAGCCTAAAACTCCCCGCAAACTGGAAGTCCTGAAGAGGAAATAGAAAAACATATCAGGTGGGTTAACCAAAAAAGTGCTATTAATGCAAAGGACTGCAGTGCTTGAAAATCCAGTTTCAAGGTTGTTTTTGTTTTAAAAGTTTCTCTGATGGCCATTATTTTTGGATTCATACATCTATACTGAGTAAAACTTCTGCTGTCGTACTTATTATACATAAAACATTATCATTATCATTTAAGAAAACAAACCTTATTATCTACTGTTTTCACACTTCCCTGCACATGTAAATTGTGTAAATAATGTAAATTTGTTGTCATTTCAGTTATCACTGACGGAAATTGTAATGTTTTAATTCTCAGTTGTGTTGTTCTTGCTAAATAGATTTACTCTGCTCTTATTTGAAATCCCCTTTCTTTGTTGTATGAAATTATTTGCGGCTTCAACAGCTTAGTTTTTCACTAGGGATCATTAAAGTTTCCTAATCTAATCTAATCTAATCTAATCTAATCTAATCTAATCTAATCCAATCCAATCCAATCCAATCCAATCCAATCCAATCCAATCCAATCCAATCCAATCCAATCTAATCTAATCTAATCTAATCTAATCTAATCTAATCATACAGCCTATGTGGTGAGGTAGTTTCAGAGTCTCAGCAAAGCATGCTGGGTAGCTGTTGTACATACATTCCATCCTGCCGTGTCAGCGTGTATCCGTAGTGGGGGTAGTTGACAAAAGACACGTTCACCCCCACCAGAGGGGTTCCATCTGTAGTCAGCACCTGACCCCGGATAAGAGATGCCAAACTGGAAGAAGACAGAGGAGACAAGAGTGACGGAGCGATAGTCAATCTATCAGCCCAATCTTCCTAACCATCAATCATTTGGTTTGATTAATCTCTCCATCTTTCAATCATCCAATTTGCTCATTCATTTATTGCTCTGGTCTTCTACCACTCATTAATTAGAAACAATCAGCAGCCCACATCATTTAGATTAGCTCACGTCAATCATGTAAACAAACCATGACAACGTAGATGGATATGTGTGTAGGAAAATGAACTATTGTGCGGGTGTGTAGGAATGTGTGTGTGTGTGTGTGTGTGTGTGTGTGTGTGTGTGTGTGTGCGCGCGCGCAGGGGCACCTATGTATCTTCGTCCTACAGAACAGATACACATAGAATAACATCTAAACATTTCAGAGTATCATCGCTTTGATGAGTCATTTCCTTTGAAACATCTCATGTGTAAATGTATGCAGACGAGGACCAGCACCACGGGCTGTGCTTCACAGTTCTACTAAATCTATGGGGGAATCTTGGCTTGGTCTGCCTTTGGCTCTGGGATTTGTTGAGGTTTTGGCTGACTCTGTGGACCAATCTAAAGTCTGTTTGATATTTGTGGTGCTGAATCTAAAGTCTGAATATTTTTCAAGTAACGTTTTTATTCACATAAATATCAAACCCCCTAAGGGCGTCACAGTGTTAATCAGTAACATACAATCTCACTGGCATGCACAATCTATTTCTTAATGTTACTTTCCTAGCAAATGCAATGAAAAAACAACAAGTACTCTCTACTCTACTGAACAAGTACCCCAGGAGTCCTTGAGGAGGTTCCTGGGGGTCCCCAGCAAAAAGGGGAATCATTTATTTTCACTGTAATTCCATCCTCAAGTAACACAGTATCAGAATGTGGGACTATTTTGGCCATGGTATTTAAACACCTTCTGTAATAAATAAAAACAAAAATCTTATCAGATGGTGGACCCAGAGACAAAATCTTATCAAATGGGGGTCTGTGGTCTAATTTGTGTCAGTTCAGGGGTCCTTGATATGAAAAAGTTTGAGAACCACTGCAATACCATACTTGGCTAAACTTTGGTCTAATTAATTTCTTCCTCGTCCTCTGCAGATAAAGATGCACCAGTTGCCATTTCACTGTGTTTTTCAGGCAATGTTATCACTACGCTACATGTCTGACACCTATCAGAGAAGAGACAACACTATCATGAGCTGAAAGTTTGATGCTTATATTTTGAAAAGTTGCACTTAGAAGTGTGAAGTCTGAGGGCAGCTTTGTCATGCTCTTTAAGGTTATGGTCTGATATTCCATATGCGTCTGAGTCTCCTGTTGTCTAGGATACCAGTGGTGGCATGGATATTAATAGCGTGCCATTAGATGCTATTGTTCGTGTGTACCTCCTGCCATACCTGGAGTTGAACGGGTTTTCCCCAGGGATGATGTGGGTACTGTCCCGACCGACAAGCATTTTGACGCGGTCGTAGAAAGAGCGGACATGGGGCTGGGACATGGGGCTCTGCTGGATGACTTGCAGAGGATCCCGGGAGCCGCGGCATAGTGGACTGTTCTGACAGGGGCTCTGGATGCAGCAGTCTGGGTCCATGCAGTCTGTTAGTCCATCTGACAGGAGGGAGGGAAAGAGCAATGATGAGGATGGGGTGTAGGAGCACCGAGAAATGGGAAAATAGCTGCCCCTGCTTCTTCTATTCTTGATGTAATATTTTGATAATCTTTGTTTAATTTTGCCAAAATGTAGTGAGGGCTCTTCTCATGAGACCTCTATCTTAATTCTATTTCTTTTTTTTTTTCAATTCATTATTTTTCCTCTATTGTCCCTGTCACCTTTACCAACAAACTTCCTCCTGCTCCCCCCAATTCACCTCCTTCGTTGTCCTTGTTGTCAGCGCAGGAGGTCTCCATGGCAACACTGCAGCCGGGGCCCCTCCAGCCTGTCTGGCATTCGCAGTGCCAGCTCTGCTGTCCCATGGTGCACTGGCCATTCCCGTTACACAAGTTAGGACAGCCGTCTGCGAGGAGAGGACAGGAGGAGAGCGGGGGAGGGAGGTGAGGAGGAAGGAAGATGGGGAGAGATGATGGGAGGGTGATTCTTGTTTGTTTTATCATCACTGATGTACACATGAGCACGCATCCGCACACACGCGCACACACACACACACACACAGTTGCTCATATGGTTTTGATAGACCAAATGAGTCTCACTCAATTTACTAAGCACACAGTAGCACACTGTAAGTATTGATTGTTCAAGAATCAATCTAATTAAGCTAGTCAATTTTCATGCACACCTTCCCATCTGCACGTCTGTACACCTGTGGGGTGGCTGCTAACGTGTGTGTGTGTGTGTGTGTGTGTGTGTGTGTGTGTATGTATATGTATGTGTGGACAGAGGCGGATAGATCATTTGATTCACTTACTTTATAGAGCCCCACCCGATCATCACTCTCTCTCTCTCTCTCTCTCTCTCTTGCAGTCTCTCTCTTTCTTACTCACGATTCAGTGTAGGTAATGGGATTCTGATGGCCTGAGAGTAATGCTTTCTCATGAAAGAATGAGATTACGTTCGACAGTGTGTGTGTGTGTGTGTGTGTGTGTGTGTGTGTGTGTGTGTGTGTGTGCGCGTGTGCATGTGTGCGCATGTGTGCGCAGTGGCAGTCTATGAACTAATAAACCTTCACTTTAGCTTATGCAAAAAGTCGTACCAGAATCTCTGGCCCTGAAGCCAAGTAAGTTCTGTAACTAGCATAGCAAGGCCACCCTCAACAACTCAAGTGTGACTTTAAGGCAAGGGAAAGCAGACATTTTAAGGCAGTCTGGATAAAGAATTTTGCAATTACAGAGGGCAGTAGCATTTTGTCAAAGTAACATATTTAAGAATATTTAAAAGAATATTTCCACATTTTGGGAAATATACTTATTTGCTATTATGTCGAGAGTTACGCGAGAAGACTGATACCACTCTCATGTCCATTCATTATGAAGCTGAAGCCAGTAGTCAGTTAGCTGAGCTTAGCTTAGCATAAAGACTGAAAACAGAGGGAAACAGATGGAAACCTTCCTCTGTCCTAACAAAATCCACCTACTAGCATCTCTGAGGCTCATTAATTAACACCTCTTAACACCTCATCTTCTGACTTGTTTGCTTAAGCTGTGCAAAAACCAAACTGAGTTCCTGGAGTCCTATTGTCACCGTCAAGGCAACCAGCAGACTCTCAAGGAATTTATTGTGCGTTGCCGAGAAAAAATAAAACCCTGCAAGACCACAACTTGTTGTCTTTACATTTCAGACAGAGCTGGGCTAGCTGTTCCAACGTGTTTCATATTGAATGGACAAACATATATAACAGTGGTATCGATCTTCTCATCTAACTTTCAACAAGAAAGTGAATTTCCCAAAATGCCAAGCTTCCTTTTAAGATTACTCCTATATTAAAATACCGTAACTGAATTGGATCCAAACATGAACATCCGATAAATGACAGGAAATAAAAAACTTTTCTTTCTGAAAGCTCAGCTGTGACATTTTTGCATATTCCATTTGATAATTTACATCCACACTCAGACAATGTTGCCCATCAATGTCACTTTCAGAAAGGCCTGTAACTCCTAGCCTGTCTTACCATTTTCCTGTATCGCTCTAAATCACACCTTTCTGGCTCTGACACAAGATTATGTGTTTGCCACATTATAATCCATCAGGAATAGGGAAAAAAGGCATGATGACACACAATGACAATGTTTTCTCCAGCAGCACAAAGAGCCCCAAACAAACTTGTCACAGTGATTTTCTCTTCAATAAATGAGGGAGCGGGATGCGACACTCTTAAGTCTACCCACGGGAGATGGAGGCAAAGGCAGGGTTGACTGATAAAACAATACGTGCATGCACGCGAAGGCACTTAGTCACAAACACACACCCAGCACGACGCACCCTGGAGATATGACCTGACATTTCCCACTCGGTAGCAGTGTGCCGACACAGGGTGAGGAAGGACAAAATAACCCAGTAAGAGATTATGAATATGAAATGCTTTTCATTGAGTCCTGCTCAGTAGATTAATGGACATATTTTCACTCAAGTTGCATTGTAGTATTTTGCCCTGTAACAAATCGCTGCATCAATAAAGCCATGCATTATGAATACAAATAGTGCAATCTAAACCGTGGCAGCAGCTAAATTAACAGGCATTTCACCCCGATTGGCATTTTATCATATGTCTCAACCACCAGGCGATGAGGGAAAGTCAACAAAGGACTTTGAGAAAGACGCCATCTTGTTTAAGGAGTGGGGTGGTGGTGGCGGTGGTGGTGGTGGTGGGGGGGGGGCAGAGAAGCTTAACTAAGTTTTTCTGCTCAACAAGAGGAATCAAATCAAAGGTTTTTATCTTTAATTATTACCATTTACTGCATCAGGGAACTGCTCATGATGCTGTATTAACGGTCAGGCTGGAAAAGATTGTCCCCAAGTATTGAGCTCAGGGAACAAAGGCAGTTAGCAGTGATTGCCTGTTAAATGGAGTTGCCATTTAAAGCAGCCAAATACTTATGAAACACCAGGACAGGACAATCCATAGTGGGCATTGATCGGCCTGCCTGGGCAGGCCGGCACGAGGCTCCTCTCTCTTTAATGCCAGGACCCAGTCAATACCCCCTCATACTAACTAGAATAAAGTGGGATTTCAGAAACTATTAAGTCCACCCTCCCCACTAATGTAGTTGGACTCTGATGAAATCCCCTTAAAAAGGAGAAGAAATTGCCTTGGGTTATGGGTCAGCACACACACTCTTGTGGAGTGTGCAGTGCGTGTGTGCGTGTGTGTGTGTGTGTGCGTGTGTGTGTGTGTGTGTGTGGGGGTGGGTGTTGGGGTATATGCCTGGATAGAGAAAGATACTGTGTAAGACTCCGGGGAAAGAGTGAGAAAGAGAACGTGAGAGACAGTCAGAGATAGAGAGACAGAAAGAATGAGAACAAAGTATATAAAAGAAACTAAGTCAAGACATTGTGCTGGAAAGTTCCACCATTCTCTCCATTCCCTCCTGTTTCCAGCTCTGTCTGCACTAAAGGTCATAAAGTAAAGGTCACAGCCATAAATCCAAGACCGCTGCTTATAGATGGACCAGATAACTCTGCACTTTCTCAGATCAGCTTCCACTCATCTTCTCCTGTTCTTAAGAAGCTACCATAGAAATTACACTGCTTTACTCCACATGTTCTTTCACCTGTCTTTCTGCTTCCCTTTGGCTCCTTCTGTTCTTCTTTTATTCTCTTCCTCTCTCCGTCTCTTGCTCCCTCTTTAACCCTGCGATTTACCTTTTCTCTGGATTGGCTCTTCATAAAACAATGAGAGCTATTCCATTAAGCGTAGAGGGTGAGAGGACACTCTCAACGGTGCTCCCGGGACCTGTACTGTCAGGCAATCTGTGCTGCTCTGTGTAACCCGACAGAGGTTCAGCTGCGGGGCTATCTATTAAGCATTCTTGTTGTGCATGTGAGACAACTCACCCTAGACCTCCACCCTTCTCTGTTTGCATCGTTGTCTTAACCCTTATCTATAATTCTGTTTATCTTTGTATGATCTGACTAAACTGTTTGGTTGTTTTTTTTTCTTCTTGGCCTAGTTTGGCAGGGATGGGTTTGATATAAAAAATAGAAAACCTGGAATTAATACTGTTTGCTCATTGAGTCAAACAAGCACAAACAAACACAAACACACACACACACACACACACACACACACACACACACACACACACACTGTGCTCAAAAAATAAATTTATTAGCCACTCTATCATGGCTTTTGCCACAAATACCAAAAAATGTAAACACACACACACACACTCAACAACTTTGTGTTTTTTGACACCACATTAAGGCCTCGCATCAGTGGCCTATGAAATTCACCAATTACCTCAAAAGTTCTTTACGGCTTCCATCATTTTCTCCTCGTGTGAAACAGCTGTGTTTACGCGGTACATGACTAGAATACCTGAGCAGAGTTACGTGTTTGTGTTTCCACATTAGAAATATGGAGAAGAACACGCTCACACGCATGCACATCCACACATTCACAGCACAGCCCCTCAACACTGCTGATACCACCACACTAGGCTCTACGGTACCCCACAACACATCTAGGCTCAATGACAGCTAACCCCTGCCGTAGTGCACTGCTATAAATAGTAGTGCACGACATGTAGGGAGTTATCATTGAGGCTGGCACCCTAGTCTACGGACAGATAGCACCACAGAGTCTACAGAGCCAAGCCAGGCCAAAACCCACAAATGCAGCAGCTAGCTTCTACCACCACAGGCTAAGAAACAAAACACCAGAGTCAGATACGGTACCTGCTTTGTCAACCATGCTCCCATGGTCTGCAGTGGGAGAAAACGTGCAGAAGGTAAGAGATGGGGAAAGTTTTTTTTTTTTTTTTTTTTTTAATAAATGCAAGCAACATCATGCAGAGCTGAAATGAACAACAGGCAGGCTGCGATAAGCTAAACACTGAGAGTGTGTCTGGTGCTAGTGAAATGTGCTTTGCGCCAAGCTAAGGCCTGACAACTCTTTCATCTTGGGCTGATGCTGCAGTCAAAGCTGCCCTACTTTCTGATGGGGGAAATGGGGAGATCATAAACTGTTATTCCCCTGTGCGTATGTATGTGCGGGCGTGTGTATGTGTGTGTGTGTGTGTGTGTGTGTGTGTGTATATTTACCATATGTGTTGCTTTGTGTGTGAGTTTTGGTGTTTGTTTGTCTGTGTGTATCAGATTGCAATCACAGTGCTTGTGGTGACAGGGAAATGAGACTTTGTGTCTCAAAGCACTGCGGGTGAATCAAAGGAGTCTGGCACTCATCCATCCACAGTGACAGTGATGTCAATATGAGATGTATATTGACTGACATAGAAATTCACACACACATACACACATACACACACACACACACACACACACATACACACACACACAAACATACACTAGCACAACTGTGTGCATGAACACTTACACAAACAATGTGAGGGAGATATTTGTTTTTGATCACAGCGAGGTGAAGAGTTTTACCTTTCATCTCATAACTTTGGTGTTTCAAAGACCATTGAAGCTAAGATTCCTGGGGTCTGCACTTGAGAGGCAACCTAAAAACAGTTAAATCCTGCTCTTTTGTAATCGTCCCACCCCCACTTCTAAGAAGTTTGCTCCTCTCTCTCCTCCCTGTTCGCCCACCTCCCACGTCAACCCCTCTCTTCAATTCCCCAAGGTCTCCCCTTTTGCCTCCACTTCTCTTTTCCAAATTCCTTTAACAAAGTGGGAAGGAGCTGCCAGTTTAGTCTGACTTGGTGCTGGTGTTTCTGTGCACACCCACGTGCTGACACGCAGACACACACATCAAACGCACACCTCCAGACACTCGCGCGCACGCACACACACACGCACACACACACACACACACAGAGGCGCTTACCAATGGTGCAGTGCTCTCCGTTCCAGCCCTGGTGACACTGGCACTTTCCGTCCTTGCAGGTGCCGTGTTTGATGCAGAGCGGGTTGCACACACGCTGGTCGCAGCCCGCGCCGGTCCAGCCCTCCTCACAGCGACACGCTCCGCCCATACACACGCCGTGGGTCCCACAGTCGACTGAACACACCTCTGAAGGAAGTGAGGAAAATATGGGTCAAAAATCAGTGAAACAGGCCCTGACTACACGTTGAATTATGATCACTGAAATGCCACTCAAACAATGGTTATAAGCAACTAAATGTCTCAAACCTTTCACTTTTAAAGCCTATTTAGTCCAGTTTTAATTTGCAAATCATAAAATCAGTGTTTGACATCATGACATGTGGCGGCGTTTAACAATGTCATATTACCCTGGCAAGTGCAAAAGAAAAGAAAAGAAAAACCCTAGCACCCAAGTCTGCAAGGCAATCAAAAACAATCAAATGCACATTAAAGTAAATACAATCCTCCACGAGACGCCTTCAATTAGAATCAGTGATTGTAGTCTTGTCTCGTGACGGAAGGGTTTATTTCCTGAGCCTCCATTACAGTCACTGTTTGTGCTTCTAAGATGCTGCAGCCAGCGTCGGTGCATGTGGTGAGATGTGACAGTCCCGCTCAGGTGCTCAGGACACCCAGTGTGCTTGGGAATGTAGTATGTATAGATGTTTTGATACACGCTTGCTGAGGGGACCCGCCGCGTGGAACAATGTGGTCTTTATTAAAGCTAAGCATTGCTTTTCTCGTTATAAACGCTGCAGCTCTGTTTGTGATCTCGAGATGGGAAGCGTCTCAAGCTGGCACGGCGGAGGTTGCTGTCTCTCCTACAGTGGTAACTTTAACGGCTTTATTTTATTGAGATAAAAGACTGTGGAAGTTGAGCATTTTATTATAAAAGGCTTTTAAACATGAACCCAGTGACTTTAACAAGCAATATCTATCTTCTTTTTTTTTTTTTTTTTACTCCATCCAGGGTTTCAGCTGGGAATCATGAATCTCATGCACAGGGACTCTGACTCTGGGTGCCCTAACTCTTCCTCTTGACCCCCCACAGATGGAATAAAGTCTCCATCTCTGGTTGACTGTAAGTGTCAATATCCTCAATGCAAACACCAACATTCATGTAGTCACTGAGTAAAAGAAACATCTGGACTTGGCATTTCATTATTTCTCCTATACTAAAATCACTTCACGGGCTACCAGGGCAAAATTTTAATAATAATCTATAAAGCCTGTAATAGTTTGGCTCCCCAGAGCATTTCTGACATGCTCAGTGACTGCAATTCCAATTAGACCTTTCAGGTCATTATGCAATGGTCTTTCAACTGTACCTATACGGTCCAGATCTGGTGAGGAGGCATAAACTTTGGTCTTGCTCTCTGGAACTGGAACTGAATGACCCGAGATTAAACACAATGACAACTTTTTTTTCCTGTTTTCTTAAGTTTATGTTAAGTTGCTGTGTGTGTCTGTGTGTGGGGGGGTCTGTGTTTGTGGTTTGTTGTCTGTGGGCTGGGTGCGGAGGTTTGTTATGCGTTTTTGTGGGTGGTTTTTCGTCATATTTCTTCATTTTTTTGTCTTCTTTTGTTTTTGTGGCTTCATTTTCTTGTATTTTATTTATTATATTCTTTTATACATGTCACATGTTGTTGCCGTTATGTAAACCCCATTGTAATGAAATGTGCCATATAAATAAAAGTGCCTTGCCATGCCCATGTTGGGTTTTGAGCACTACCCTGATAATCACAAAAAGCTGTCATAACCATACTGCCACTGACAGTTTACTGAGAGAGATAATTTTAAAGTCTTGACAGTAAAAAACTTGCCACATTTTATTATTGCTTGTTCCAATTTGGCTTAGATGGTACAACAGTTGCTGTTTCCTCTTTCTGAGCAAGTTTGCGGTTTTATAGATTTCATCCAAGCCCAGTTTGAAAACCAAAGCAGTCTGAAATAAAATGGTAAACTAATTAGCTATGTGTCCGTGGGGACCACAAAATATGTTTGGACAGTGGGCAGTCAGTACCAGCCCTATTCTCCTCATGATGACACCCAAAACACCCATTTTTACCCCAACGGTTTCACTCTTGCAGCTGTGAAGTCACACTCACCCATGGAGCAGTCGGGTCCCATCCAGTTGGGGTCACAGCTGCACAGCCCAGTGTCTGGTATGAAGGCCCCGTGGCCGTGGCACTGGTCTGGGCACTGGGCCCTGGGCAACTCGCAGTGGAGCCCTCCCCAGCCTGGCTTACAGTGGCACTCCCCATTCACGCAGATGCCATTGTTGGAACATGTCGGATCCAGGCAATCCACTGCATTAAACCAGAAGTACACCAATGTGCAAAGAAAACACCAGAGAGAAAAACAAAATGAGCAAAGACGAGCACAACAGCTGAGGTTAGAAACAAATTAAATATTATGAGTTGTTTTTTATGAGGAAAGAGATGTGACAGAGGACATTTTCTTAATTCTTTGTACACAAAATGATAATGAAATAAAAGAAAATATTACCAGACATATTACTAAGGCAATTAAAGCACACAATAATGAATAGCTGAGTCTATAATTGGGGCAGAGCAGCAAATGTGTTCCACTCTGAAAGAGGCGCAAGCTTCGCTGACACATTATTCGGTGTGAGCGTCTGCCTGTGTGTGTGAGTGTGTTTATGCATTTGTGCGTATGTGCTAATACATGGGGGAGGATCTGACACTGTCAGTCTGCCAGGTTGACAGGCAGCTCTGAGTCCGAGCAGTGAGTGAAAACCAATTTGACAAATTACCTCCTCCCGGCAAAGCGCCCACCCACCCCTCCTCTGGCCTCTTCTCATTGCTCTGTCCTGGTCGCTCCATTCTCTCTCTCCCTCTCTCCCTCTCTCTCCCCTTGTCCTCTTTGTCTGACACCCCCCCCCCCTCCTCAGGCATGATTGACCCTGCCGCACCTTTTTCGGACACACACATTCATAAAAGCACGCGCTCGCACAACACCTCGGCCCTCCATTTCTGTTTGCCTGGCAGAAACGGCAGATCACCGTTATTGATTTTCATGTCGCCGGCACTCCAGGTAAATTGTTTGAGGGACTCTACTGTGATGAATATCAGATTTGAGACCAGAGGAGAAGGGGGAAAAAAAATTGGATGAGAGGGAGATGGAGAGAAAAGAAAATGAAGAGCAGGAGAGAAAATGCTGACCTTGTTCTCCAGCCCTGTGTCTTGACATCTTTCTGTCACTCTACTCCTTTTTTCCCTCTCTCTCTTTCCTCACCCGTGGCATGCTGCACGGCTCTCATGTCTCATCTCTGTCTCTTTCTTCATACATATTCACCTCTCACTGCTGCCCTGACCCCTCCTCCCTCTCTCTCTCTTCCTCTCTTGCTTTCTATCTTTCTGACTAGTGAGAATGTGGTGTGCTGATCCTTCTTAACAAGGATCAATAGAAGCGATTTCATCCCTTAATAAAATCTCTGATGTGTTTGGCTGCGGCATCATACTTCATCTGTATATATGGAGGAAACGACAGACACTCACTCAGGGCTAGATTATGCTATGATGAGCTGTCTAACTCGGGTTAGATGGGAGTGTGTGTGTATGTGTGTGTGTGTGTGTGTGTGTGTGTGTGATGTGTTTGTTGTACTGCAAACATTCATGTTTCTTTCCAAATAATCACTCAGACATGTGGAAACTCACATGTACAGGCAGAGGAAAACTGATGCAACAAAAAACCATCGTACACCCTTGAGGATCACCACACCATTAACTCTTCTGCTCTCACCCTCTGCACAGTTTTGCCCTTTGTAGCCGATGGAGCACACGCAGTTGCCGTCGGTGCAGGTGCCGTGGCCGCTGCAAAGAGGGTCAATGCACTGCGTGATGGGGACATCGCACTCGGGCCCCTTCCAGCCGCTGTAACACACACAGGAGCCCTTGTCGTATTGGCCGTTGCCGCTGCACAGCACCGGGCAAGCCGCTGGAGGAACGAAAGAAAATGAGGAAGAGGTGGGGAGAGATTAAACCCTCCGCATGAAAAAAGATAAACAATTAGCAGCCTTTTTTTTTTTTTTTTTTAAGGTAAAATCAAAGCAGTGAAAAGCCATGGCCCCCACCCACACACACACACACACACACACACACATACACACCTGCCTAACCCCAGCAACACTTCACTGTGCAGCAGGGTGAATAGAGTGGTTAAGGGGCTGGAGAGTGGCGATGACATGAAGAGTAATTACAGGCAGAGGTAACTAAACTATTCATCAAAGCTGTCTATCCCAGGTGAGCACAGAGCCAGGGAGGCGTTAGCTTGGGGAGCTGCCATTCATCATCAGTCATCTTGTCTCGGCTTCACCTAGGGCCACGCGCCATCTTTACTTCTCTTAATCCTCTCCGCTCTCTGCGTGGAGCTGAAACGTACCTGCTCGTGTGATTAGACGGTGGAAACAACAGGATCTTTCTAAAGGGAAAAAGCACATTTGTAAGCAGCTAATACCTTTGGAGCAGTCCATGCCGTGGAATCCTGGGAAGCAGTGGCACACACCAGAATTACACTCTCCGTTGCCATGGCAATTGCGCGGGCACTCTTGCACTGAATCTGTGAAGAAGACAGAGTGAGACGGAGAGGGAGGGAGAAAGAGAGAGAGAGAGAGAGAGAGAGAGAGAGAGAGAGAGAGAGAGAGAGGAGGGGAACTGGTGAGAGAGTTTGACGGCAGGCATCAAAGCGTTCGATTAAATCATTGGCACCATTCATTCTTTAAGATACTACAAATCGAGTTGAGGCGCTCCGAGTCTTACGCAGACATCAAAAGCCAAAGCCCTCCTCCACGATTCCATGCATTCCTTTTTCAGTGCATTTTTCATAGTGCGGGGAGAATGCATTTTGAATCAGCCGCTCCTTGAGACGGTATCCATTGCCACTCCACCATTTCTCTCTGCACACTGTATCAGAAAACAAGAGTATTCCCCTGCTTTACACCAACATCCTCAAACCTTTCTGCTCCTCTCTGTTTTGCTTGTTTACTCCTGACTCCAGTCCCGCCAAGGTCATTAATACTTCATCCAGGTGTGGTTGTTTGGCGCAACTCGGCAGATTTTAGCTGGAGTGTAGTTTCTGCTTGCATGACTTCAGTGCTCTATCCACCTTTTAGTGCCTCTTAACCCACTTATAAACCGAGAACAGTTTGGTGGGAAGAAACAGGGTCGATGCTAATGGTGAGGAGGCATTTTGGACTTTTATCCATCCCTTCCTCCCTTCCTCACATTTTTTCCAGCATCCATTCTTCTTCAAATCATTACTCAGCTTATCCGCACTGCCTTCCTCTCTAACACTTCCTCCCTCTTTCTCTGCCCTCAGCCATTTCCCCCCAAAATCTCAGCCCCTCTTACCCTAATACCACCCCTCTCTTTCACTCCCCTCTTCAGCTCCTCCTCCTCCCGTCCTTTACTCCACTTCACTCCATTCTGGCTTTGCCCCCAACCATTATGTCTTTCCTCCGGCTTCCCCTCTCACTACTCACTCTAATTCTGCCCTTGCCGCCTCTGCCTCTCCTTCTCTCTGCTACTCCTACTGCTGAAAGCTTTACCGCCAGATATTGACATTGAAGGATTCTTTCAATCTGCTTGACTCTTTCTATCCATCCCCCTTGTTCTCACACTTCTGCTTCCAACACAATTGAAATTATTTGGGGCGCTGATCCAGGTCCTAAAAACATCCAGTTTTCAGGGTTGCTGCAGTGTTTTATTTGGATATGTTCTGGTTTTAGATCTGGCGCAGTGACGGTTAAGTGGCTGATTTATCCTCTTCACACGTGCATTTACACCATGAAAGTGATTCTAAACTCTCTGATATAATAAGCTGTGTTTTGTTTTTGAATGCACTCTATCCATTTGGCCTACTACATTTTGGCAAACACAGATTTTGGAACTCACTAAGTAGCCCTGCCTACTTGACAATGTTTCTGTAGTCGTGTTGCTAGTGGCAACATTGTGCACATGCTGCTGTCGAGCTTTTGCACCCTGTGTATGTGTAAAGTCTTTGTCAAGTTGGTGGAAAAATCTTTAATGTAAATACCATTATGTTCCTCTTAAAAGGGAACTTGTGTGTTTACAGGTCTTGGGGAGTGCTGCATTGCATGTGAAAAAAGTTGCACTGTGGGTAATGTAGGTGCTTGGAATAAAAAAAGATGAAAACTGGTTCTGCTGTATCGATTTTGATCCTTTTCTTAAACTGTGTGTCCAACAGTGTTATAGGAGTGCAATAGTAAATGGGTGTCTATTCACCCACACCCACAACTTCTGACTCCGTCTCACCCATGATGTTGGTGCTGAATGAAACCGTCTCTCTCTCCCGGCCGTCGTTGTAGAAGGCCAGGTGCCAGGCGCCGGCGTCCAGGTACTGGACAAACACTGCCTCATTGAGGACCACGGTTTGGATGCTCCTCCTCTCCCGCGGAGACTCCACCACGCTCCACTTCTCCTTCCCGTCCAGGCGCTCCATGTAGTCATACTGCAGGGGAAAGAGTGAGAGGAAGTTGAATGGAAGTGAGAATGCGAGTATGAAATCTATGATTCATTGCCGAAGTGCTGCGGTGGCATTTTTTTCAGACTGTGAAAAATGACCCATGGTGGTGTATGCAGAAAGATTAAAAGATGAAGGGAAGTAAGTGCGGCTGGAAACCGGCAGGGAAGCAAAGAATGCAACAGAGGGATCCTTGAGGGGTGTCATTCTCTTTGGGTGCGTGGAAACATTACGGAAAGTGTTTTTACTCCAGCGCTGTAGCCTGAGCTTCATGCTCCCTCACCCGCTCAGGTCAGGCAGTGAAACAGTTATCTGGATGCAATTATCCCATTCTACAAATCAAATCTGCTGTTAATTGAGTAGTTTCTAATTAATAAGAAGCAGTAAAAACTACATTACTGTGAAATTTAATTAAGGGTAAATCTTAGCCTAAATTAGTTTTTTCACACAACTATTACAATGAATCACAAATGAATTTTAAGATGTCCCATGACACAGGCCCTTTTTTTCAAATGTGTTCACCATTTTAGCTGATCAATATGAAGATAGAGAGTTCCTAATGATTAACATGATAATTCGGTGATTAGTCCATTGCCCCGAAGATGTAGAATCTAGACTTGCTCGTGCTTGCCACATTTTACCTGTGCGTGTGACGGAGGCAGGCCCTTGCGAATGTACACTCCAAAAAGGGCGTCCTTGCCCAGAGAGATGTTGAACTTGAGGAACTGGGGTTGGCTGAGGTGGAGCAGGGACCTCCAAAACACTCCTGGAGGGACTTCCTGGGTCACCCGCCTCCCGACCTCAATGTTGCCTGTGTCTATACTGCTGTTCCGGCCTGCCCACGGACCTGGAGCGAGGGGAAAAGAAACTGCATAATCTGTGATTATGGGCATTGATTGTCAGAGTCAATAGTTAATCATCACAGTTTACTGGAAATAATCTGCAATAAAATTCATGGCCATTGAATTGTGGAGGATGAGGACCATTAGCTCTGCAAACTGTGCGCCCACGGTTTATATTGAAATGAGTGTTGCTACATGTGACGGTGGCATGCTAAATGATGCCTTTGTATCAAAGCCTGCAAGACTGTGGAGCGTGTTGTCTGGGCTAAAGTGAGAGAGAGCTGATAGAACTGCAGGGCAGACAGGCATGTACGCAGAAAAACACAGCATCCTGCAATCAGGTCAGTCATCTAACAGCAGCGCGTTGGGGCCCAGACAGAAAAAAAAAAGAGTCTGAGTGAGTGTGTGTGTGTGTGTGCAGAATAGCGAAGAAATAAAAGAAACAATGAGAAGAACAACGGCAGCATCTGGCCTAGACGGCTGGGGAACACAATATAACAGTCCTCTCATTAATACAGACACAAAGCAGCAGCCCACATGTAACTTTAGTACGTGCTGTGTGTGTGTTGCACTGCGAGATCGAGCGAGCGAAAGAAGAATAGATAGAAAACCGCATGGGGGCCTTAAAAGAGAGAAGGGAGGAGGGGAGTTGTGCAGTTGGTGTTTTACCTTTGCTGCTGACTGAGACGATAAACCTAGCTTGACACAACTCGCCGGAGTGGTTAAACAGCACATACTGATAGCACAGCTAGTACTGCGTCATGAATTATGGAAATATTTCAGTCGGGAGTGAGTGTGTTTGGGTGCAAAAACTCTGTTGGACTGGGTTAGGATGTTGCACAGCAGAGAGAGCATTTAAAGGCCTTTAAGGATGAGGCTGACACTATTTGCCCTTTTTTTTTCATTTTTTTTTTTTTTTTTGCAATAATGTGTTAGTCCATCATTCAATACTTTCTTACTTTCCTGTCTTAGGCACTGAGGCCCAAGCCAGTCAGTTCCTACTGAAGACATAAATCTTTAAAGCACGGTCAAAAATATGTAGCTCTATTTTAGGGGTAAATAGTGCATTTTGTTGGGGACTATTTTCTGCTGTGGATTAAAACACAATTTGGCATGCTGGTGAATGTTTACAGCATCAGGAGGGTATTCAGTGCGAGTGCTTGGCTTGCTATAAATTTTTTGGAAAGTTTTTGGATGACAATCTGGCTCCGTGGCACTGAGAAATAAGCCAGATCAGGCTTTTGCTACACAGACAATATTTAACGATCTCAATGTGGGGTGTGTGCGCGTGTCAGTGCTGTAGTTCATACCTCTGCCTCCAGAGGGCAGCGTGGCCACATCACTGTTGACAGGCAAGCCAGCTCCCAGTCCGTTGTTTAACACCGGGCCGTCGGACGGCTTCAGCTGCCATGTCAAACCCAGCAGGTTGATCGCTGCACACAAAAGGCACAGAGAGATAGCAAGAGTGTGAGAGGACATACGGCTTGAATGGCGGATTGACTGAAGGTCCGGGATAGAAACAAAAAGAAAAAAAAAGGAAAAAGAAAAAAAAAACAAACACACTTGAAAGCTCGTCAAGCCAAAGAAATACAGGAAGCCAACCCTCTAAGCCTGATCTGTCATTTATACAGCAACTAGTGCAGCTTTTTATCCAGAGCTGCTTTTACACTTTATACTCGTCTCATCAGTCAAACACACTATTAACAAAGTGGCAGGTAACCTACAGCACAGAAACGGAGGCACGTATTACAAAACAGACAATTAAAAACCATAAAGAAAAAAAAAAAAAAAAACTTTCCTTTTCTTTACCTCAACTTCTCAGAGCCTTCTTTCAACCTGACAGCACCTCCCGCTTTTATTTGGAAGCCTTAACACCACCTCACAGAGAACAAGTGACAGATTGCTCTCTGAAGAGATCGCTCTATGACTTTCCCTTCTCTTCTTTTGTCCTCTGTTGTGTTATTGTGTGCTGGTGGTATAAGACTGCTTGAATGTGTTCGCTCTACTCTCACGTTGTCAGCTCTTTACTTTCGCTGTGTCTCTCCCCTCCTCAGCCTGCTGTCAAACGCCCCCCCCCCCCCCCCCCCAAAAAAAATAGAAACAAAGAACTGAACCCGTAAGAAATCAGTGCACAGAAGAAGTATTTTTGTTGACAGGTTGTAAATGATCGTTTTAATCTGTATAATGCTTTGGGGCAATCTCCTGAGTAGAAAAACTGAAGACGCATTGTTTGCTCAGGTCTGAATATTTAAAAAAAAAAAAAGCATACCGCACCTGCATTATTGCATGTATACATGAGCACAGTGATGTGAGCTTTGAGAATACACATGCATTATGTAGGTGTTATTGCATGCCTCTCAGCGTTGGCCTTATCCCCACCACATGAGCCGATAACACCTGCATCCGAAGCCTGGGAATCAATTTCCCTCTCGTCAAATTCTATCTCCACTTGGCCAGCGTTTGCACACACAGGGATGAGTGAAAAAGTTGCAGGAGAAGGGGATGCGGCTTTAGGATTTGCTGCCGGGGCAGACTCATTCTCACTCATCTCTCTCCCGTTCTCTCTGTTTCTTTGTTTCTTCCTTTTTATGCCCCCCCCCCAACCTCCACTGCTGGTCAAAGGAAAGCGCTGACACCTCCGCTGCTACCCGGCCTCCGCTGTCAGCTCTTTTTTATTTTTCATGGTGGGGTGGGGTGGGTAATAGACAACAAGATAGAGGGAGTGAGAGAGAGAGAAAGTGAAAAGAGAGACTACAGTGCCCCTCCCACCCCTCCCCCGTATATCCACCTCTTGCCCTCTCCTCTCTCGTCGCGCTGACCTTCATCCCTCTCCCTCTTTTTTCCCCTTTTAATTCCCCTTCTTTTCTTCCGTCCTCACTTCTTATCTCTGCCTGTCCTTCCTCGCAGATAACGCAGACATGCATCCGTGCGCACACACGCAGGCGCACGCACACGCGTAAGATGGTATCACGGGGAGCAGTCGATGAGAAGATTACCTATTGAATCAGCTGGAGACAGTAAGCAATCGTGAGTCTATTGTGACGGCGCTCTCAATCTAGGTCATCCCCAAGAACACATCAGACAGCCCTATAGTTAGCTTGTTGTGTTTGTCTGTTCATTGAGTGTGTGCGTGTGTGTCACTTGGGGTTGGTGCACATGTGTGGTTTTCCCGAATTCGTTTTTTTTTTTTTTTCGCCTCCTCTTTCCTCTTATGTTTATTTATAATTTTTTTTTTCTGGAGGTGGTTGTGAAACGGTGACCAATAGATGGCACTCTTACTCCTCGGCGAGAGGAGCACAAAGGCCAATGCCTTGTCAACAGGTTTCTTTGCAGCGAGACACAGAGCAAGAGAGGCCGAGAGAGAGAGTGAGGGGAAAAAACGAAAAAAACAAAACAAAAAAAAAAGAAAACGACAGTGACAAAGAGACACACTTGTTATCATTCTCTCTACAAGTACCATCTCTCATATTAACAACACTTCTAACTTTGTTAGGGTGTAATTTCAGCCAAAATGAAACTTCTGAAATTGATGTATTTAGCTTTGTGTTGCCATCATTTTAAGCATTTTCTTTTCGGATCATAATTGCTATAATTGCTGTTTTCTAGCTGCATTGGAAAGCTTTACTAAATGCTATGCCAATGAAGCCTATCTGAATTGAATTCAACTGACAGACAAGGGGAGAAAAAGAGATAGTCTGTCTGTCTTGTGTTATGTTTTCACACACACACACACACACACCCACACACACACACACACAAAAAACTACAAATGTTCGCACACAAGGAAAGATCACAGAGAAGCAGGTTTAACAAGCAAACGAGTTGGATTAAAAATAGATCAGATGCTTCATGAGGTTTTTATGTAATCTCGATGCATAATTCAGAGAGGCAAAGTGCTTGCCAGTATCATCTGCAAGAGACAGCATCTGAAACAGAGGCAATACACGTGATCTTGTGACAAAAAAAACAAAAAAAAACAACAACAAAAAAACAGGAAGGAAAGACGGACTGATGGACATAGGGACAGGGGAAATGAAAAGGAGGAGGTGGTGGCCAGGCTCGGAGAGAGGGCAATGGCCAGGAGCTCTAGGAGAAATCATGCCGAACCTTGGCAGAGGAGAGACGAGGAGAGGAACAGAGAGAATACTGGAGGACAGCGAGAACTGAGAGAATATTAAAGAACATGTAAAATCCTTGGAGGATTAAAAAAAAAAGGGCAGGAAAACAGGTTACAGATGATGTTGCAGAGAGGAGAGGACGAGATGAACGAGGGCCTCCATGATGAAATGAGAAAGGGGGAGATATGGTAAGTGGAGGGGAAAGATTTAAGGGATGAGTGGCCCTGTATTCATTGACTGGTTGGGTAAGAAAAGATGGCTGTGATTCATCCGTTGACAGTAAGTGGTTCACGACACAGGCAATCGGACAGAAATACAATGCACGTGTGCGTGTGTTTTGAGAAATATTTATACATCTCAGAGTTAAAGGGTGTAAATGGATTTCTGCATGAGAGGAAAAAAGCGTGAGGCAGAGATGGAGAAAGGTGACTTTGTGGCAGACTGTGCACTGAGTATCCCCTGACTGGAAAATATTGTATCATCATCATTCTGTTCTCTGGAACATGTTCCAACTGTTCAACCCCCCTCCCCTCTCCCTCCCTCTCTCTCTTTGCTTTCCTCCTCTCTGTTCCTATGACTCTCACCCTTTTCTGTTTCAACCCAACCTTGTCATTACCTATTTAAATGGCTGCATCTCCCATTGAACCAATTGCACTGCTCCTAATTGCACCAAAGGCAGAGAACGGCCTCTTGCATGTTTTTGTATGTAATTGCGTGCAGTGCAACTAAAATAACACAAAGAGCACAAGTGTATGCACGTGAGCACACACACACACACACACACACACACGCACAAACACGTAGGAAACATAGGCAACACACTTTTCTTTGCCGTCTCCCCTGGCCATCCTGATAAATGCATATTAACTGTTCTAATTCACCACTAAATTAACAACTCTGACCTCAATTAGGGCGGTAATTGTAGCTGAGACCAGCCCCCCTATCCTTGGCCTGGCTGCTAATTGGTTTAGGAAGCCTTTTCCCTGCCTTTCTACCTTTCTCCTCCCATCACCAAGACCCTCATTTAGAAGGCCAGTAGGCATTTTATTGTTCAAAAACCAGCACATGCACAAAAAAAGCAGCCACCTGAGAAAAAACACACCTTCGCTGATTCTTTCTGTATCGCTCGCACCTTTCTGCCTGTCTCCGAGGCGCAGGGGTGCAGTGCTAATATTGGAGAGACTGAGGAAAGAACAGCGTGCTGCCTCAGGTTCTCAATATTCAGGCCATTTGGGATATTTCTTAGAATTTACCACACAATATCCACTTATGTAGTCTATAAATAAAGCAGCCTTCTCTCTCAGCTAAGTTTTGAAGGCGCTGCTTGCTGAGATCATTTAGAGTCTCAGACAGAGGGACGGGGGCGGCGGTTGGCTGCTGCCCTTGGGGGTCATATACTCTGAGAGAGACAATTTGTCTGCCTCTGAGTGTGTGTGTGTGTGTGTGTGTGTGTGCTTCTGTCTGCGTATGCATGCTTAAAATTGCATGGTATTAACAACAAGCACGCATGCACGCGGGCGCACACACTGCAACCCCCGACGGGACCTCCTCACCCAGCTGATGCAACTGAACTGTAATTGACTGCAACACAAAAGGTTATGCGAGTTGCTCACAGCTCCTACCTGCAAAACAGCGTCTAGCAGAGAGAAGCGGCAACTCACTCAATCACACGGCAGAAATGGCTTCCTTACTGCCACTGAAATATTGAGACAGCCCGACGCTGATGCAGCCATGTGTGCGTGTGTGCGTGTGCATGCATGCATGTGTGTGATGGGCTAAATGAAAAGAGATGTGAATCTGAGTGATGTCCTCCTTTCTGAATCCTCATTTCCTCTTCAGATATCTCTACTCTGACCCCCCCCCACTCCTACTCCTGCCCCCCTCCACCTTCTCTTCTCCACATCAACCCACTCTGCCTCATCTCATCCATTCCTACCTCGGTCCTTTCCCTCTCATCGATCTGTATTAGAAACAGGATATGAGGAACTATGCTATCTTATCACAGATCAGAGACTGAGAGAGAATGAGTGAGGAAGAAAGATGGAGAAAGAGTACGTTCTGGAGGCCAAGAGACAGAGAAACTGAAATAAAATGAGAGACAGAGAGAGAGGAGAGGAGAAGAGAGGACAGCGATTTCTTTCACTCTGCCTTCATCCATCTCCTGTTTCGAACACAGGACTAGTGAAGCACCATGGGCCTAATTGGACTAACGATTGGGCTCAGATAAGACCCGCACTAATGAATAAATGAATGAGGAAATAAATGAATGGACTGAGCCAATGCACGCTAATGCAGGCAATATGAACTAGGCTCAGCAATGATGTCAGTGAGGCTGCAAATTCTGGATTTATGCACACATCAAATCATGGAATATTTCCTCCAAAGCACATATAGAAACTCCAGGTATAAAGGAAGAACACTGATGTTACCACAATGTTCTGGCTGAACAAGTGTGCCCTCTGCTTTGTATTACCTGACCAGTGCAGTTGACCCATTTATCCCTCTGATGCAGATGGTATAGCACCTTGTGCCTGGTCCTAGCCATGCCCTGCCCTTTTCCTGGACTGGCAGCGTGTGGTAAGATCCTAACCTTTATCAGTACGACAGGCCCTGCTGCTACGGACACACGCTCCACGTCTGATCCTTATGCCCAGGTTCCTGCATTCACCATATGCCCAGCCGGGTCTTCACCTCCCCACACACGCACACACCAAAAGTATATGGGCATACACACACACACACACACACACAAACACACACACACACACACTGGCATGAGCGACACATCCTGACCTCTAGCTGTTCCACCTTGGATCAGCAGAAGGGAAGCCACATGCAGAGTGTGAGGGGACTTTGGGGTCAAGGAGTTGGGTTTGGAAAGCAGCCACAGTGTGATACCTGCAGGTCCAACACAAGTCAACCAGACAGGCCACATTGACGAGGGCTCACTATTTTTGTTTTTTATAATTTAAAAATCTGCTTTTCTTTTACTTTTAAAGAGGAGGAGAAAATCTAATAAAAGATATTTCAAAAATAAAAAAAATAAAAACTTTTGGAACACTATCAGCATCTCATTTACATAAATCGGAGTGGTCCAGAGATGATTAATAACAAACAAGACAAAAATCATATTTCTGCCTCAAAATCAAATTACTTCTGTTTTTTTCAAACGTTGCCGCTTGAATCTGACATAAAGAATAGTTTCATCTCATCAGGTATTAAATGAAACAATTCAACCCACAGACACACAACCTGTGATACAGTAGACTTTATTCTAAAGGGCCAAAAATCTGACAATCCTTAAAAAACAAAGAAAACAATAATGAAAAAAAAAAAACAACTCTGGAACCTGATCTGCAACTCATTTGCATTTCCCCCTGTTTCCCTCTCCATTTTCTATTTCTGGAGACATGTACTAAGATAACAGTTCCCAAACTCAAGATCAGGACTCCCCAGGGGGGTCGCAAGATATACAAATACTGTAAATAAAGGTTGCAATATAATTAATAAAGTAGAAAAACCAGAACCAGAAAAAAACGTTAATATTATCTATATATTCAAAAATATTTTATATATCTGCTCCAAAAACTATTTCAAAAATCATTTCAATTTTTGTCTAAAATCTTTCTTTTTCAGGTGAAATAATAAAGTTTCACCTCAAAAAACTGCTCAAATGAAACAATCCCATAATGGAACTGCTTGCAAATGACAGACACATAACCTGTAGTAACCTGTGCGAGTGCTTAAAATGGTCTATGGGGATGGGCATGGTCGGCACGCAGCTGCAGGAGAGAGAGGGACGTAGAGAGGGCTGATGAGAGCAGTGCCAGGTGAGTTGATTGATCAGCTGCTGCCTGTTAATGAGTTTCTTCCCTTTTTTTTTTTATTGCAGTAGTGTGCTGGACCGAGTGGGACTTGACACACAAAGCACACAGTGAATGGCGGCCACAGCGAGCCATGAGAAAATGCCGAGAGGAAAAGTGAAATGGAGTTTGTGCGCCAAAGAGAGCCGGGCAAACAAAGTCAAGTTTAAAAGAAGTTGAATGTGTGTGTGTGTGTGTGTGTGTGTGTGTGTGTGTGTGTGTTCAGTCTGGTCAGTGTGTGTGTGCTGGGGAACTCTGCCACTGTCACAAAAAGACTGTGTTTACTGTAAACTGTGATTACTGGTGTCTTTTTGCAGCAGGAAACAAAAAATTTGGAGTCATGTTTGCATAAAATCTGTGGGAAAATTGTGTTAAAGTTCTCCAGCGCTTTAAAAAAGTTTTTTTTTTTTTATCAATGTGATGTAGTAGTTGGCTCAGATGTTTGACATTTGGCTATCGTTCTTGATTGGTTGTTACAGCCTGTGGCTTTTTGCATTTTAGATTTAATTCCCGACAACGGTCCATGACTGAAACTTTGTAAATTCAGTGCTGATGGGAATTCAACCCTTTCTTTCATATGATTTAATTTCTGTGTGTGCATTACATTAACGGTCACGTTTGAAAATAATCTGGTATAAAAGTGAGTAAAGATCTGTTAAAAACAAAAAGAGTGAACTGTACACATCGTATTGTCCTGAATTGCCACCATTTCTGCAGCCGGCTTTTCCATGATGACTCTGGCAGTGCAGCAGCATCTCCCTGCAATCTGATGAATGACAGAAATATTCCAGATTTTGAAGAAAATGCAAACCACTTTGATTAGAATATAACCCAGAATATTTAAACCATATATCTTTTCTCAGTGAAAATCATTAACATGTTATTATGTAAGGGGACAGTGATATGAATGCACTCAAGTGAGACACTTATAACCGGGAAGAATGGGCAGTAAGCGATTGTGATCAGTCTGGAACAGTGAGACAGCAATGATGGATGGAAAGTGGTCGGCTCGGAGGCATGAAGGTCACACTCGATGACAGTGTGTGTGTGTGTGTGTGAGAGAGAGAGTGTGTGTGGGTCTGTTTAATCAACAGACGTGGGAGCCGAGAGTAAGACTAAAAATACACTGTATATGTATGTGTGCGTGCATGTGAGTGCGCGTGTGTGCTCTCATTCATCAGGGTTGACACCACCATGTGGAGTATGCCACTGTGCCCGACAAATCCAGCCATCCCGCACGCGCACACATTCACACGAAACACCCCTGCAAAGGTGACACAAGCGCCCGCTAGCAAGTTTGCTCATCACAGTGAAGGGCACACCTGTGTGTGTGTGTGTGTGTGTGTGTGTGTGAGACTGTGCACGTATGTGTGTGTATGTGTGTGAGTGTGAGACTGTGCACGTATGTGTGTGTGCGTGCGTGCGAAAACGGTCCACCTGGACACGAGTAGTCTGACATGTCCTCAATCTTTCATCTATGTATCCCCCTGTTTCCAACCACAATGCATCTCTTTCTGTGTCTGTTTTCTCTCTCCCTGTATATTTTCATCACATCCTTCTTCTCGTTTTATCCTCTCTAACTTCTTTTGTCATCATCCCCCTGTTCTTGTCCTCCACAGTCTCTGCCTGTCCTCACCTCTCTCTGTCACACTCCCTCTGTTCTCTGCTCGCTGTGATCAATTAGGAGACATTAGTCCCACAGATATTCCAGGTGACAGAACCTCAGGAGGCCACGCTCTCCTTCATCTCTCCTCTCTCTGCCTCCCCTCAGTTTCTCCTCTCCACACCTGGCTGTCTTGTCACTCCTGCTCCTCCTCCCTGTCATCTCCCCTTTCTTCTCGGCAGAGCAGACAGCAGACCTCGCTCCTCTCCTGTTTACCCCCCCCTCTCCCCCCCCCATTTCAAGCTCTCATCCCTTACGGCACCGACAGTGACATATCAGCCTCAGCCTTCCCCTCCTGCGTCTGTCCAGTCATCTATCCTCTTTTCCCTCTCCCCTGTATGTTTGGGCTACATGCTGACAGTGACGCATCTCCCTTTTTCCCCTCTGCCCCCTGTGCTCCAACTCTATTCCAACCCTTTCTTTTTTTTTCCCTCTCTCTCTGCCTTCCTCTATCTCGCTCTCTCCAGGTTGCTGTTCACAATGACGGACCTGTCTTCCCTCCTGTATGCCAACCGCTCACCTGTATCCTAGCAACCACCTCTCCTTTGGCTGTGGTGCTCCATGCGGAGCAAGCAAACAAGACGCCCGGGGAATGAAGAACAAGCTCTCTCGTTTATCCTCCTCCCTCCATCCGTTCAGTCATTCCTTCACACGTTAAGAGGAGGCCATACTCTGCTGGAGCTGGGAGCTAAACGCTTAACCAAAAAATGCTGTCTGTCTTCACATACAAATAAACTCTCTCTAACTCGTACAAACACATATAAACAGTGTAGTCCAAGTGTCTGACACCACCTACTCATTAGGAAAGTGGTGTCAGACTTTTGCGTCCCACTGTTGGTATGGAAATGCACAGTCACACAGATGCGTGCACATGTTTTTTTTTTTTGTGTATCTGTGTGCGTGTGTTTATCTCATTCTCATGGCTCCACTCTAACAGTAGGACACAGTGAACATCGCTTCAAAGCAACATTGTCTTCCATGCTCCTGAAGCATGCTGAGTGCAGCCTCTCTAAAAGGTTCTGAGTGTGTGTGTATATGTGTGTTTGTTTCTGGAAGATTGTACGGCAGTTTCTGAAGCTATATTTATGGTTTTGAAAAATGAGACGGAAAAAAGAAAACCATTTGAAGGCCAGCACGCCCTCAAAGCCACACAATCAGACACACACATTGGACTTCCACACATCTTCAGGGAAGAAGTACTCAAGCACACACACACACACACACACACACACACACACACACACACACACACACACACACACACACACACACACACAAAAAGAAAAAGTGCTGCTCGGGCACATGTGTCCTGGTGTAATTTATGAGTGGGCTCCTGGGCGGACGCCTCAGAGGGGCCCTCTTCACGCTGCATGGCTCTGGGTGCTCTGCACAATCCCCCCAGTGAGCGCAGGGCTCTCTCACACACACACATAACACACAAACAAGGTGCTACAAAATCCCCCTTATGAGCAGTGAACTCTTCCGACTGAAACTCACTGCACGATTAATGCTACAAAAAACCTAGGTAAACACAAGGGTTTCAGGCTTGGCGGCACTGCTACAGCTCTGTTCAGCACAGACAAAGCACCAGAGCAAAACGTTTCCTCACAGCAGATGAAATGGGTCCCTCCAGTTAGCAGAAGCAATAATAACAATAAAGTATCATTTCAGCCTTGTTCAGCTTACCGAATTATAGCCAGCTGGACAATTAAGTTTGCTGGTAAAGCACTGCTGTTTGGCAAATTATAAAACAGTGAATGTAGAGAAAGTGGAGCTTAAAGGAAAATGTATAAACAACTCTCTCACTGGATTTC
The DNA here is from genome assembly GCF_002260705.1 of Seriola dumerili. Classification (NCBI taxonomy): domain Eukaryota; kingdom Metazoa; phylum Chordata; class Actinopteri; order Carangiformes; family Carangidae; genus Seriola; species Seriola dumerili. The sequence goes on along the minus strand of NW_019174416.1, from coordinate 3,941,923 downwards.
ACTGATTCCTGTGCGACATTATGCAGTGTATCTGGAGTAGCATGCCCACCAGTCTCTTTTGTGTTATATAAACTAATTACTTAATATGGCAAACAAGCCAATGCTACCAATTATTGAGACAGACAGCCACTATTGTTAACAAGTGGTATGTATCTGGCAAGTACCCAGATGTCACACTAACACTGATGTAATATTACAAATGTGAATAAGGCAGCAAAAGAGACCAATTTCTTTTCCTAATTAGATCCTTACTTAACTTTCATCAGCTTAATATTAATAACAATTATATGTTATGATGAAAACAAATATTTGTGTCACTGAAGCCCTAAGTATAAGCTCTATGCAGCTAATTAAATAAAAGGATGGATAAACTGAGGCTTTGGTTCTATGCTCCGCTACGTCCCTGCCCTCGAGGTGCTGTGAACTTAGTGGTAGTTGTGGCCTTCCTTTTCCACGCCCTGCTCCAGGTTTCATAGCTCCATATGTGGCTGTCCAGCGCAGTGTGACCGTGTAAAGCTCAGGAGAGGATGGATCTGTCTCTGTGCCCCCAGGCAAGGGGCCTTGATCCGCTCTGGAGGACACACCACTCTCAAGGGCACTCTGAGGGGATCCGCACACAAATATGGACGCAGGGACACACACGACTCAAGTGCACATGTGCAATTTGGACACATGCAGGCGAGCAAGCTGAGGTGCATTAAGTCCACACACACATACTGTGGACGTATATATATATAAATAATGTAAAATCATATTAATAATTTATGTAGAGGGGATGAGGGGGATGTTCTTTCTGCTGATGCCACTATTTCCTAAGATCCCCCCATCTGTTGACTCTGGCCTCTGGGGTAGGAGGCCAATCAAGGGCTCGGTGACACATCTGCCCCCTTGCGCACACACACCTTCATACATGCACACAGTGAAAAAGAAACACACACACACACACACACACACACACACACACACACACACACACACACACACACACACACACACACACACACACACACAGTACATATACTTTCTTTCTCTTTCTATTTTCTCTCCTGTCTCTGACACACACACTGACACAGGAGGTCTGTGTTCTCTTGTCCAGTGAATGAGGCCAAGAATAAAAGAAAAAATCAACACCCACACACACACCCCCACCTGCTCTGAGCAATGCTCTCTCGCTCTCTCTCTTTTCACACATCCACCAGTAGACAGCCATCAGAAACTCTTCGTGAGCTGCTCAATAAGTGCTCTCCTCAGAGTATCTGCCATTCCTTTGAGTGTCACTACTGTTCGTTGGCTTCAGATCAGTGAAAAACATCCTCTTCCCTGCTGGGCGTGTTAGGATTCCTACCTTGACGGATACCTGCTCACGGAAACAGCCCCACTATGCTGCGGTTTATGTGCCTTCCTGTCTCTTTGACTGGCTGTTTACCGATGCTGAGTGGAGGCCAAGGCTCCTGCTGAGTCTGATTTTGACAGTGCAGCACAAGGCCTAAGTGACAAAGCTCACGCCTCAAGAATCTGCTTTGTGTTCATAATGGGCTGTTAGCTTGACACTTTTTCGCTCTGGTGTGGGATGAATACAAATGAGTGCAAAGTTCATGTATTGTGGGTCAGTGCAGAATATAAGATTTTATATGTTACTAAGCGCATGTATATTCAAAGGTAATTCTGGTGTGCTTGTGTCTCTGTATGTGTCAATTCATCTGTCCTAATCACTCACATACCAACATTTTCCTGGCCATGTATAATGCTGAATTCTTCAGTATAATCCCTCTAATTAAAACACATTAAATGTAATTAATCCTCTCCACGAACGATACTTGGTGTGCATTCACTTACCGATGAAATAGGACAGTAGGATGGCCAGCAGGGCAGCAGCTGCGATGGCTGTCACCGCGGCACATTTCCAGCTGCAGTACTTGGACGGCTTCTTTAGCTTGAAGGCTGAGCGGGAGAAGGTGTTTCTGGGTAGCAGGCGAGGGGGCGGAGAATACACCGTTCCCGAGGTCAGAGGGTAACCGGGGGAGGAGCTACTGAAGAGAGGAGTGGTCCCTGACGACGTCTTGAACAAGAAGTGCCTGAAGATGAAAAAAAAAAAGGGGGGGGGGATGTCATTTTAGAGGTAGAAATAGATGTTATCATGTTATATGATTCCATTTGAAAAGCTCTGGTAACTCTGCGGGAAGGTAAACATGAAGTGGACACAACAATCTGCCTCCTGATCACAGTCCAGATGACAGGGACACATATGTGCAAGCTTCAGTCCAATATCTCTCTCTGATGAACCCTTCCTGCCATATGGGTTTGAACATCCTTGAACTGATTACATCTTCACTTCAGTCCCGTTCCAGTCCAAGTTCTCTTTTTAACCTCCACCTGCTCTATCGTCTTTTTTTTTTTCTCCATTCCCTCGCTTCGCCTCCGTTCACCCCACTTACCATGTGCCTCGTTTCTGCTCTCAATGTCTGAGGATGATCAATGCCACCCCCCCTCTCCTGTCTTCATTGCCCCAGCGGGGTCAGAGCTCAGAGAGAGGATAAAAGAAGGATTTGAACCATCATCCCTTTGCTCATATTACCCATTATCCTCTGCTATTGCTGCACCTGCCCACCCAATGCGTCTCCTTTGCTACTCTCCCTCCCCTCCTCTTCCATTTCCCTTGCTCTCATTTTTCTTCACCCCACTGCCACACCAGTCCTTCACACACACATTTAGACTGCACATAAATCCTTTCTGTATTCACGTCCTCATCCGTTCGCTCTTACTTTCAAAATTCTTTTCTGATGTGACCTTGAGGGAACGTTATTGCCACAGCGACAAAATGAAACAATGTACTGGATGAAACTTTCCAAGGACACGGTAAACTTTTGTGACATCTTGGTGACATCTTTCGCGAGAGACACACTCACGGCACACACGGGGAGTGAGGAGCTGCCCCTACACAGACTCCAGGTGGTACGACAGAAGAAAGCCTTCAGGTGAGTGTGACAGATCAGAGGAAGCGAGGTCACTCTATTGCCTCAAAGATGACTGAGGAGAGGGGAGTTCTTGTCTGCCCGTCTTTGTGGGATTTGTTTTTTTGTGTGTGTTGTCAGTGTGTGTGGGTGTGCATGCTCTGGTACTTCTATTTTTGTGAGTGTGTGACCTTGGGACAGAGGACGTTCCAAGAGAGGACATTTTGACTGGTCTTCACTTCCTCAAAAGGCAGTTTGAGGACTAGGGCCTTGGTGTTCAGCATGTTGTGTTTGTTAAAAGATTTGACTCTTTATCATACCTTGCCATATTTTCCATAAGTTCTCAGTTATGATAATATTGCACTCACCAAGGTAATTGCTGAGATTTGTGAACACATTAAGAGTGGTCAGACAATAAAACAAGTTGTAAACATGCCAATAGTTTACCTAGATTATCGTTGCACAGGAAAGTAAAGTTGATCAACGTTGGTCAGTCTGTTAACTGTGATGGATGTTTAAAGACAGTTTAGATAATTTTACTTTTGTGATGTTGCAAATTTCTCAGAACTGTGTCAGTAATTTGGTGATGGCCAAAACCACAAAAATAATATAAAGTTATGATAAATCACAAGCATCATTTAATATCAGGGTTAGGGAGGTTGAAGAGGTGGGACATTGTAAGTAAGTAAGTCTTGGCCACAAAGTCCTCAATTAAAACCAAATCAAGAGGGTAAATTTCAAGGCCCATCCAGGTCCAAGTCCTAAACTTTGTGTTTTGAAGGAGCTATTTGTAAGTTTTGCTCTTGCTACATAGCCAGTGTTAGCAGTAACAGCTGTTTACTTACAGTCTAGAAGAAACATTACGAGTTCAGCCCCAAACTTTTTTTTTTTTATTTGCCAAGAGCTGTCTCCAGTGGGGGAAAGCAACACCAATGTTAACTCTTGTTCTGCTTCTGTTTCTATCACATCTTTTCTTCTACTGAAGCTACTAGCTCCGGCCTGGTCAGCCCATTTGGTCACTTCCCAATACTGAATCACTGTAGTGTCCAGGCTGCCCTGAAGAAGTAGCACTGCTCAGAGGACGTATTATAACCTCTTGTCTTGTAAACGCAATGATGCTCCCTGCACGACTTGTAAGTAAACAGCTGTCAATGCTAACGTTGGCGAAGTAGCTGTAGCAAAACTTAGTCCTAAGTAAACTTATCATTATGGCTTAGGCTTCCAAACCTTAGACATAAAGATTTCATTACCATGTTGACAAGGGCTCATTTATTTCATGTTTGCAAAGTTGACTACTTGATGGTAGCTCTTAGCTACTATTAGCTTAGGATTTAGCAGGCTAAACAAGCAAGGCTAGAGTTGATTTACTGTTGCTGTTTTTTGTGATGCCTCAAATGTCAAACAATATTGCATATGTCTCCAGAGATCTCTGATTAATGAGCCCGTTTGCATGTTTCCCTCTGTTTTTTGTTGACCACAGCAAAGTAATACATCTTAATGTGTTCAGTCTAAGATATCATCTTTTGTCTGTCTGCTGCACTGCTACGTCTGCATCAGGAAAATGAGGATTTAATTTGCTGTACATTTTCTTATACAATAATTTATCATTTTTGGGCTTTGGGAGGATAGCAAACCAAGACAGGAGTCATTGTTGTTAAAGTGAAAGTTGAGTTACTAGTTGGTTCTTTGTCAAGTGGAATCTAAAGTCACCAGATTTGTGGCTCGAGTCCAAGACATGTGACTCACCTCTGGCAGTGTGTCAGACACAATCCTCAGTCTAGTATATACAAACAGGTGGGTGTGCACAAACGTGTGTTAGTGCCCGCTGTCTCTTTTCCTCAGACTAGGCTAGTGTGACCGTGGCTAGTGTGGCCATAATCCACTGCTGTATGTGCATCTGACTATTGCCATTTAAAATAGTGCCTAAAGGCTTAAAGGTTTTCTGTATGGTTTGCTATCCGTTTGATGTCTTTAATAACTGCTGTTTAATAACAGTATGTCTGTACATGTGTCTCCTCATCTAAAAACAGTTGCTGAAAACAGGTGATGTGCTCAGAGCATAAAGATTTGGTTTAGGAGCACTGTTCCTCTCTTTATCAATTATTCAGACAGTCTGTGCTCTGTCTCTCTCTCTCTCATCATCTCATGCCACTGATTGTTGGATTGGTATCCTCCTGGATTCTTCTCTTTTTTTTTCTTCTATCTCTTTTCTCCTCCTTCCTCCCCCTTTACCTGTCAGGTATGCTGCGTGACACTAAGGAAAATAGGAGAAAGAGAAGAGAGGGGGGAAAAAAACCTCTAGACAGACAGAGGCTGAAAGAGCTCAAGGAGATGGCACGCAAAGAAATATGAGGTTATTGTCTGAAAATACCACATTCTCAGTGGCACAGCCATCAATTTTAATATGCATGCATAAACCTACATGTTCCCAAATGCATGGCACGCATGTGCATACGCACAAACACACACAGTCCAAGGTCAACCAGCATGTGTCTTTGCTTCTGCTCATTTTCACAGCCGCTGACGCACCCTGTGATGGCAAGGCCAGCGGTAATTAATTACAATACCCCTAATGTGTGTGTGAATGCAGGCTGAGCACGAGAATCACTTGCATTCAATGCGACACAATGTACATGATTTGTTGTGCTGGTATGTATTTGAATGCATGCAATGAATTCATTTCAATCCCTGGCTTTGTTGTTTGTGTGCAGAAGCTCCATGGTGAGCTTGGTGTGGGATGGGAATATGTCTATGGGCCATACTAATTACAAGTAGGAATGGAAAGTGTCTAATGTGCTCTGGGGAGGTAATTGACATTGATTTATGTTGCGGAGGACTATGGAGGGGTTCTATCATAGCAGGCAGCCAGCAATCACAACTCTGTATCATTAGGCTGGGGGTGTGTGTTTGCTTGCATGTGTGTCTTTGGATTTGTGTGTGAATATTGTGGGTTTTTTGACAGTGGTCCAGCATGGAAACGTCACACATAATTAGAGAGAACTGACAGAGACACACTCCCCTCCCCCTTCTCTCCCCCCACCCTCAAGTCTACCCACTGCTACCTCGCTGTCATGCATCCTGTCTTACACATGCAACACACGCTCAAACACACACACACACACACACACATGCAGAACAAGCAGGCACTAACTCACATACTGACACACATTTTCACAGACTCAGATCTGTACAGACAGAGGCGCCCACCCATGCAAAAACAATACAAATTTATGTGGGTTCCCTTTGACGAGATTGCCCTGTATGTGCCACCAAACATTTAATTTGCATCCCCACGAGGGGGGAAAAGTGACATAAGAGAAGGATGGGGGATGGAGAGGGAGGCGATAGATCAGAAGACAGGCAGGGAGAGGAAGGGAGGATGTTTTCACTCCATTCCAACCCTGTTCCCCATTGAGAGAAAAGAGGACCTGGACAATTAACCACAGAACAGAGAGCATGCTGGGTAATTAGCAGGAAGTCAAAGCTCGCATTCCCCTTGAGCGAACAAACACACACACTTTTGGAAGCACACATGCACACACTCTTCATTTTCTCATCTCCCACAAACATGTGGTTGCTCAGGATAGCACTCTGACAATCATCATCAGAGGTAGAGAACAATTAACGGAGGTCGACTCTGTATGGGGGTGACTGAAAAACGGTCAGATCTGAGGATGAAACAAAGGGCTCGGAGACTGGATGATGCTCAAGGATGGTGTCACGAGAATTGTCCCCTGCTACAATTGTAGGAAACAATAATCGGCAGATGGATGCAGCATAATGGGCATTTATTAGCTGAGTGTCGCTTTGAAAAAGGACATGGAAAATTTTGGAGGCTGCGTGATGTTTGTAAAAAGCAAAAATAATGCATGGCATCAAAAAGTACTCAAGTACCCAGTAGTTTGATATTGATATTTATATGTGTTACAGGATATCCTGCAGAATTTCATCGTGGAGGCGCCCAACCTCACCTGAATAAAGAATGTCTCTGCTAATTACATTTTTATGAAATATAATATTAGGCTTATTAAGCTTCAGGGAAAATGAGCAGTGGTGCTACATCACACAGCAAAGGCCACATATTTAATGAATGAGGCAATTGTTTAAATCATAATCAAGCAGATGAGATGTGTCAGAATCTGTCTGATTCAACGCAGCATGAATCGAGTGATTGATCACATTGTGCGTTCACTATGATTTAGAGCCTGTATTGAGTTAAAACACCGGCTGGACTTCATCATCTGACTGGACAGGAGATAGGATTGGGGAAACCTTACGTCGTTCAGGAATCTGGAACGTGCTCCATGTGCGCCTCCTACCCAAATTTGAAAATCAAAGTTGAGTTGGGTGTGTCAAGTGTAACGGGGTTTCGTTCTGTGTTCTAGTTTAGGAGCAACCCCGACTGGCTTGCTAACACTATGGGGCCAAACTTATCTTCCACCAGTTTGGGGTGTAAACATTATTTGCCTAAAATCTGGGGAGTAACTCCTTGGATCAAACGAGGCAAAGTCAGCATTGTAGCAGTGGTTACATTTCCAAAGCAGGAAAAGGTGCTTAACTCATAGTTTTTGCTGACACCATTTGCACAATTAATAGAATTCTCCACACACTAAATATATGTATGAACTGACAAGCTTTTATGTTTACTTATTCTTTACAAATGAATTCCTGAAACAACTGAAAGTGCAGTTGAAAGGAGTTTGGTTAGTCAGGGTTGAGGTATATTAGTTATGCATAATAATACTGGATATCATCTTTATGGTGTATGGTCATACCATGCATGGTCATACAATTAATAAACCTTGCATGACATTATACAGCTCTCACATGCATATCAGTGTGTCCCATACATTGATTTATTTGTTATGGCCTGCCACAATATCAATATTGACCACCATTAATTGTTTTTGTATTTATTTATTTATTTTTTATTATTTCAAGTGTGTGTTTTAAGTCAGTTAAGTTCATTGTAGATGTATGCACAGCTTCAATCTGTACCTCCTTGCCTCTCTCTCTCATTCACAAACACATTGACAAACGACCTGTCATAGTCATAGTCGGATTGGCCGTCGGGAGCACCAGGAGAAATCCCGTCACATTAGTAGGCTGGTGGACCGTCAAAAAATCCATAAAGTTTTTACTGTCCCTGTCTGTCTCTTCACCGGCCCTCTCTGTGTGCCTGTCAATTGGGGAGCGCATGATTGTGAGCTGCGTGTGTGTGCTGGGACTGGGCTCACTGGCCAATGTAATCAACCCTCACCGATCTGACTAATTTGTTTGTTGAAAATACATAATGCAGGGGAGTTGTATATTGTTTAGTTACTTATTTGTTACATAGTAGTTTTAAAATATGTAATGGTGGCGCACATTAGTATTATTTGATAATTACTTTAAGAAAACCCCGTCAGCTACCATCACAAACAGAATCTAATTCTGTTGGGAAACACTGCATATTGCAGTGGTGGTAACAGGGCTGGGTATGAATCTTTTCTCTGTACTCCCGCTTCTCCTTCTACACCCCCTGTGGTTCCCACAGGTAGCATCTTTAAATCTGTCCCCACAGTAATGCATTTGAAAGTAACCTATAGTACCCCGACTATGCCTCCCCACCCCCCTTGCTCCTTCCAGATAAATTGAGATGCTGCAGCCCCCTCAGTGATCTTATTTCTCCCCTAGAGCTGTGGCCCACACCAGAGTGAGCAGGGGGTGCAGGGGTATGTCCTGAGATCACAGAAAGAGATTGAAACTGGCATCAGCTAGACTAGAGGCTCCCAGGGACCGATTGGAAATCAGGTGCTTTTCTCGTAAAATCCTGAAACACATGTGCACACATGTGCACTCACATGCACACACAGAAATACACACGCACTGAGTGGCACCAGCCATCTATAGTCATTTATCTCACACCGGTAAATGTATCCATGTTCTATGGGCCCCAATCTCCCTCCTCTGCCTTTCTATCTTCTCTCGCACACACTCCACACAAAACAATCTCCTTCAATCACCACCTCCCTCCATTCTCTCCCCCTCTCCCCCTCTTAATCTCTCCCTCCTCTACCGTAAACCATTCCTTTCCATTTCCCCCTCTCCCGCTCTCCTGACTTATATTTCTCTGCTATATCACGCCCCCACCCCCCCACCTCCCCTCGTCTGTTTCTATCTCTCTCTTTTTCTGCCAGTCATCCAGGCCCTGGGGTGTTCTTAGGTGATCAATCTTCATCCTCTCAGCGCTGTCACACTATTGGGTCAAGCCAAAACACACACGCGCGTGCACACATTTACTATAACGAGTGGACAACAAATGCCAAGATTTACATATGATTACAGTGGGGAGTAGCCACAGTCAAAGGCAACAGACATGCTTCGATGCAAACATACACACAATTGCACACAAGCACACACTCCCCACCTCACATCCACACGTTTGCTCATCATCTCCTAGCTGCTGGTTATAATGAGATGGAGGATGGGCTTTGCCAACGCAGGGAATGGTGTGACTCTCTGGCTCTGCCCGGCTGGCTCTGACCCAGTCACAAGCTCCAGCAGCTCCAGCCAGCCCACCCAGCCTCTGCCATCGCCAGGACCAGAGAGGAGGGTCCAATCTGGGATGGAGGGTGGAGCTGGAATCTCTGTGTGCTGCTCTGGGCTCCATTCACTGCAACAGGCTCTGAGCCATGCCCAACCCCACCACCTGAACATGACCAAATACTGGAACTGCAGAGGGCTCAACAGTGCGTGTAAGCGCGTGTGTCGCCTCATTTAAATCTGTGAAGATGGCAACCACAACAGCCTCTAAAGAGGATTCATACATTTAATTTTGCAGAAGTCACGAAAATATCCTTTGTCCTCAAACTAAGTTATGGCATACGTGTCACCATGGCAACACAGGCCTAGACAAACAATTGCGAATGGAAATTTAACACTACACTTACTCTTACCCATCATGCATACTGGCGCAATGCATAAGCACAGGACCTGAGATCAGTGGGGCTGAATTAAACATGGCCAGGCCTCATAAATACTGCACAGGGCCGGCACTCTGGGGAGATGGGGCCCATCAGAGCTGGAAGCCCCAACGCCCAGCAGGAGAAACACAACTACAGCTTGCAGAGTAAATGCTCACAGAGTGAGCGTGTGCAGTGTCCCTCTCACTGCATGCCTCATGAATAGTAATACGCTGCATGAATGCTCTATTTGCCTGGTAAATGTTCTTTGTGTACTGGCAAAAGCGGATGTGTAGGGTGTGTGAAATGGTTTGTATTTCCTGCTCCCGCACTCCAGGATGCATGCGTAATAGTTTTGACACATGGCAGCTTTTTATACGTGTCATTCTTGGAGATGAAGTAGAGAATGCTTTCGAGTAGCGCACTTTTGTGAATCAGCAGCAAAGAACATTTTCTTTTGGTTTGGAGGTTCATATATTTGCTTAGAATAATGGAGGGGAGATGTTCAGTGACACTGTACATGATATTCTGCGCTACTGCGTCTGCACAGTGAACTAAAAAGTGTAGATTTTGTTTATGAGATGACTCAGTAAAAAATGATACTATGGGCTAACGAATATGCTGATACAAATCAGTTGAACATGTCAGCTGCTCCTGAGAAGTGTGTGTCTTCTGCCTCTCTGCTTACTCCTGATCAAGGACATTCATGCCATGTGTCACGGCCCTGGATAACTGTCAGATGAAATCAACCTCGTGGGCATTCATAAATTTTGTAATAAGAAGAATTTTAAAAATACAAACTCATCATGGGGGAGACACTCAGTGATTTATTGATGTTACATGGGTGTAAAGTAACACAAAACATGACTAAGAGCTTGGTAATAAAGTAAATTAATTCTGGTGCAATCACCAGTTATAGAGGGGATTCTGTATAGAGCTTTGACAGAGTTTAACTATGGTAAACTTTGACACATTCATTTATGTTCAATCAAAATTTAAAGCCAATCAGTCCTGAGACAGTAGTCAATGGTACAAATACATCTGTTGATTGAATAAACTTACCATTTGCTGTTATAAACTAAGCTAGCTTGCATTTTAGCTAATCATGTTTTATTGCTACTTTACATGACATTGATTATTTTAAGTAGGAATTACCTTCATTCTAGTGAGTTTGCATTCTTAACATTCAAAGTGTAAAAACACTCCTAACTGTCTGAGTAAGTGAACAGTTCTGCATCAGTGCTATGGCCTCATTTTTTCTCCTTGCATTTCTCTCTGATACATCAATGTACTCACAGGAATTGAAGCAGCATTGCTCTGACCTTTCATTACTTACTAATGATTACATGAGGCTTATTCCACAGTCGTGGTTACTGTAAGTGGCTCTTGATATCAGCATGAGACAAACCTGTCGACTGTAAAAACAGAATACAATGAAAAAGGAAACACATTTCCTCTCACCTGGTCTCCAGCGGAACGTTACTGTTCAGCACCCAGCTGTCTTGTAGCTGGACTGACTCAGGGGTGGTCGGCCCATCTCCAGTGCCCGGAGCCGGGGCGTGAATGGGGTTGCGTCCCCCTCTCAGGGTGTTTCTGTTCAGGCTGTTGGCAGACTGGTGGGATAAGGTGTGGTGGTTGTGCGGAGGGGGCAGTGGAGGCCGTAGTGTGGACTGACTGTGGTGGTTGGCAGCCCCTGGAAGAAGACAAGAACAGTGAGCGATTTAAGAGCCACACTTCTTTGTGACAGGCATCAAAGGTAGTTTCAGATGAAGCGAGTGAAGGATTTCATTTCAAAGATGCTACACCTCCAAAAGTAGAACAGAGATGTTACTTGATATTTTGTCTTTATTTCTCAGTATGCCCAGAAACTAAAGCTCTTCAGCCAGCAGCTAACTTCACTGACATTCCATTATGAGCTACTTTTGCATCAGCAATCACTGTGTTCAGAGCAGGTGTCATATTTTTCAAATGGTCGATAACTTATTTTAGAAGGAAATTCCAGCTAAATAGATACATGGAACTTTATAACCGTCCTTCACGTCTTGGTTCACATTTTTCTGTTTTGTCTTTCTTATATTTAGCCAAGTCTTCCACTCCTGTCCCTCTTTCACCGTCAGTCTCTTTCTTTCTTTCCTGTTCTCTTTTTCAAAGCTAAGAGAAAGTGTATGTGTGTGTGTGTGTGTGTGTATGTGTGTGTGAGCCATATTAGAGCACTCAGCACAGTGTGCATGCTCCCAGACTTGGGAGAACATGTCAGCTAGAATCCAATACTTGCCCCTCCAACACTGAGCTAATGGACTGTTGAGTGAGAGTGAGCTGAAAAACAAACCCGGATGACTCAGACAAGAACACCCATTCACACATCACCTTTCTATCCCTGTCTCTCTCTCTCTCTCTCTGTGAATCAGATTTGAGCCTGTCTTCAGTATGTTTGTGAGTATGTGTGTCTGTGTGTGGGTTCATACAGAAAAATCAATAAACCACATACAATACAGCATAGGAGAGTCTGACACAGTTGCTTCACTTCTTGTGAATTAGCATGCTTTCTTCTGCACACACTGACATGACAGGTGCATGTAGTGAATGCAGCTGATCAAAAACCCCACGTTTAATAAGAAGAAATATCTTCAAATGTCATCACAAACCGTCCGCACCTTTATTCTAACACTGTCTGAGTAGAAATGTTGATATTACTGCAAAGTACACAGAATTGTTGATGTTCCATTTGGCTTTGAATTCTGGCTTTACAACACAGTTAGCTTTTGTGTTTCAACTGTACTACACATTGCACTTTCATCACTATTTTACACATCTAAGCGTGGAATACATTACAGTGATTGTGTTTGTTTGCACGTTGCCTTCCTGGTACTGATCAAAGGGTGGAGTAAGCGCACATATGCTCACATACGTGTGTGGTGAGTACAACAAAAGCAACAGCCTTGTCAAGCTGTGCGATCACACTTGCCCTCCTCCATTTGTCATCTCTGCTTGAGTTAGATAAGAAAAGAATTAGTATGTGGAGAGGAAGAGAAACGAGTGGATGTGTCACACCCTCCTGTTCGCTCTTCAGCTTTGATATTTGCCAGTCAAGAGATTCGTAAGAGGCATAATGATGGCAACTTTACATGCACACATGCAAACATAAAGGCAAAATAGATAGCAACTATGTCATGCAAAGAAATCCTGGCATAAAATGTATGTATAACACCAGGTCTCCTTTCATGCAAACTAAATTTCTCTCTTCCTCATTCCCTTCCTCCAGGATGGGTGTTTAAAGCAGATAGGGGGCAGCGAGCTCCGTTACAACTCCAGATGTAATGGCGACCAGTTTGTAAGGTGACCTGATTCCTCTGCGCCGCCACTGGGACGCAGGTGTCACCCACATGGCCCTGAAGAACAGATGCTTGTGAAAGAAGAGAACAGGGGAAGAGGGGGAAGTAGATGAGAGAAAGATGGAGGGGCATGACCTCTGTGACACGGGAGAGACACAAAACATCTGTTTGCACATGCAAAGATGCTCTTGGGAGAAAAAGACACACGTACATGCATGCACACACTTGCATATGCAAACACTACATGCAGTTAGACACCTGGAGGAAAAGCCTTGCATCACACAATGCAGAGTGTAAATTGTTATTAAAGTATGCAGAGAGTTTTATTTCTCCTCCTCCTCCTCCACCTCCTCTCTTGTACACAGCCTCATTTCTTCTTGAGGACTGTTTCCTCTTTCATCTTGCTTTTATTTGCATTTTGTTTGTGTCCTTTGCCGAGATGTAAAGCACTTTGAGATAAACCTTGTTTGTTAAAAGCACTTTATAAATAAATTTGACTTGACTCCCCCTCTCTGCAATGTCCCCTTAAATGTGAAATAGCTCCCACTTCACCCTATCTGCATAAGTACTTTTATCTAGTTTAAGCATAGCAACAATACACACAACACAAAGCCATATACTGGGCAAAAAATAAGCCTGCATTCAAACATACAGGCATGGACACAGTCTGAGTGTTGCAAAAAAAAAAAAATTTAAGTAGACACTCCCATGTTCACACACTACCCCGCTGTCTCCCATGTTTAAATATGCGTGCAAAAATGCATGCCTTTTGCCTTTGTTCACTTTCTTGCTATAAATATTGAACAGTTTTTTCATTCAAATTCAGATGAATAATACATGGCACACCTTGTATGGAAGAGGCATACATGGTTTTATAGCCCTAGTTTTCCATGAACTGATATGGTCTTAGTCTGTGCGCAAGTTTCTTCAAGTGCGGTGGGCACGTCTGTCCGTGTGTGTGCGTGTACATACGTGAGTGTGCTTGTACTCTGTAGGCGCCCAACACCACTGGAGGAAAGAGTGCACCGTTCACCAATCCAGCCACTACACTGTGACACAGGGGCTGAGTCATATCCTGTGCTGTTGCAGAGACTCACATCTGCTACATTTTGCAATAAAGACTTTAACATGTCCCTTCAAAGAAAATGATGGAAATCCTATAATCTATAATCTAGCAGCAAATGCTATTACATGTCACCAGATAATGTCAGAAAAATGTAAATCCTTAGAAAAGTACTGCCTGTGATTTCTGCATTTTCTCTCTTCATCGTGTTCTGGGGCCATTGTCAGGTTACCTGAACTGAACTGACACATGATGGAAAATGTTTCTTTTACTCTTCATGGGATCAATATTTGCAGAATGAAGTGCAAAAAATTACTCAATTCTAATGTTAATGTTTGTTATTGTAGAAACAGTTGCATAAATATCTGATAAAAAAAAAAAAAAAACTTTCTTTTTTCCAAAAGTCTTCCAGCCTTGAGTAGGAGTTCAAAAAAATCTCTATGATGCAAAACATTTATATATTCATATAATATTTTTATGAATACAGCAATTATACATAGAGTATCTGAGACTAATTGATTTCTTTTTTTCTGCTACAGTACTGGATAAAAGATATTCTGTCTCATGTAGTCGACTCTTCACATTCATAAAAAGAATCCTTAGAAATCGCCAGAGAAAACACAAACATATGGAGAAGTGGAGAGTCTGAGCAGCCTGAGCAGTCTGAGCAGCCTGAGCAGCAAGGCTGAGGTACAAGGCTGTTTCTTTTCATACACACAGACCTCCCAAAGAAAGCCACAGACTGTTTTGGCCACAGAAACACAAATCTGACTAACCATTGGAACAGGAAGCAGTGCACAGTAACAAGTATGCTGGAGGTAAATGGGTCCAGTAAATTAAGATAGGGGACTTAGTCAGATGAATTGTCCAGTTGCTAAAGTACAACCCGCAGGTAGGCTAATAGGAACAACGGTTTTTACCAGGGACCCAGTCTGATAAAAGACAAAACATGCGGCAAGGAAATAGAGCAATTAGGGAGCAGCCAAGCAGATCACATTTTATTCCTCTTTATCTTTCCCTCCTTTCTTTCCTCTCTCTTTCACTCGCTAGTGTGGGTAAACAGCGATCGTGAAAAGATTTTCTCAACAGCTCTCTGTGTTGTTTTCATAGCCACTTTTTTTGTGGAGGAGCTCAGAGCCCTTCTGACGGCTGCCGAAGCCTGACCCAGTTTATTCTGTCCAAAGTCCCCTGTGACTGGAGAGAGGGATGGTGGTGGTGTGGGGGGGGGGGGGGGGGGGGGATGGGACTATAGCTGTAAGCTGGTGGGTTTGGCCCGGGCTAATCCCTGGAAGTTCATTATGCTCGCCAATTCAAAAGGAGCCTCATTCAGCAGAGAAGCATTAGCCTGTCTGCTAACCTGCCACCCCTGTAAAGCATGCTGTGCACACACACATCACTGAGAGGCAGGGGCTCGCCACACCATATTAATCTCGTGTGGGCCTATGTGTGTGTGTGTGTGTGTGTGTGTGGCCAACTGGCAGTAGGAACCAACCAAGGCAGTTTGTTTTGTAGACCCTGGATGGGCAAATGTTTATTGACATTTTCTGTGGTTAACAGAGAAAAGTCACAGGGCAGGGTGTGTGAATCTATGTGTGTGTGTGTGTGTGTGTGTGTGTGTGTGTGTGTGTGTGTGTGTGTGTGTGCAGGACAGCTAAAATGCCAATTCAGCAGTTAAAAAGGGATCATTGCAGTGCTTAGCTCCCACCCCTTGCTCTGTCCTTCTCACTCTCTCTGCCTCTCCGTCTCTTTATTTCACGGCCCATATCTCCAACGCTTCTCTCCTTCTTCTTAGAAAAACCACTGTGCCACCCCCCATTGTTTTTCATGCACCTTCTCCCTGAGCTAACTGCTATGCTCCCCGCGTTTTAAGGCGGCGTATTCCCAGGTGCCTCCGCTTCATATGTCCTCTGTCTCAGAATGTCACATGCTCCTCATTTGTCATTCCTCTCAGAGCTCGGAGGCTAAGCACAATAGAAGGAGAGCTTGAGGTGAAACTAAGAGGCGCACGTATAAACACACACATGCTGCCAAAAGGGGCTTAATTTGCACATAGGCTTTATTAAACACAAGCATACACATGAACACATACAGGAACAATAAAAGAGAGAAAGTTAAAGACATACATTTACACATGCAGGCGCACACACACACACACACACACACACACACACACACACACACACACACACACACACACCGCCTCTGCCTTGGCTAGTCATCTCTGTCTAATTAGGAGGCAATAATCCGCCAGAGAAGAGTCTTCAGATCCAGCCAAAAACAAACAGTCTCCATGAACAGAAATGCATGTCTGCATTTCACCCACACACACACACGCACGCACGCACAGACACACATGCACACACGCAAATCATCCCACTGTTACGCAAATGTCACCCTTACATAAGCACCATTAGGAAGCATAACATTAGCGCAGAAGAAGGAGACGCATCTTTGTTGTTGTGCCTTTGTTTCTGCAGATTTGTTTCAACAAAGCCATTAAACATTCATTGTTTCGGCAGTGACTTGAGGTGGCTTCCCTGGCAGCAGATAGCTAGCCACTTTAGAAGAGGCTCGGGCTAAAAATAGCTTTGCATTCCCCATGCATAATGAATGGCCAGAGACAGTGCTAATGCTAGCTCTTTCCAGGAGCGATCTGCTACGCTCCGTTTGGCCGTCTCAGCTCTCCTGGCGTTCTAGGGGAACGTTTCCCAGACAGGTGCTCCGAGCCAGACAGTATTCCCATATAAACACTGGCAGAACCAATTCCCAGCCAATCCTCGGCAACAGCGTTCCGTTCCCATTCACCTGTCATGCTTCACTAGGAACACAAGTCATGTCTGTCCACCTGTTAGCTTAGGTAATGGTGGACTACTTTACAAGAACACACACACACACACGCATGCAAACACACACACAACACACACAACACACACACACACACACACACACACACACACACACACACACACACACACACCTACCACACACACACGACACACACACAACACACACACACACACACACACACACACACACACACACACACACACACCAACAGCATGCAGCTTCCTGAGGATTATCTCGCTGTGGTTAGTTTCTGCCCGGCTTGATAAGGCTCATTTCCTGCCCAGCGTCCAGTCTCTACAGGACCACACAAATCTCACACACACACACACACATCCAGACAGGCATGCGCGCTCACTGCACATGCATAAACAATCGCCGCTTATAGGTGTTTTATGTCCTCACAGCCGCTCCTGTGTCTTCCTACATGCCAAGATGTGTTTATGCAGTGCCAGACTGCCACTCTAAACTCATTTAGGTCGATTTTAATGGATGCCCAAAGCCAAGGACTCTCTCTGCACCCATTAGATCAGCAGTCCTGGCTGGGAAATGTAGCAATTTGCAATTTCATCTCAATGTTGTTCTCCCTCCATCTAAATATCTCTCTTTCACCCTCTACGTTCTCATCAGCAGACCTGTTTTTTTTTTAATTCACATTCCCCCTTTTTCTCTTTGACTCCCGATGTCTCTTGGTCTCAGTCTGCCTTTCAGACACTTTCTCCATTTATTTTTGCTGGTGCACTTTGAATGATTTTTCTCTCTCACTCTCTCTCTCTCTCTCACTCTCCTTTTTGATTTTTTTATGCAAGATGTCTCATTAAACAACTTCAAAAGTCAAAGTTTGGCTTTCTCTATCTGTGCTCCCATTTGCCTCTTTGCGCCTTTTTTTCCTGCTTCTCTGTCATTTTCTTTTTTCTCTCTTTGTCTCTCTCTTGCTCGGCGTCTCTGTGTGTACATGCTCAGCAGAGACTGAAAGAAGCCCCAGAACAGAAAGTGTGGGTGTATGCGAACAAGAAGGAGAGAAAGAGAGAGAGTGTGCCTGCGAGCCTCACTCTCCTTCTTTGCCAGTGTCTGCCATTAGGGTGTCAGTGGCAGAGTGAATTTATTTGCTGTGCGGTTACTGGGCTAATGATTGATGTTGCCCCAGCAAACAGTAAACCAATTAGAAGGCTGATGTAACGTCATTTTAAAAGCCTCCTAATCACGTTGCTCTTGAACCTGGGACCCGGGCCTTCCCTAATGAAGATTTATACTGGATCAAAGGAGAGCCTAACGCCATTAACAATAGATTGTATTCCACCAAAAATCACATTAGGACTTCTCTGCCCACCCCTCTCCCTCCCATCAGGCCTCTGCTAAATATATCTGCTGATTACAAGTGCAGATGCACAGAGGAATGGAGGAACAGGGGAAGTGCAGGAAAGACAGGCAGAGAGGGACGGAGAGAGTGGGCCTACGGTAGCTAATTGTTGAGAATAAATGTGAATGCTGATGAATAAACTCATCACTGCAGATGTGAATGTGTGTGTGTGTGTTCGAGAGAAGAATAGTTGCGAGGTGCTGATATAAGCACACAGGGCATCTAACAGCCAACAAGAGAGTGTCCAATGATGAAAGCGAAAGCTTAGAGCCAAGGAAACTAACTAGTTTGTCTGTGCTACACTGATCCTCCTGCTGGCACTTAAAATTCATTATCCCCTTACCTTTCACATTCCGGTGGATTATTAATGTCATATGGAAAGTAAGTACAAACACACCTACTCACTGGCAACCAATCTGCACTCTTCAGAGTGTAGGGGTTGCTTTCACTTGCATCATTGTTTTCTGGTAGTAGCTGACAAAGGTGCGAGGGTTACATTTAAAATTGAATCCATTAACAAATCACCAATTGTGATCAAATCAGCTTTTATGTTTCGTGAGACACAACAGAGGTGAAGTTCAGGAACAGAGAGAATTTTTTTCTTTCTTAGAAAACTGACTTCTAAAATTATTTGTGATGATTACAATCAAAGGATTTATTTCCCCTCATATAAAACCATCATTTCCATAACTTAACTTGTATATAATGTAAACAATATTTGCTGAAGTCCCTTTTCTTGATTTCCAGTCCTGCAAACAAATGCTGACTGCAGTGGAATGCAAACAAGCAGAAACGAAATGGCTAAAAGAACAAGATGTGACATTAAATTAAAGCGAAGCATTGCTTGGCATTTTACTGAGCAACGACTAAATCAGATCAGGAAATGGACACATGATGAGGTAATGCAGTGACCCAGGTGATGGATGACATATTGATGCATAAATGAAATGAATGAAAGGATAAAAAGGGTGGATGAATGGAGAGGTCTCTTACCCGTGGAGGAGGGCTGGGCCCGGAGCAAGTATGAGTCATCTGGGTGGGGCTCCAGGTGAGAGTGGGTGGAGTTTTTCTCCAGCAGGGGCACCTGGCATTCCCTGATCGGTGGAGACGGGCCGGGGGAAGGGTGGTGTGGGGCGGACGAGGAGGACGGAAGGGACGGAGGGAGCAGGGAAGAGGAAGAGGTTGGAGGGAGTGGGCGACCTGGAGGATGGAGGGAAAGAAAGAGGGGAGAGAAGGAGGTGGGGGGGGCGTTAGACAAAACAGATGGCAATGACTGACAGTGATACAGGGGCCTGTTCACAGAAGTAGCTTCACTGAGAAATCTGGATAGTGTTGTTTATCAAATCCAGAAGCCCCTAAAGGGTTGATTCATCCGAACTGCAAATAAACTACATTTTCTCACTTTGCTCTGGTATATATTGCCATGTACATAGTTTTGGTTTTATTTGTCTGGGTTTTAAAATTCTGTAGCTGTCTGAGATTTCTGCCTCCAGCTCAACACAGAGATGAATGGAAATTAATGGAACTGTCAACATTTTTCATTGTCTCTCAATGAAATTGTTCTGGTGAAAGTTGTGGAAGGTGTGTTTTGTGGAGTATCCAGACCAGACTAACTGGGATAAAATATAGCTTTTGAATTTTGATTTTCTTTTTTTGTGTTTGCGTAACTAGAAATAAAAAAAAAAAAGAGAATGACAACTTAAACTTATTTTTCCTTTTTTAATAATTTGGTTGAACCACCCCTTTAAAATTGGGAACATGGAATGATGTAAAACCTGCTGCAAGTAATCCAGTTAACTCGTGAGTAAACTTGCTTCTTGGAACAGCCGCCTGGTAACAGCAATGTAAAGCAGTTTTGATACGAACACAAAAGCTTGCAGAGACTGGAAAAAGTCAGCATGAAGACAGATTCACACAGAGACACATATCTCCTAAACACATTAACGAGTGACAAAGAAATTTTTACTTTTATTTTGTTCTTCCAACAACAACCAAAAACCAAATGATTTGCTGCACTGAGGACAGACACAGAACAGTCTCTGCCACACAAAATAAGTTAGTGACAATACCAAGACAATGCAAAATACTAAAATGTACCATAACTAATCAATCTAAAGTTTACACAACGCTACTGGTCGCACCAGACCAAATGAAGCCATAACTGTAAAACTCTTGAGGGTATTTCAGAAGGTCAAATAGTGATATAAGATTTGGGATAAGAGGCTCTACATCCATTGTATGACTGTCCTCTACATGCGTAAGACAAGAGGAAGTTAACAGCCGAGTCTTTAAATAGTAGGAGCCATGGGACACGTGGACACAATCAGGCTGTCCCATACACCAGAGAGAGAAGAGAGGGATATAGAGAATTCACTCTACTCTCCAAAGGTTTGGAATCAAGGACAAAGACAAATCTAATAAATTCTATTTAGAGACGGCGCAAAATATAGAATAATTATGTCTGCCATATTTGCAGCTCAATCAATCAACAATATGGTAAGAATGAGGCCACCGAGTCCAGCCAATCCACCCAAGGACTCAGGTTATTACAACTCTTAATTAGATAGTCAACCAAAGACGCTTTGACACACTGATAATCACTTATTTTCTCCTGATTCCACATTCAAAATGATAGCCCTGAGCGCCAGAAAAGTTTGCTTTAAACAGCTTCACAAATAAACCTTTTTTTTTTTCTCTCTATTCCTCAGTCACGTCTCGTCCTTCGCCTTCCAACACTGAATCGTAAGGGGTGGGAGGGGGAGAAAAAATAGGCTTGCTCAGCTCTAGTTTTACAAACTTTATCTTTCTTTTACCACTAAAAACTTCACAAAAAAAAAAAAAGGAGAAGTTATAATGTCTTGCCTTTGAGTGAGGCACTTCTCCTTTCATCATACTTTTTCTTTTCATACCAGAAAAAAAAAAAAAAAGAGTTGAACAGAGGAGGAAAAGGAAAGAAAAGCTGTGAGATTTTGAAAAAAAAAACCATATATAAAGTTTGCTGAACATTCATCATCATACTTTTTTTTTTTTACTTTTTTTCTCCTTTACTTACTGACACTTCTTCAGAATACAGATGTGGTGTGATTGTAATTTGACAGCTTTCACCTTTCCATCACAGAGTATTGATAGAAATCAAAATGTGTAAAGGCCATGATAGATGGGCGGACTCTTAGGCAATAGTGCGATATTGCTTGCATCAGGGAAACAGTACCTCGGGGGGTGAGCGGGATCAATGTAGGCATCATTTAAAAAAACACAAACTGGTTGGACACAGTTGTTGTATGCTGGCTCAAAATGGAGCACATTAATCATGGAAAATATACGTATCCACACGAGCCCAGGTGTCAACGCGGCTTTATAGAGATGCATTTGATAGAAACAGAGGCAGAGTGATGCCTCTGTCCTGCTGTCCAGACTGTTCCAGCTTAGAGTCTTTGCGTCACGGAAACCAGAGCTAGGATCGATCCACAGCCCCACGTTAACTACACCCCAGAGAGATGCCATCCTTGTCTTCTGTTTAGGTATGTGTGTGTGCGCGCGTTTGTGTGTTCGGTCAATCTCATCAAAGCAAACAGAGAAAAATGGATAAACAATGGCAAAGTAAACACTGTGGCCAACAGGAGGGAAAAGGAAGAGAAGCAGGAGAGGGACAGCGAGAGATGGATGGAGAAGGGGGAAAGACAACGAGGTCACGGGGGTAACCAGGGGACTGGAGAGTGAGAGAGAGATAGAGAGAGAGAGTGAGGGAAACGAATGGAGGAAACAGAGGACAGTCCAGAAGCTATGAGCTGACAAAACTTATTGCCAATAAAAAACGAGAGAGAAAGCAATAGAGGAGGGTAATTAGGAGGGGAGGAGGCAATAAGACGGGACTGAATAGTGGAAGATGGAGGACAGTAAAAACGGGATGAAGGGGTAAAGAGGGAATAAGCCATGGACACATGCACAAAAAAAAAAAAAAAAAAAAAGCTGCTGATCTTAATGAATCAATCATTCACTTCAGCTGATGGCGAGAATGGATCTGGCTATTTGCATATTTCACAAGGCCTTTAATGAGGCTATTGGTGACAACAGGCAATGGAAAATATGTGTGTGTCTGTGTGTGTGTGTGTTTGTGTGTAGTGGCACACCTTTACGATTGTTTTATTGCTATTGTATGTTTTTATTACGTGTGTACACAATTGTGTGTGTGTGAGCTTGTGCAAATAAGGTTATGTGTATGCGAGTGTAGTTATTAATATTTTAAATCACTTTAATTACGAAAAAAGGAAAAATTGCACTAGTTGGCCAAAAGCAATTAAGGGAACTTTAATCTCCTTAGCAATTATGCTGTGGGGCATCCTTAACTCAGTCATTTCTGCCCGCTACATTTCTAGAAAGGTCAGTGGAAATTGCTTTGTGTTATTAGAACAAAGACTTGGCAATGAGCTCACTTGGTTCTCTTGATGATTTGTTCGTTGCCATCCTTCAGCCGCCTCCCCGGCCATCTGTATACATCTCTTAATCCTTCTCTCTGTGCAAGACTCTCACTCTCTGAATCTACAGTTCTCTCACAAGTGTTGATTAGTGTGAAAAATAAGTGTATCATGGGGGAAAAACTAAGCATCCTAAGACTGTAGCACTGTATTAAAGGCATTAGTGGAGTCCCTTGATGATTTGATAACAATGTAAAAAGAAACACTATCGTCATTAGTTCGTTGGGTGAGCACCAGGCTTTGACTTGATTGTGAGTCATGCAAGTGTAGGGGCTTTGCCTGTTGCTGCGCTACTGTGTGTTCCCATTGAGTCATCTCAATATGAGTTTTTTTATAATCTAGCGTTTCTCCATGAAGCGATTCTTTACCATGCAATGGCATTACACGTCAGACATAATTCTGCTTGTTGACTCTCCTCCTCGTCTCTATTTCTGTCCCTCCCTCCTTCTCCTGCCTCGCTCCGTCCATCCGTCCACCCATCTGGCTGAGGTGAGGAGTGGTAGGCCGAGGAGAGCGGAGTGGAGCGAGGGATGGAGCGACAGCTGGAGCCCAGTCAGACAAGGAGAGACAAATTACCCCTCTAACGAGAGCCATTCATCATCTCTTCATCTCTCCCTTCTTTCATCCCTCTCTTCCCCCACACCTCTATGTGAAATACAGTGCACCTGGATGGCAACTCCGGGAAACAAAAGAAATAAAAAAAACAAAAAAAAAAACAAAACAAAACAAAAACACATCGATCCACCATACAACTTTACACTTGATGTTGTTGTCATTTAGTCGCTACTCATGCAGCTCGTGCTGCTAAGCCAATCAGCACGTGCTTCTATTAAGATGACGGAAAAATAACGACGAGAAGAGGGGGGAAACAACAAGATAAGAGAGACGTGCAATGATTGAATGAGCGGCGCGCGGGAAAGAGGGAGGAAAAAGTGACACACCCATGCTGGCACATGCAGAGACTCATTACCATGGCTGCTGTCAGCACAGATGTTGGACTGAGGGGGAGCTGTCAGTCAGTGTGTGTATGTAAGTATGCATGTGTGCGTGTGAGTGTGTGTGTATGTGTGATAGCGTCTGACAGTGATCTGAGGGCTATTTAGTGATGACAGCTGCTGACACAATGGGCCCTTTTCTCTATTTATCTATACAGTGCAGTCTGTCTCCTCAATCTCATCTCTCTTCCTGTTCCCCCCTCCTTCCCCTTTTCTGAAATCATCGCCTCCTCTTTCCTCTTTATTCACTCCTTTTTAATATTTCACATTTAGCTTGACTGTGGCAAGACGCACACCTGTTGTTGTCTGTATGTGTGAGCAACAAATGGATGCTGCTGCCTATCCAGAAATGGTCCGAGTTCATCCGCTTCATACCTCGAATGTGTTCTCCCACAACCTCCCTGTCTTTTCTTTCCTCTTGTAATCAGCGTCACAGTAGAAAATGAGTGATAAAATGAGTAAAGCGGGAAGGGAAAAATGAGAGGATGATTCAACAGACGTGTTTTAATTAATAAAGTTGGGCTTTCACAGCCTAAAGAGATGATTGTATCACTGGCTCTTCCTTTGATGTGTAACAGAGTGTCTGGGTTCTTCTCTGGCCTAGAGCTCTCCTCTGCTCACGCTCAGTTTCTCTCTTTCATCTCGCCTGCATCACTCCATCGCTCCACAACTACAGTGGCCCTCTTCCCAAACAGGCTGATCCTCCACACACACACACACACACACACACACACACACACACACACACACACACACACACACACACACACACACACACACACACACACACACAGCCTACAGCGGAGGCTGAAGACGCCTTCTGGCTGGGAAATAGGTGCTATACAGACTCACAGCGTCACATTGTTTTGTTCTATATTCCGGTGTTTCTCGATTTCATTTTGTATATTTCCTTCCAGGATCATAACAGAGGCTCATCACTACTATTTCAATCGTTTACTTTAAGCTAGCTTTTAGGAAACTACTTTTTTGTAATTATTAACTTGTAGCTAACTATTTCAACCATTCATCTGTTACTTTTAGTTATTTTAACCATTTATCTATTAGCCTACTTTTAGCTAACCATTTTACCCACTTATTACTTTTTAGCCCTTTCAACTTCATCAATTACTTGAAGCTAAAATTTTGTAATTATTTACTTTTAGCTAACTATTTTAACCACTTATTTACATTTTAGCGATAAAATCAAAATCATAACTGTTAGCTTTTTCAAATCAGATCAAACTTTACTGAAGTGTGAGGTAACATTAACCACTGGTTGAGAATCACATGTTTACAGCAAATGATGTCTGTATATGTGATGATGAGCAGAGCAGAGAGAATATAGGTGAAAACATAAAGGCAGAAAACCTCAAGAGATGACATTTGCCAATTACTTTGTTCCATCTTTTCAATCACAGAATCAAACCATCAACTGCACCTCTACTGAAGATGGCACTCAGTGACTGAGGCCATTCAGAAATAATAGGTTCTGATTAGCCACCTCTTAACAATATCTTTTGACCTTGATATAATGTGGAGTGCACAGGAATAATACAGACCCATTACATACTAATATCAACAGAACTTTGGAAAGATAGACAAGTTGATGATGAATTGAATGGCAGCGTTCTTCTCATCTAAACATCGAGAACATTCACAACACTCACAGAGACAGAGACAAACCCCCAGATTTCTTTGAGAGTTGTGACGTGGTAGATGACCAGCGCCACTAAGGCACTCAAAGTGCAAGATAGTACACTACACAGTGCTGCAGTGAAAGAACCCCACAGCGTGAATTCTAACAAGACATCATCTCTGAGTAATTCCAACATCTAGTTCACTAGGTCGTTCCCCACTCCTCTTCTCACTCAAGTGGCTGTTTTTTTATTTTCAGAAGAGCAGAGATGAGGACAGACACAAGCTGACACGAAGCAATGCACTCAACCCTTTGACCCAGACGTACAAACGCAGCCCAGCACCTATCTGCATCTGCTAATTGAAATATGCCTCCCTGTTGCTGGGAAATGCAAGTGTGTGTGTGTGTGTGCGTGTGTGTGGGTGTGTGTACGTGGCTATACATAGCATTAGGATGCTACAGCACACCCATGCTGTCCATTGTCAGATATGTCCACTGCGTAACTTGGGGCAACCATGGAGGCTGCATTACCATATAAATTACATCCATGTTGTTGGTGCTGCTGTGGATTGATGGTATTGTTATGGATTCTTCACATTGGACCCTCATTGAAAACAATCAAAATAAATAGCCTCCTCCTCCTACATAAATGCACGCACACGCACGGATGCATGAGCATGCACACTCGCTTGTAACTGCACGCACGTATATACAAGGATGTGCATGTGAAAACACACTCAAGCACACACAGACCCTCAACCCCAGGTGCAGAGAGATAGACACTCATCCTTTCAGCCTTCCATTACCTCTGAGCATGCTCCGTAACGACTGAAAGGAACACATCTGCAAAGGGGGAAATGTCTGTCCGTGTATGTGTGTATCTCCATGTGTATATTCACAATGAGAAACTTGCAAAACCTGTAATAATACATAAGCTTTTTACTGCTGCTGTGTTCAATAAGCAACCCAATGCCTATTTATGAATCAATTTGACAGCAGCAGAAAAAATGTAATTGTAAACTTCAGGGCAGAAAAAATAATAAAATATAAATCAGCAACAAAATAATAATATATACTGTAATGTATAAAATATAATAATGGAGTAACAACGACCGTACAAAATTATGTCATTTCTTGCCACAGAAAAGATGCTGGAGTTTAAAAAAAATACCACCCAATTATTTCGAAATTTGTTATTCGAATTATAAAATACAGTGACAGCAACTGTACCATGCCAAAGGATAAAAAAAAAAAAAAGAAAAAGAATATATTTAAGGGCCAAGCTAAACAATTTTTCCACATTAAATCTGAATGTCTCACATTGCTGGAAGTAGATTTTATGGTACAAGCAAGACTGCTTCCACAGTCTCTCACTTGAGAGAAGGGTTGAGAGTGACATATGGACAAGGTCTTTCATGGCTGGAGATGGCACTTGGCCTCGGCACGCAGTAAAAACTAACAAAACAACACGAACCTGCTTGCAAGCTTTGGACAGACCTTCTCAGATTTATATTGTATCTGGAAGACCAATATCTGTATGCATGTTATCTTGACTGGAGAAAGCTTTTAGATGTTGCAGGGTGAAAATCAGCAGGGTGAAATGCTTGGAAAGAGCTTTTCCTCCAATCTTCCATGCTGCTGAGAGTTTAGTCACATGAACAAATTTGGAACTACGGACTGTTGTGGACATGAATTAGGGAGGGAATACAATCTTTCAGCACAAAATCAGATTTCACCTGCTTGTCATGTAAAAAAAAAAAGAAAAAAAGGTGAGTTACAGTTAAATTTAAGATAAAAACCAGCTTTGATTAAAGCTGTAATTAATGTTTACTAAAAGATTAAGACGAGGGTGCTAAACTGTTGTGATAAAGATAAAGGTAAGGATTTGGAAAGAAAGAAGCTTTGCCAGAAATTAAAACTTAATTCACTATTCAACACATCTTCAGTAATTAGCACTTAAATATGAGTCATTGAGGCTTAAATGAAATGTTTACACCTAAATTTCCTAAATAATGTCTGATAGTTCCAGCTACTGCCTGTTTTTAATCATATCCCCGGCACACAATCATTTTATGGTGGATGGAAAATGTTTTTCTTTCCACTTGCAAAGAACGCAAACTGCATTTGCATTTTAAGATAGGTCTCATTTCATGAAATTTTTGGGATACAAGGCTCACGCAGAAACTACACTACCCGCAGTCACTCAACATCTGAAAGGACGACAGTCATCAGGAATCAAATGCATACGGAAATTACCCGCAAGAGGTAGCGTGAAAAACACATACGAGTGCACAGGATACATGAAATTTAACACATGTAACATACAACATACTGTAAATACACACACTTTCATATTCACACAGGTGCCTGCACAAATAGCTACTCAACATAGCAGGGCTCCACCGAACAAACCTGCAATTGCTGTGGTTGCTATGACAATCTAGTTCCGTAAAAAGCACGAAAGGAACAGAAAACAGCTGAAAAACAAAGAGAAAAAAAAAACAAAGAAAACTAAAAAGATTTGACAGAGAAAAAAGGAAAGAACTGAGGGAAGAAGAACCCTGGGAGAAAGAGGAGATGGTAAGTGATCCGGATCCGGATTTGCCAGTTTTCGACCTTGTGCAGTCAGAGATTGCGTTTTGTATTGTAATCTCATGAATAAACTCGGTTTGAGTAAAGTCTCTTCTTTGTGTGTGATGTTACATTATGTGCTTGGGTGTTGAGTGTGAGACTGAGCTTGTGAGGCTGAGTCAGCAGAGTCTCCTTTGACGATTAGCAAACACAGACATGCGCACATGCATACGGAGAGTCCCTGGTATCCTCTACACTGGGATCAGCCAAAAGAGGGGTGATGTATTTAGAGCCAGTGGATAATGACTGTACTGTGGCCTGTTGCAGAGAGAAACCTCTCCTCTCTTTGATCTTCTGCAGTCTCTATTTATAGCAACAACAGAAAAAAAAGGACTGAGAGCTGAAAAACACCATAAGCCACATTATATTCCCTCTAACTAGCTTACTGTTGAGCATTGCGCTCTCACTCTCTCTCTCTCTCTCTCTCTCTCAAGGTGAACAGGATGGAGTCTCCACAATCTGGGCCACATTTGCTGAGCCTTTTGTGCCTTGATTCAGACGCATTCTGTGCCTTAGAGACATGTGTGTTAATTATCAAAGCAGTTTGCCTGACATCTGAGGTACGCCTTGTGTGTCCGTACCTTTTATGCAGGTGATACAATAACTGCTGTTGATTCCCCAGGACTCACAATGACTTACATTTGTGAGGGCCATTGTTGCAGGTATAATTTTCACCTTTCAACAACAGTAGCTGTGGCAAAGCAAAGTTAATCAAACTGGAGCTCCTGTTAGTTTGTCTGTGGACAAATACTTTCTTTTTTTTTTAACTTTGTTGTCATTTTTAGTGAATGCTCTCTTTTGTTGAGGCGTCCACATTAAAGTGGCTTGAGTTTTTTTTTTTAAGCAACATTCCTCTGTCTAGCTTTTCATTTAACTCTTTTTTTAAAAAAAGTTTTATATTTTCATCCATGCTCGTCATCAGTATCAGAATGTGCTTAGGAGGCGGACCTAAGTCCTTGATTGCATAATTAGCCGCTGCCTTAGTAAATCAGATGTTAATTACATGCAGATTGCGAGCTCAAACAGAATGATGGGAGTAGCACAAACTTGCACCTCGTTTTCATGGAGGTAACATAAATCTGGCCTGTTATCTCCCGGCCTCCCTCCTTTGTGTTTGTGAGTGTGCAGAGAGGAGACGAGAGGAGAGGGAGGGGATTGGAGATTACCATGCATGTCTAGTCCCTTTGAAGTAGCTGCTACTTTGGTCATGGATTGCTAAATGGATATGGATGTGTGTGTGTGTGTGTGTGTGTGTGACGGGGATAGGTTGAGTCACAAGCCTCTGAGGCCCACTGTTCATGTGGTGAGAGAAAATACTAAAACCCTTCATTTCCATATAGTACATGTATAAGAGTATTCATCTTTCTATCTATCCATCTATCTATCTTTTTCTACAAGAAGATGCAATCGTCATACTGAGTTACAATTAGCACAGCTTGCATCAGCTGACATCAGCTCACTCAGAGGAATATGGAAGTCCCCATGCTGATGGACCTCACTTGCAGTTGTGCGTCTAGGTGTACGCCTGAGTGTGTGTGTTTCGGAGCGCTTGTTTGTGTGCCCATTTTGCACAAACACTCTCTTGCAAACGTGATGCAACTCTCCAAGGCACTACCTGTAAACCCATTCAGCTCATAAACAGTTGTGCCCAGCCAAGCAGAGGCAAAAGCCTTTACTAGGCACTGGAGGAGACAGACAGCCCAGTCAAAATGCTCAACGTTAGGCTATTAGTCTCACCCCCTCGCTATGAACTACAGACCTCGGAGACAAATATTAAATGCTAATCTTTGTAGGACGAAGCCAAGTCAGTCAGTTTAAGCTGAGAGCGTTGAATGAGATTTTTAATTACTGCATGACCTGGGGTATATTAGCGCATATTAATGAGGATCATTAACCTAGAGGTAACTAAGACCCCTCCTTCTTAACTACAACTGATAGCACCTCTGCTGTCTTGACGCTAAAATATCAGTGTGTGCATATGTTTGTGTGCGCGCGAGTGTGTTTTTAAAGAAATGTTTCACAGATGGCTTATTCCATTCTTTGTAATAAACTGCACGTCCTTGGTAAAAGAAAATAACTGGAGTCCATGTCCTTTCACACCTAAGGAATTATACGGCTGAAAGCCTGATCTCTTGACCAACAATACCCAGTGCTGCATACACAACCTTGGCTTGTAACTTTTAATGTCTTATCGTTCCTGTTTGTTAAAAATGAAGGATGAAAGGTGCAGGCGCTGTAGAAGAAAACATTTTCATCTTGTCTTTTATGCAGGTGAAAAAAAATAAAAAAAATTCAATGGGTAGCAAGTAGCTACAGCACAGAGCAAAATGAAAGATGAGCAGAAGGAAAGAACAATTTCAATCGACATATGTAAAGGTCAAGGTAATTTCAATGGATAAAGAAGAGGAGAAACGGGGGAAAAAGGGAGGAATTTTCCCGTCCCTACTTTGACTACAAGAGGTTGAGGCGGATCACAGCAGAGGAGGGCCCACTCTCCACCTCCTGCAGTGTAAATGCCACAGATGATAATGACGTCATCCACCCATCGTTTCTGTAACACCACCCTCCCCGTCCCTTCCTCCAGCCACGTGTGCCAGCTTCAGTCTTGTAGTGCCATTAGACCGCAGTCTCAGTGGTATAGAGGCAGACGCTTTTATCTCAGAAGAGGGCGGACCAGCCGTATTTGGCTTGTAACGTTTGCTCAGCGCACACACACACACACACACACACACACACACACACACACACACACACACACACACACACACACACACACACACACACACTCACACACACACACACTCATTCACTCGCACTCTTCTTTATCTCTTACTCTGTCCATTTCTCTGCACTCTCCTGTCTCAGCAGTTTATCCTTTCATCTTTACATAACTGTGCGGTCCCTCAGTGACCTGCTCTAAAAGTAGTTGTTCAACAGTATACACACGCAACACCGCTACTCTGCAGTGCAGGGACCCATCCACCTGAGCCTCGTGTCCCACTCCAACTCTTTTCTCATGTCTCCGCTCATGTCTATACACCAAGTGGAATAATAAAAAGATATATATATATATATCAATGTGATAGCGAGAACAGGGGCCAGTGTGAGGGAGATTCAGATGCTCTGATACACACATTGGGCAAAATATAGGGCAACACAGCAGAGGGAACAGTGCTCCTCGCAGTGAATCTAAAGTAAGAATGAGGGCCATGTTGTTGAGAGTTCTGGGTGGTTACATGCACAATAGGAGCAATCACTTGAGTGGGCTGTTCAGTCTGGTGCTGGTATGGAATAATGGGGCATAATACTGCTCTCTGGTAGCCATTTATATTACATAATCTGATGATAAGTGTAGTATGGCTGAATGCACCATTTAGTGTTTATGCAGTGTTTGAATTTAGACTATGGCAAGTGGGGCCGTGGTACATTTTATGTAAATTGTGTGTCTGAATGTGTGCGCCTGCCAGTGTGTAAGTGTGTGTATGCATCTTGCTTCAGTACACTGTGCATTAATTGCCATTCCCAGTGGTCGTCAAGAGTGCGCAGGACTCCTCTGGGACATCTGCACCTTCATTAGACTCTACTGATCATCACGCTGCAGCACCAAGAGAGGGCCTGTTCCCCTCTTTCATCACTCCTTCTTCGCTTCAGTACTCCCTTGCCTCTCTCTCCCATTCTGCCAGCCCTCTGCATCGTTTTTTTTTTTTTTTTTTTTTTTTTTTTTTTTATAAGTTGCATTATCTCTTAACCAGACCCTGCAGTGTTGTTTTCTTTAAATGTTATCTTCATGGCATTTCTGGCTTTATTAGGCCGCTGCAGAGAGCAGGAAAGCAAGGACTGGAAAGAGTGTGAAGAAACAAGTGAGAAAGTTCTAGACTAGATGGACTTCAACACAGCCGCTGTGTGCTCTGTGCCCCCCCCCCCACTTTAACCGCTGTTCCACCGGGTACCCTGCTCCCTCAATTTGTAATGGCTTATGAGTTCACCGCCTCCCCTCTCATCTGTCAAAATTTCTGTCACTTTACCCCCTCCCCACTTCTTCCCCGCCCTCATCTTGCACTATCTTTTGCATTTTCATTCCCATCAGCCCTCCTTTCATCATTATCTCTCAGTTAATACTTCTCACTGTCTCGATCCCCAGCGCAAGTGGTTCTTACCCCCAGGGGGTAGGTTCGCTAGCACTCCGCAGACCCCCACAGACATGTAATGCACCCCATGCCCCCCCATCTCCCTCCCGTCCCCTCCCCTCCGACTCAGCCCTCCTCTCTCTCTCTCTCTCCCCTCCTTTCTCCGCAGTGGATGAGAGACGCCAGCTGGAGGAAACAGAGAGAAATGGGCCCAATTACAGCATTGGGAACTGAAAGTTGGCTAATTAACTCTAATTCGCTAACAAACTGCTTTTTCACCAAGAATCATCTCTCTCTGTCACATGGCACACACATGCACGAGAAATCGCATTTGCATGCGCTGCCAAATAAAAAATGCACATCCACACAACTGCAGGTACACATGCACACACACAAAAAAATTACCCTCACTCCCTACCCATCTATACACACACACACACAAGCTCACATGCCCACACAAATGCGCACGGACCCACTTGCTCAGCTGTATTTACCGCAAGGGCAATATGTTGATTACGTTAGAGTGGCTGATTATTGCACAGTGACAGTAAAGGAAACAAATGTCTTTCATAGGCAGGCATCTATCTCAGCGAGAGGGCTTCTAGCAATAGACTATAGCAGCAAATGACTGCGCTGTATCCTGCTATGACAGACAAAAGAAAGAAGAGGGCAGGAAGAGGAAGAAGGGGGGGGGGGCTGATAAAGAGAAGAGAGTGATTGCACAAATGAGGTTCAGGGAGAACAAAAAGAAGTTAGTGGAGCACCAGGTGGAGAGGGGAAAACAGATGAATAAAAGTTGAAATAAAAAAAAGTGAATGGATGGAGGGAGAGGATTAGATGGAGTGAGAAGATGGATAAGGAGCGACTCTCTGGGTTTTGTACTGATGCTGTGAAACAGTTTTCCCTTACAACAGGATAATGGTGGTTAAAGGCAAGAACAATAGGTTTATCTAGAGTGAAGATGCTATCTGGGGTGAAAAAAACAGACACACACACACATACACACACAAACTCTCCCACACACAAACACACACAAGCTGTAGGATGTTTCATTACTTGTGCGTAACAGATTGTATGGGAAATTATAGTGTAGGCGGAACTTAGACCAATAAGTTTGTCAATGTTGAATTATCATAACGGGTGTCCAGTGGGCACAGCTCTTCTGAAATGCCAGTACACACACACACACACACACACACACACACACACACACACACACACAGATACACAGATACACAGACACACACCACGCCATTCTTAGTGAGTCAGGATATCCTCTCATCCCCCTCAGTGAATCGTGAAATCCTCCTGGCATTACCAGACACGATAAGAAGCATCTCGCATACATGTGTGTGAATCGACAGCACACACAGCACACACACACACACACACAAAGACATACACGCTCACACATTTAACACCTGACCACAGAGCAGATGGTTTAAGATGGAAAAATGCCACTTCTCACTTCTGGCTGCACCTTTCACTTGCACTCCATCATTCTCTCTCCCTCAATCCTTCCTTCTGCATCAACTCACTATTTTCTCTTC
This sequence comes from Seriola dumerili, assembly GCF_002260705.1. Lineage (NCBI taxonomy): Eukaryota > Metazoa > Chordata > Actinopteri > Carangiformes > Carangidae > Seriola > Seriola dumerili. The sequence goes on along the minus strand of NW_019174416.1, from coordinate 3,908,015 downwards.
CAATAAGTTTCTGCTCATAGCTTTTTCTCTGCGACTCTACCTTTGTCACCAATTCCCCCACGACGACACTGATAGTTACTCCTCTTCCTTTATCGCTGTGTTTCTGTGATCCACCTTCTTTTCGTCTTCCACTTGCTCCATCTCTGTCCCTCTCACACCTCATTAGTGATGCTAATACTCCATGTAATAGAGGACACCATTCACAGTGTGTGTGTGTGTGGGCGTGACCACACACACTCTGGAAGGGACTGTGTCTGGGAAGGGGAGATGAGTTTTCCCCCTCTGATCCCATTTCTCCGTCTGGGCCCTGCTCTCCTTCTTGCTGGGAGAAAATCCGATGGAAATGCAATCACAATCAGTTAGGGTCCAGACGAGGATGGACACATGCACGCAGGCACACACACACACACACACACACACACACACACACACACACTCTATTCCACTCCCGCAAGGGAGCCATGCAGAAAATTGTTTTGGACATGGTGATGAGGAGAGGAGGGGGTCTGGGGTGTGGTGAGGGGGGACTTTTTAATTTACATTTTTAATGTAAAATATCATTCAAAGAGGGAAAGTTAGGCATCCCATTATACCGCGTCATTATTACACACAAGGCACATCCGTCTCAGGGTTCTGTGTCCTGAAAAATATGCACATGCGCACACGCATAAACACACGTATGAGCAACCTGCTGAGCCCTCCAGCCATAATCACCAAGTTAGAAATGTGGCTCTTCCTCAGACACCATAAATCTGGAAAGGAATCTATCCTGTTCTCCAGATATCATCAATCACAGATAATCTACGTCTTTGGATCCCCTTCCTCTATTCACAGCCATCCAGGAAGGGTCACTTTGAGGAAAACTATGAACTCTTCATACGAGAGGGTGATGATGCAGCTGCTCATGTCAGGACTGGAGAACAGGTGCTCGTACCTAAACGACAAAATTATTTGACAATACAAAAATAAATCATATCAGTCTTTTCTTGTCTCCTGCCTCTATAGTTGAGGTTTAGTTAAGTTTAGGTAAAATAAAACTACTAGGGAAAAGTTGTGGCCATGGTTAAAAGAAGCCAACACTGACTGCAGGAAGTATGTGAGATGTGAGTCTTCGTCTTCGTCGTCAAAATGAGGCACTATGACAACATCACGCTACCACAGAGAGAAAATACTCTCGCTTTGTATGACCACAAGAGGTTGCTTTTTAGGGAAACTGTGAACATAAGTTATTTCAAGTGTTGGAACTAATGGTGACAGCGTTTTGAATAATCATTGCCACTTTAAAACTTCCAAACATGTTTCCAGTCATGATCATCAGCTTTAAAGCAGCAGTAATCAGCATTTTTTTTTTTTTTTTTTTGCATGACTCTAAATGAAAAGCTGCACATCACACATCCTTTTTTGCTCTGTTATGGATTTCACCAATTCCCGAGGGAAATATCTGGCTCTTTAGCTGCTAAATGCTCCTTTACGTTCTCCAGCTGCTTGCTAACCAGTCAGCCTTTTGGTGCTGAGCAGGTAGCAGAGCTTTTGAGGATGGTTGAGCATGAAAACGTGGTGAGACTGAACTACAGCTTTAAAGTTGTGGGTGGTGAATCAAAGACAATGAGCTAAAAGTCAAACGTGAAAACTCCCCACAGAGCTGAGGGAGACATCGGAGCTGGGGAGATGATTCTCTGTGGGTTCATCACTATGCGCTATCTCTTCAACATTACGTAGAGTCATTTCACGCATTGTTCTTACCACATATTTTGTAGTGCAGCTTTAATTAGGAGCCTTCAGCCAGTTCTGTCAGTGTGGCGCTGCTGACGTACAGTATTTAGGACTGCATTAAGTTTTCCATGTTAGTTTGAAGGCAAAACAAAACAATCTAGCAGTCAAGAGAACAATGCAATATGCTTATGCAATGTGAGGGTGAAGCCCAGCAAACCACAGACTACTTTATCTAAAGGCGGTGGTTTGCTTTCAAATATGGATCATGTGTATCTGTTCAATATAAGCTGTTGATTTCCACAACAGCGCAAACACAATAAACGGCTCACAGCGGCAAATCATAATCGCAGCCTTTCTAAACTCTTGCTCTGCTCAATCAAACGAGACACTTCCCGCCGTTAGCGTCGCCCGCCTCTGAGGTCACAGTCGGTGATGTCATGCCAAAATGAGACTCTGTGGCCCCTCAGAGGCCCCTGAGGCTCCTTGTGGCCTGCCCATGTCATAAACAATCAGCGTCAGGCCATCAGTCTGACATACGGGCCGCCGTGGGGGTCAACCACCTGCAGGAACACTAGTGGTGATTCCTCTAATGGCGTGTGCACATGTCTTTGCCTTTGAATGTATGTGAAACCATCTGCACACTCTGCTGCACCTCAAGGATGACTCGTAGTTTTTTTTTTTTTTTTTTTTGCCGCGCATGTATGTCTGTGCATACATTATCAACATCTGTGTGTGTTTGTGTGGACTAAGAGGACATCTGCCCATGTCAGCAGTGATTTAAATGTCCTCTAAACAGGAGTGTGCGGTGACACGCCGTTAATAAACCCTCCATCTGACGGCTAAATTTGACTGATGCCGATTTGTGTAAACAACGCTATGTGTCTATTTAAAACTTGGTCCCTAACCTAGCAGTAATTCAAATTCAAAACCTGTTTGCTCATCATATCGAATAGCAATCTTAAATCAGCAGGATTTGTGTCAGTGCTCTGATAATCATCCTGCAAAGACCTGCTTGTCAAAAAAAGTGTAGTTTCACAAAGTAATGCAAACACACGGTTGGAAAGTGAACCCGACACTGCCCTTCCTCTCCTTCCTCCTTTTGTCTCTCTCCTTTCATGCTGTTTTTTGTCCTCTACAAGTCTCCTGCAGTTCTTAAAGGCTGAGACGGCACTGTGGGAGTCTGATCACAACTGAGTCCACAAGCACACACACGCAGACTGACACACACACAGTGAGTTTGCTTTTGTGTTACAGGAAAAAAAAACAAAAAAAAAATCTGCACCTTTAGAAGTGTGTCTGTCAAAATTAAATTGCTGGCTGCATTACAAGCCTTTGAAGGTATTGAAAAACCATTTTTACAATCACCCCACAGGCAGGTAGAGAGAGTCTGTGTGAGTGTGTGTGTGTGTGTGTGAGTAGTTAGACAGTTTCCACTCGGGATAAGTAATATTCTCTGTTCTTTTAGTCAGTTTGCAGTTGATTATTATTGTCTTGGCTACAGTTTGTTGCTGAGCTTGTTGTTGTACCTCAGCCCTCTAGCCACCCACCATGTCTTCGTCTGGATAATCTTTACCTCTTTCTTCCCTTCGAACTCTAAGCAAAGTCATTTCTCCCTGAGACCCCCCGCTGGGGAGAAACAAACTTTCAAAAGCCAGCAAAACAATGAGTCACACGTACACACATTCCTCTATGAAAAGACACACTCCCGCAGAGGGACATCACAGAACGGACATAATGGCTTTCTGATAATTGTTCAGAAAGGTGACGTTTGTGTGAGCACCACTAAGTGCTTGAGCTCAGCCGCATGGAATGAGCCTGGAGTTAGTCACAACACGGACAGATGACCAACAGTATGGTCAGGGGCTGAAACAGACTGACACACACACCCCTATACTCACACACACACACACACACACACACACACACACACACACACACACACACACACAGAAGGGCTATCAGCTGAGGGACACACATATGCAGATTCCGTGACTCGGCCTCATCCTAACGTTTCAATTAGCTGCAGAGGACAGTCTGGCCACACACTGGTGGCCATGCCTCCCATCTGGGGTTACCGCAGTCAAACAGGCAGGCGGATGGACGGACAGAATGACGGACAGGCTGACGGCCCTCCACGCTGATTAATTCTGAAAGATGGAGAGGGCGGGGTGAAATCAGAACAGTGATGGAAATAATAAGGAGAAGCAGTGAGCTGTACTTTTTCTCGAAATTACGATATGGTCATCGAGAGCATATGGTTGTTCTCTATTTCAGTTTCTGTTACACCTCCAGCTCTACAGTTATATAAGTCCCACTCGTTTCTTTGAAAACATCTTTCACCCTTTTCTCTTCTGCATTCTGCTTGAACCCACTTTTGTTTGCAGCTGCCGGGACATAAGCAGCACCCAGACCGCTGCAGCAACATCCACAACAACAACCGTCCCGTAGGACCAGGAGGGAGGGGTAAGGGGTGGGTGGGTGGGGGCTGCATCGCCCCTCCATGATCTCTCCCTTGAGAATCAGCCTAACTCTTCCCCCTCCTTCTTTTCTACTCCCAGTATTTTCTGCAGCTCTGGTTTCCACAGCGATTTGCTTTATCGTTCCCGTACGGAAGTCGTTACTGAATGATTGCGGTGGAGAAAAAAAAAAAGATCAATGCAAAACGGCAAGGACAAACTATATTTCTCCCTCTGTCTATCTGCTCACCTCCCTGTCCAGACCCCTCCTCATCTCTCTTTCATCCTCCCTCCATCTCTTTCTCTCCATCACCCTCTCTCTGGTGGAGGATAGTAATCCCATTAGGATCAATATTCCAGGCGAGTGAGCATCCTTTCACTGCAGCAATTACAAACCTTTAGAGACATAAAGGAGAGCATTTCTTCACAGCTTAGACCATCAATCAACTATTTAGCTTCAGAGGCAAAGGATGTTGTGTGTCTGTGCGTGCGTGTGTGTGTGTGTGTGTGTGTGAGGGAGAGGGAGTGTATGTGTGCCTGCGTGCACGTGTTTCTGAATTCTGCAGTATTGTTCCGTCTGCGTTACTGAAATGACTTTTGGGATTTTCGTCTTATAGATCCTATTATGGGTGTATGAATACATAAGAGAGCTTCTTAATGCACACTTCCCATCTGGCGGTGCAACAAGGCGCTATCAACTCCCTTGCGAATGCATGTATTAGCATTGTCCACAGTGGGATTTCACAGACGGCTAAGCTTGGGTGTTTAGCCAGGGGTTAATATTTCATGCCTTCACGTTATCTCTCCCTCTACACCACCGCACCCTCCACCCTCCACCCACCACCCTCCTCTACTTCCAGCCTGTGCACCAAATCCGTGTTTGTTGCCTCTGCAGCATCATGTCATTCCTATGCTAGTGTGCCAAACACATGGCATTCTCATTTAACAATCTTTGCACTCGGTTCCTTGACAGCCGTGGAGCCTTCCTATGGATGTAATCCTCCTAAAAAAAAAAAATTCGGGGTTCTCGCTAACGTAAATACCACTCCCTCTCTCGCTGTCTTCCCCTGAATACTCGCTCTCCCCTTTACTCTGTCTCTAATGAGGTGGCGTGACCGACAGGAATGGTGAGGGCATATCACTTCTCATCTTGTCAGCTCTGCGGTCACTTGTGCCCCTCAATGTCACAGGGCTCCTCTTTGCCTGGAGGCCGCCGGCTTCCATTTATCTAACTGCTCCACAACCCCCATCTGGCACGTCTCGCCCCGAGACGGAGGCAGCCTCGATTGGGTCACATCTGGAGGCACCCTTGGTGGCGGGCTCTGGAGCGCACCATAGCAACGATAACGCTAAGAGAACGGGAAATACGCACTTCATCAAAGGGGCTTCATATACATTCTCCGCAGTGAAAAATTGAATCTGTGTCTGGGTTGAAATTTGTTAGAGAGTATAACAATTCTTTACAACAGTTCTTTACTGGAGTGGAAAATAGAAAACTCGACGCTGTAGGTCTGATGCAGCAGTGTGGATTACAGTGGCTCTTAAAACAACAAATACTAAATATTAAGGCTTTCAAAAGACACCCAGGAAATGACAGATCCAAATGGTTCGCTATTTTTATCGCCAGAGCGGCATCGTAGCCTGTGGCTCCCACTGTCAAAATGATCGTTCTAATTCTTTGCCATGAAAAAATTCAATTAGACTATCATTAGACCAGGCTGATGATGACGTTCTGTTTATCGTTAACTGCACATTATTCGATTCTTCATTTAACAGGCAGCGCCTCATTTACTGATGATCCATTTAACAAATGCTTTTTCTCAAAGTTTCTTTGGGCTGAAAATGTAGAGTTTGTGAATGCATTTATCTGCAGCGTTGCAGAGAAAATTAGGATACATTTTCATGTTTCTCTGTTTGACATGTGCAATGACGACTTCTCTTTCCTGCCAGTTGCACTCAGAAACTCAAGTGAAAAACAAAGGGAGTGGCAGGAGGTTTAACTCTTGGGTTTCCATAAAAAAAAATAAAAAAATAAAAAAATAAAAAAAGGGGGGGGGGGGGGGCAAAAAGTATGTGCCATGCATGTGTGGAAGGGTTTTAGTGAAGCAGCAGAAGGGGCTTGATGGCACGTATGGAAGTGGATTAAGTTACATCCCTAACAGAAATTTGTTAGCATGACTTGAGAAACAGGCTGGAGTCTAAAGCGAGGCCCTCTTTTCGTTGATTGGGATTTTTTTTTTTTTAACAAACAATAGAGGGGGAACAGATTGACTCCTATAGGGCCAGGCCAGCTTTCTTGTTCTTCTTTTCCACTCCATCCCGATTCTATCAAATCTCCAAATTCTAACATCAAGAAGACAAATCTACCTGCAGTTTGAGCTGCAACTATGGAAGCCCGTGACATGGCAAATTTGGCTTTGCACCCTTTGTCCTGCTGGTTGGATCTACCAGATGCAACTACTGCACATTCCCTTCCTTGCTTTTCCATCACATTTATCTCACAGTTCCAACACACATGACTCGCATATTCCCCCACAACAACACACACCTCCACGCCAAGCACACACACACACACACACACACAGCACACAGCACTCCAAGCACTCACACACACACACAACACACATCGAAAGATCGCCCTTACCGATTCTTCCGCCCGTTCCTCTCAAAACCCTGGGAGACGGACAAACCACTGGGCTAAACAAGGAAACAGGGTATGAAAACAGGAAGCGCTGGAAGACGATAGAGTGCTGGAGCGAAAATGGCAGGGGGAGGACACTCTTTGCCCCGGAATCAAACTGCGCATATTTTTCGATCTTTGCTCATGAGACCAAACCTCCCACGGGACATCAGCAAGCGCAAACAAAGGCCTGCTGCGTCTGTACTTCTACGGCGTAGCAATGAGAGGCAAGGTCTACTGACATCGCACGCAACATCCCATATTCAGTAAATAATTAACCTATCTATATATAACCATAGATGCTATATGAACTCAAAATTCACTATCAAGGTTTTCCTCATCCAGCAGCTAGGTCTCTTTCAACGACGGCTTGACGAAATTGTGGAACCAAACTCTCTCACTGGTCAGATACAGCGGATAGGAGGTGGCATTTATGTGTCACCATCGATGAGCACAATTAATGAGAGATGGAGAATTTTGATTTTATTCCAAAACAATGTTGAAAAGTGAAAATAACACAATTGTCATAGCTCTTGTGATGTGAGCGTGTCCTTACGTCTTGTGATGTTTGTTTACATGAGGGCGTACTGGGGCAATAATGGTTATGTGCAGCGGCCTTCGAAAGACAAAACAAAGGCCTCCACCACTATTGATATCGCCAATAGATAACATCTACGAATATCACGTAGTTTCTCGCATATCGCAGACCTATCTCCATTGCTGGAGCTAGGAAACACAAACAACTGGCTTTAAAGGTTTGTTTGATCTCCCCACACACACCTTGCCCAATTATAGAATGTCAAGAGAATCGGTACTGATTGAAATTAACCATAGACAGTTCCCTTTTTTGGCACAACAGGCCTGAAAGACATATGTTATGACCGGAAGGATAAATGCCAGATGAAATTCAAGATGGAACTCTAAGTAATATTGACGCATTCGATGACGTTTGTTTTTGCTTCTTGCTGGGTTTTCTCTTTTTTTCTGTCTTCGGTTATTTCCTGCCTTTGCTGAATGCTAAAGTGATGGCATGTGATGGTGGTGTGTGTGGTGTGTAGTGTGTGTTGGCAATAATATGGCGTGACAGTTCTGGGCAGCGCTTTTCAATCGGAACCGCCGCAATCCTGTCAGACCGCAGGCTGAACTGTCAGTGACGGAAGAGAAGAGCAGCAAAAGTGGAAAAAGTGGACAGGAGAGGACAAAGAAGAGAGGAAAGAGGAGGAAGAGACGAGAATGGGAAGGAAGGAAGCAGCGGATGGAAGCAGGGCGATGACTGACGACGAAGATGTCGAAACAGGTGAATAAAGCCTTAGGCGATGAAAGAGGACGTGATAGGGAGACAAAAAAACCCAAAAAACAGTTGGACTTGTGATGTGTGCTGCCGAGTGTGTCTGAACGGATAGCAGAGGTGAAGAGAGGTGCATGAGACTATCGTTAGCGATCAAAGGCATGTGCTACGGAGGTAAAAGGAAGGGACAGCTTGTGACTTCACCACCAAAAAAAAGAGCTAAAATAAATAAAATATAAAAGAGCGCTGTTTAGTGAGCCTAATGTAGGAGTGTGCGTCGTCGTTGTTTGATAGCTAGCGGTGTTGTGATGAGGCAGGAACGGTGTGAGTGGCAGGTGTAATAAGAAATGTGGACGCTATTGAATTGGCCGATTGTAGAAAGATGTCAGAGCTCCAGGCGGTGTGGTGTGTAGTGTGATAAGTGGTGTGAATGCTGTGTGTGCTGTGGTGTTGGGTCGGTGTGGCAAGGGTCGCTAGAACAATACTAGCAGGATAAACCACCTAAACCAAAAACATGCGGCGCCTTCCAATTTATGTTTCCCCTTTTCTTTTTTCTCTCCGCTCTGTGTATTATTTTACTTTTATCTCCATTTACTTTCGCACGGATTTTATCCACTTTGCCAAACACAATCTTTAGCTCATCTAACCCAAGCCTTGGCTCCGGCGACCAGACTAATGAATCTGATTATTAATATTATATGATGTGTGTTAACTG
>NW_019174416.1:3885156-3899138 GCF_002260705.1 Seriola dumerili | reverse complement strand
TTCCTGCCAGTTGCACTCAGAAACTCAAGTGAAAAACAAAGGGAGTGGCAGGAGGTTTAACAAAAAAAAAAAAAAAAAAAAGACAAGGGGGGGGGGGGGGGGGGGGGCAAAAAGTGTGCATGCATGTGTGGAAGAGTTTTAGTGGAAGCAGCAGAAGGGGCTTGATGGCACTTGTGGAAGTGGATTAACTGTTACATCCCTAACAGAAAATGGTAGCATGAGAGAACAGGGCTGAGTCTAAAGCCGAGCCCTCTTTTCGTGATGGGATTTTTTTTTTTTAACCAACAATAGAGGGGGGAACAGATTGACTCCTATAGGGCCAGCACTTTCTGTTCTTCTTTTCCCTCATCCCGTTTCTATAAATCTCCAAATTCTAACACTCCAAGAAGGAAATCTACTGCAGTTTGAGCTGCACTTGGAAGCCCGTGGAAGCAAATTTGGCTTTGCACCCTTGTCCCTGCTGGTGGATCTACCAGATGCAACTACTGCACATCCCTTCCTTTGCTTTTCCATCACATTATCTCACTTCCAACACAGTGCATATTCCCACACACAAACACGCAGGCACACACACACACACACACACACACACACACACACACACACACACACACACACACATCGAAGATCCCCGTACCGATCTTCCGCCCGTTCCTCTCAAAACCCTGGAGACGGACAACACTGGCTAACAAGGGAACAGGGGATGAAAACAGAGCGCTGGAAGAGATGGAGTGCTGGAGGAAAAGTGGCAGGGTGGAGGACATCTTCCCCCGGAATCAAACTGCGCATATTTTCATCTTTGCTCATAGACCAACTCCCACGGGACATCAGCAAGCCAAACCAAAGGCCTGCTGCGTCTGTTGACTCTGCGCTACAAGAGAGGAGACTGCATCAAACTCATTTCAGTAAAGAGAAATTATACCTCATTTGATACCATAATGCATGAAGGCAAAATTCACTATCAAGGTTTCCTCATCCAGCAGCTAGGTCCTCTTTCAAACGACGGCTTGACAAATGTGAACCAAACTCTCTCACTGGTCAGATACAGCAGGAGGTGGCATTGGTCACAGTCGAGCACAATAATTGAGAGATGAGAATTTTGATTTTATCCAAAACAATGTGAAAAGTGAAAACACATTGTCATAGCTCTTATGGAGCGCGTCCTTACAGCCTTTGAGTTTGTTTACAGGGGCGACTGGCAATAATGGTTATGCAGCGGCCTTCGGAAAAACAGTCCACCACTATGATATCGCAAAGATAACATCTACAATATCACTAGTCTCGCATAGCCAGACCTATCTCCATGCTGGAGCTTGGAAACACAAACAATGGCTTTAAAGTTTGTTTATCTCCCCACACACCTTCCCAATTATAATGTCAAGAGAATCGAGTCTGTGAATCAACAAACAGTTTCCCTTTTTTGACAACAGGCCTGGAAGACATATTTAGAGGAAATAAATGCATGGAAATTCAAATGGAACTCAGTAATATGGACGCATTCGATGCTTTGTTTTTGCTCTTGCTGGGTTTTTTTTTTTCTTCTTCTGTTTTTCCTGCTCTTTGCTGAATGCTAAGTGTGCGCATGTGTGTGTGTGTGTGTGTGTGTGTGTGTTGGTGAATAGATATGTGCTGACAGTCTGGCAGCCTTCATCGGAACCCCGCATCTCTGTCAGACCGCAGGCTGACTGAGTGACGAAGAGAAGAGCAGCAAAGTGGAAAATGGGAGGAGAGGAGCAAAGAAAGAGGAGGAAGAGGAGGAAGAGGAGAAGGGAAGGAGGAGCAGGGTGGAAGCAGGGCATGCTGGACGAGAGGATTTGAAAAGGGTGAATAAAGCTGGCATGAAAGAGGAGGATGAGGGACAAAAAAACCCAAAAAAACATGTGGCTGTGATGTGTGCTGCCAGTGTGTTGACGGAGCAGAGGTGAGGAGGGGATGAGACTGTAGCGATCAAAGGATGCACGGAGGAAGGGAAGGAAGGCTGGTGACTCACCCACAAAAAAAGAGCTAAAAAAGGAAAAAAAAAAGAGGCTGTTTTAGTAGCTAATGTAGGAGTGTGCGTGTCTATGTTTGTGTAGCGTGTGTATGAGCAGGAACTGGTGTGAGTGGCAGGGTGTAATAAGAAATGTGACCTATTGATTGGCTGTAGAAAGATGTCAGAGCTCAGCGCGTGTGTGTGTGTGTGTGTGTGTGTGTGTGTGTGTGGGGTGTTGGAGGTGGCATTGGGACAACAACACCGCAACACAAAATGGCTTCCCTTTCTTCTTCCCCTCTGTGTATTTATTTTATTTTATCTCCATTTACTTTCGCACGGATTTATCCACTTGCCAACACATCTTTAGCATCTAACCCAAGCCTTGGCTCGGCGACAGATAAAATCTGATTATTATATTATTATGATGTGTGGTTAAGGTAACGGCGCCTGAGGGCTGCGGCGTGTTATTATGTGAGAGTGTTAAACAGAAGAGGAAGTGCGCTTCCCCAGATTGACAATCCAATTAAATGACTGTGTGGTGTGTTAAGAGCAGCTGCAGACCACCCAGGGAAACAACAAATATTACAACATTTCTGGCCTACATCCGCACTTACAGTAGATTTCGAAAGGGTTTTGATGTCGGTGCAGCTAGTTGCGCGTTACACCATGGCACAAACACACACTTATACACAGCTTATATCATCCTCTCCATCTCTGTTCCTGCAGGCTATCATATATGAAAGGTGTGAATGGGTCCCTGCAAGCAAGGCAGGGAGGATGAAAGAGCATGACTTGACCTTGATGCTGCTGCTCGACTCTCAGGATTGTCGATAACAGCGATAGCAACCAGCCAGAATGCGGACTATTCAACCTATGGCGCTGGTTAGGAGACGTTCTTCTGGAACGAGCTCCCTCTCTCATGGCCCACCTTGTCAGTGTTTCTATGTTTGCAGGAGAGGAGATCAGAGGACTAAGTACACAGGAAGCCTATAGACACACCAAACAATTCAAATGCCACACAGGGGATTGATTAGCTGACCTGACCTGGACTCCTGCGTTCAATGAGATGGATCATGAAAGAGCATCAAAGGGAGGATGTTTGAAGGCGTGTGTGTGTGTGTGTGTGTGTGTGTGTGTGTGTGACAGGCTCCTAATGCTACTATAAAGGCCGTTCATAGCTGATCAACTGCCAGACTCCCAGTCAATTATTGATGAGGTCGTTTGATATTTAGAGGAGAGAGGAGGTGAGGAGGAGTGACACACAAACTTTACTTTCTTTATCTCAATCATCGTCATACCTCTTCCTTTTCTTCCTCTGTTCTTTCCCCACCCACTCTCACACCTCTTTTTTTAACCTACAGGAAATTCATATTTAGATGCTTTTATCTCTGCTTTTTTTTTTTTTTTTTTAATTAATCATGTTTTAATTACTTTATCCTGTATATAAAAACATAGAAATGTGTATAGTACAGTTGTCACATGAATGCAGTGGAGTAGAAAGTACCACATTTTCCTCTGTAGAAGGAGCATATAAAGTAAAATTTGTGAAGCTGAAGGAGCTTTTCTAAAAAACTGAGGATGTCGTAGTGATGTCATCAGTGTTATCTTAGCTTGGTAACAACAAATTTACACACAAGGAGGCCTGGGTTACAAACTGGGGGTGTTGAGTTTGACAAATGCGGGCATGTCCTGGGCAGGAAGGGGGCTAATGAAGAGATGCTATCAAGTTGCATTATGGGACACGTAGGATCCAGTATCTTTAGGGCTTGACCCATACTAGAGACCAAAAATTAGGATCTCGCTCTCAGCCTCTGTTGCACAGACTCTGATCATTCGTTTTTAAATCTGTCGAAGTGCAATACTGAATCACTCGAGTGGCCTTTTAAATGAACATAAATGTTCTGGAGCTGATTTGTACGCGCTATTAAGTGAGTGCCTGTTTCAGCGGCATGATTACAGGAACCTAGAGATTTGAGACTGAATGTGATTTAAGCTCCTCGTGATGTATCACCATTCTCCGAACCAGATGAAGCCATGGAGGCAAAATATGTTGAGTGAGAGACGGAACAGATTTTCTTTTCTTTCTTTTTTTTTTTTTTGCACAAAGCGGAGTCAAGTGTATCCTTTATTGTTTCCTGTAAGCCTAATGTTGCACCACATATCCGATGCAACGTGCGTGTTCCCTTTTATCTGCGTCTCGAGTTTATGTTCCTCCCCGCCTCGTTCCTTCCAATATCTGCTTGGCTGCAACCAAACCGTGTCGACCAATTTATGCAGAGACACATTGTCCCATACGGGGCCCATCTAAACAATCAAGGCTACCTGATGAGACCCTGGGGGAGACGAAGGATGGGAGGGGTGAGGAAGGAAGGGAGGAGGGGAATGCACATACAGGAGTTAGGAGGGGGAGGAAGATGAGGGTGGGAAACAGGCGCCGAAAAACAATGAGGCAAAATCAGAAGATAAACGAGGCGCTATTTCAGTGGCAGGATTTATGTACTGTCAACATTACCCTCGCTATTAGGGGGAATCCAATTACTCTGCGCCTCTCCTCTCCTTTCTTTTCTCTCTGGGAGGGAGGGAATAAAGGAGAAAAAGAGTGAAGGATGAAAAGAAAATGGATACAGGGAGAGAGAGAGAGAGAGAGAGAGAGGACAAGAACACCTCTGCATGATTTATCCAATTTTCAACACATATTTAGATATTAAGGAGAGGGAGCAGGAGAGGGAAGGCAGAATGAACTCAAAAACTGAGTGAAAGAGACAGGAAGAGGCAGGATGCACAACGGCGCAGCATAGAGGAATAACACAGAGTAAAAGGACGCGACTGAAAGCTCCTGCGTATGTGAGCGAGAGGGAGAGGGGAGAGAAATTATGAAAGGGAGAAAGGAAGGGGAGATTTGGAAAGACAGAAGCTCCCTCTAGATTTAATTGCATGCATCTCCGCTTTTAAACGGCTGATAAATTATACATGAAGGATGCTAAGACAATAATTATGAGCTGTTTTAGTGCAGAACAGCGGGGCGAGGACAGACAGACAACGGCGGAGGAGCGGAGGAGTGGAGGAGCTCGAGTCGGCCAAGAAATTCTCCACGGCAAAATCTCTGGAGAGTGCAGCCGGGTCCAGGAGTGGAGGAATCACAGTGCATTATCATGATATTATGGAAGCTACATGGAGCAAGTAAGTAGTGGGTAGTCTTAGTGAAGTATCCACACACGCTGAGAGACACACATAAAAGAGCGCGTACACATGCACAGGATTTCTTTTCAATACAGTGCCCTCAGGTTACAGCCCCAGCAGCTTTGGCCCCTCAGATTTTTTTGCTTTGTTTATGTGACCTAGCCTGCAGCGCACACGCACGCACGCACACACGCACAGCAAGGATCCTTGCATTTTTATAGCACTCTGTCGATACCTCCCCAAAGTGTCTTTCAGTGAAGTTCATTCACTTTCTCCTCTCACTCCGTCCATTCGTGCCCTCTATCAGTAGATTTTTAAGCAGCAACGATACATTCTTCCCCGGTCCCCTGATAATCATTATAAATCTCTATTAAAGCCCTACCTTCTGGATAGATGGGGAGTGTCAGCCCACATCTGGCGCCATGTGTGAATATATGTGTGTATGTGTGTGTGTGTGTGTGTGAGAAAGAGAAAGGGATTTGAAATCTATACATGAGAGTGTGGGAGAAAAAAGGAAATGAGAGAAATACAAATTGACAATCTAGCAAAAACAAAGGGATGACAGAAAATCAAATCTCTGCTCTCCACACATCATCCGTCCACTCCTCAGCCCGGTGTGTGTGTGTGTGTGTGTGTGTGTTTGTTGTCATGAGCCCTTTATCTTGTTTCGCAGGGCACGTTCCTAAGCTGTACGAGTGCAGCCAGTGATCGCAGCAGTGCTGTTGTGCCCTTAAGCACAGCCACTTAACCCAGGCTAACTCACTCACTCAATACACTCAATACCCAGTCGGGCAAAAGTGGAAAGCCTGCAATGGCATGCTGCTTAGCATAAAAGCTATAAAAAGACACAGAGCCTCACTAATGCTGTGTCCACAGTCCGTGTACTTGTCATATCTGCTATAGCTGAGGGTGGAAAGCTGTGTGTGTTTGTGTGTGCATGTGTTTGTGTGTGTGTATGATCCTTAGTGGCTAGCTGGGGGCGCCGCCACACACAGGATGGCACCATCAGCTCTGAGGCAGATAGCAACTTAGCTCTAACTGCTTCCCTCTCTCTCTCTCTCTCTCTCTGTCTCTCACACACACACACGCGCTGAAATGAAAGGTCAATTTCTTGCCACACCACTGGTCTGCCCAAGAAACCTGAATTGATTGATTTTGCTCGATTCTACCGCAGGCTAAAGGAGAGATGGAGAGCGGGAGAAAGAGTGAGAGGAAACAGACGGACAGCGCAGATACAGAGAAAGAGAGAGAGAGAAAAGATGGAGAGGAACAAGGGATGACACGCTGGGAGAGTCAGGAGGAGAAAAATATGTTTCTTTTGTGTGTTTCATACTGTAAAATCTAAAAGAGCAACACCTGAAAATGTGAATTACGAGCCAACAACTCTGTCATTATCTATTACTGTCACTGTCACACACACACACACATACACACGCACACGCACACCTTGGTGTGAACCTGGCATGGTTAAAGTGTGTGAGAAGAGGTGCGATTGGATCACTCTATTCTAGTCGTGGTGTCGGAGGGGGGAGATTTTGTGTGAACAGATGGTGTTTACCTAGTAGCAGGTTGGTTGGATCACCTAGGCACCCCCCTCTGCCGACCATACCATTTTAGTAACACAGATGATAGAGCAAACACACACACACGCAGGATGCGCACACAGACGGACGAAAACACACTTAAAAGAAAAAAGAAAAAAAACCCAAAACAAAACAGGCCATCATACACGCCACTCCTGTCATCTGAATGAGGGGGTGATAACTCACCAAGCCTCTGTCGGGGAAAGGATAGAGATAAACGAGGGGTGACGAAATGAGAGAGAAAGAGAGCAGCTAGAGAAGGAGCGGCAGAGATAGAGAGAATGAGGGAGTGGAGTGGAGGAGAGGAGAATTGGGCCATTGGTGTTTTTTTTTTTCTGGTCTGTAGTTATGTAGGTCACTTTTTCCTCCGACACGGGAGTGGGGAATTTGTAAATCTGACATAATAAGGCATTTGGCCCGCAGTGACGCTTCTGAAGACTTTCTGTCTTTCCTGCTCATTTTCGTTGCACCACTGCACAGCTAGCCAAACGCTGCTTTACCTGCTGATCTGAGGAGTCAAAATGGAGCGAGGGAGAGAGGGAGGATGGATGGAGGGAGGATGGCTGATTAGTTTTTTGCCAGAGGAGGGAGGAGTGAGAAAAATGAAGAATATTTAAATGGAAATAGGAGTCCACACACACACACACACACACACACACACACACACACACACAGAGAGACGCAAGCTACAAAAAAAAAAAAAAAACGCTAATTCCTTGATGGCTCCTGAATTTCAGAGGAGACCGAAATTGTTTGGTATTTCATGCTTGCCTTCCTTCAGAGACTTCTCTTGCTCTTCTTCACCTCTTTCATGTAAGAGGCGGTGGGAGATCTGAGGTAGAACGACAATTCTCTATCTCTGTAATAATTCACCTGTAGCTGTGACCACTCCAAAGCAGAAAGAAAGAAAGAAAGAAAGAAAGAAAGAAAGAAAGAAAGAAAACATCTTGTGGGGATGTTTTCTTGATGACATTGCACGTCTCGTCAGTCTTGAAACATAAAATGTGCACATACATGCGAGCGCAGAAACGCACACACACACACACTCGCACAGTCGCGCATGCGGAGGGGCAGACGGTGCAGAGTATGAGGTCTGACAGTGCTCTCCAAGGACCTGCTTGTGTTGCTAAAATAAGGCTGTGTCTGGAAAGAGGTGGATTCCCCTTGAGTGGGGCACAGAAGAGCACTAAAAGCTAAGTGGAGATGAAAAAAAATAGCCTCTGGAACTGGAGAGTGAGAGGATGAAGGAGAAGAGGAGGAAGAGGAGGAGGAGAGAAGGTGAAGGGCAGGAGAGGGAGGGAAACAAAATCAAGGACGGAAGGGGAAAGGCAAGAAAATGAAAGGGGAAGACCAGGAAATAGATCATTGTGAGAGATAATCTAAAAGCATATTGTATAAGAAATGTACATATTTGTAAATAAGATGTAAATTAAAACAGTGGAGAAAAGTGAAAATAATTCACAGTGGTTTTACTTTCAAAGAAGATTCAATTAATTCCTAGAATCCACAACTTATCCGTGGCTCTGTGTCGGCACAGTAATTGTCTATACATGATGTAGAATGATGACATAAGTAAAAGTGGACATCACTTAAAATAACCATGTCTTGACATGATGGAAAAGAAAAGAAAAAAAAAGTGAGTATCCCAGGAAAACAGCCAGGAGGTGATGTAAATGTGAGTATTAACCAGAAAAGACTGAAATGTTCAAAACAGCATTGCAGCTGAAATCAGCAGTTGATGCTGATTGTCAACAAATTAATTGGCAACAGTTTTGATAAACAATTAAAACTGTTTAAGTCTTTAATCAAGTAAAATTTATCTGGTTCTAACTTTTGTCCGTAGCTTGTGTGGTGCAAAAAAAAAAAGAAAAAAAGACAAATCACAGAAACACTTACAGGAGCAGTATTAGTATTCTAGCGTTTGTGATGTTCTGCATTACATCACATACTGAATGTAATTATGTCTGCTTTCTTCATGACATTTTAATCCAGGCATAGCATACTGCATACAAGCAGATATAAATATCAATTATGATCATTATTACTGCCTTTATATTCTGTTTCGTAATTAACCTGTGTGTTACATGCATATACTGTTTGTTTCAAGTGTACCCTGTACATACTGTTGTAACTATGTACTATCATCATTATGTAATATTATTTAAAGTTATTGTACGTGTTGTGATATTATTATCTATTTCCCTTTCCACTTATCATTGTGCATATGTAATAAAAAAATTTAAAAGGTTAAAAGATTGTAAATTGTGTTTTGAATTGTTGATTTGAAAGCGTGCGGAGGCTGAAGATGTCACCTTGGGGTCTGGGAAAGTGTTATTGGCATTTTTCACTACCTGAAGATTTAATAGACTATGTTTGGAAAAAATATACATGTTAACGTATGATAAAAGTAGTGCGCACCTTACTAACGCTGAGCTGGTGTTTTGGTTAAGTTGTGAAGCACTTTACGACTCGGAGTAGAATCAGTGGATAAACGCACAGAACAAGGGTGTTACATTGGCAACATGACTGAGAGCTTTTTACTTTCTTCTCCGCTCCACCATATGACATTGTGCCACCCCTCTTGTTTCTATCCTTCTGTTTCTGCATGACTCTCTCCCAGTGTGCCCCTATGTCTCTCTCTCTCTCTTTGCCTCTCCATCTGTGCCTGTGTGTAGGTACATTCCTTCTCCATTAGCTGCTTTTGTTGCTGTATCAGGGGACACCGGAGGAAGGTCCGGAGAAATGAGTGAGGGAGAGGGATGACAGAAAATACAGAGATGTGGCTGGATGCAGCACCTTGTCCACATACCTACTCATACACAAAGGACTAGAAAATTACAGGGTTGAAGGGTATTGTATGGAAAACACACATGCACGCACACACACACAAACACACGCACGCACACACACACAGCAGAACCAGGATCAAAATAACACAATAGCTCTGCAGATTGGCAGTATTACAGCACCGTCTTTAAGTGGGATTGTTTTGTGCATCTGTAATTTTTTATTATTATTTTTTTTTATGCCTGTGTGTTCATATCTATTGTTTTAAGAAAGCAGGAGGCATTTGTGGGCTTGCTGCTGGCCGAGGCCGGGAAAACAGAAACATTCAAATGAGCTGCTTCTTAAGTCATCCTTGAAAAAAAAAAAAAAACACCCCACCTTTGATACGTTTCACTCGGCTGTCACTCTGTGTTTTGATTTCCTACTTTATTTATTCCACGTCTTATTTGCTTGCATTGTTTGTTTGTTCTCAAAGATGAGTTTACGGGCCCTGAAATTGGCAAGTGGCGCTTTAAATTTGTGCGGCCTTGATAGGGTCACGCAGCTAACAACAGAGACAGAGAGGAGCGATGCTCAGTCAGAGAGCCCTGGCTGTGTTTTTAAAATGTTCTTGAGGGGTGGCTTTTATCAGGAGGCTTTGGTGTCTGCATTCAGCCCCGGCAGCCGGAGTCGTCTCCTTCTGGCCGGCTATTCTAATTGAGACCGCGACAAAATGAAACGACAAGGCCCCTCTCTGATGCCGATGCAGCATGGGTAATATCCTTGCTTTGTCCCCAGCGCGCTGTTTCAATCTCACCGAGTCGGTGTGAGTATGATAGAGCGAGATATGAGCGCATGAGCACCAGGGGAAAGAGGGGAAAAAAGTGTGGCTGTAAACAACCTCAACCTGTTCTCCGAGTGCTCCCTGTCTGTGTCTGCGTGGAGAGCTGCGAGAGACCGAGAGATAGGGAGGATGAGACGAGCTGTGGCGTGTGTTTGAGGAGAAGCGCTCCTCCTACCGTCTCCTCTGTCTGTCTTCTCCCTTTTCTCTCTGCAATCCCTCTTTCCCTGCGAGCCAGTGTGTGTGTGTTTGAGTGGGTGAAACACTGCCACAGTCCTATAGCCTCCCGTGAGACGCTACTTCAAACAGACTGGAGAAGTACTGCCAAGGGTTCACTCGCTGGATGTGTGTGTGTGTGTGTGTGTGTGTGTGTGTGTGTGTGTGTGTGTGTGTGTGAGTGAGAGTGAGCGATGTGTGAGGATTGTGTCTATATGAACAGATGCTTCCATGTCTTTTCGCTCTTACTCATCTACTCTTATAGTTTTTTAAATTCATGACATTACATATGCACAGATTCCAAAAACAAACTGTCATCAAAGTGGCGCTCGATTACTCAAACACCCCCACTTTCTCTCCGTTTCCTAAACACACATGACATTCATAGAGGAACCCACACACACATATACACACACACACACACACACACACACACACAGGCAGACGTAATTAAACAAATCCATGGTGTCTATTAAGCGTGAAGGCCTCCCTGCTGTGAGAGACATATTAAAACCAGGATTAGTCCAAAAACAATTATAAAATGCCACAGATAGACCCTCCAGCCCCCTGGATGTTGCGGCACGAGTGTGTGCGTGCGTCAGATCGCCGCTGTCACCTCATGTGGGCTTTAAACTGGGAACACGGGCTCCTTTGCTCACATTGCTCTTACTACTTATGTTTTATTTAATACTTGGCATTTGTTGGTGAGCGAAGGCAGCGGGGACCTTGAAGCAGTATGCAGCACTAAATAAAAACCACTTTGAACAGCGCAATGGCAATGACTCAAGTCTCATTATATTTGAATATGTGCCGTTATCTCAAGCAGTGATGTGTGCAGTTAACAATGTTAAGAACTCTGACAAAAAAGAGCAAAGACAGATTTGCTGACACAATTATACAAACACACAAGCTTGGAGGAATGATTTGCTCCCATTACTGGATATGAAAACTCAATATTTTGTGCTTCACCTGAAAAATACAAAATCATTACCCCTCCGTCACCCACTCCACCTCCACCACTGCCTCTCCCACCCTGCCACCCCCTCATATTCTTCTTTAATCCCACCCCTCCCCCTCAGACTGCACTCTCTTGCCAGGTGTATCCGTATTCTTCTTCTCCGTCACACACACTTCTACACTAATTCTTCAGACAGTGCACTGACTCCCAGCGTGTCACAGAGTTAAAGAAAAAAAAAAAGAAAAAGAAGAAGAAATCTTAACATCTTGTCTATGAATCATTAAATGACTTCTCCCCAGGATACGACGCCGCCTTGCTTGTACAATATGAAACTACTTGAGCTCTTAGATCAGCTGGAGCTGGTTTGTTCGCTGTTCCCAGAGTAAAGACAGAGATTAGTGGATCTTCATGTAGTTACTATGTGCTTGTGGAACAAATTACCAGAGGAGCTGAGGTCCAAATTGCACGCATGTCCATGTGTATATACATGTGTAATATTTTCATTCTTTTTTGACTTTGAAATTGTCTCTTTAAATACTGTTTCCCAATGTCGCTTATATAAATATTTCTCTTTAATTCTTCAGTTTTAATTTCTTTTGCATATAAAATCCTTCAAGACTGCCTCAGTGTATGAATTATGTTATATAAATAAATTTGACTTCTCCTTCTTTCACACTTCACAACTCTTTCCTCCATCACTCTCCCTTACATTTTTCCCCTCTCTCTATCCATCCATCTCTTCCTCCATCGTCTCTGCCTCTCCATCTCTTCCTCCGCAGGAGAAGTGGGAAGTCTACCTGCTGGATAATCCTGCATTACATCCTTAATTCCCTAGACGTGTTCACACACACACACACACACACACACACACACAGGGGGATTGCACACACCTGCATGTACAGGGCATTTTTCTACATGTGCATTAGGAAGTGACAGGTTTTATTAAATTTTCTTACACTTTTGATCTTTTTTTGTCTTCTTTTAGAGGGAAGTCAAAAGCTGTATCTATTTAAATAGTGTGTGTGTGTGTGTGTGTGTGTGTGTGTGTGTGTGTGGTGTGTGTGTGGTGTGTGTGTGTGTGTGTGGTGTGTGGTGTGTGTGTGTGTGTGTGTGTGTGTGGTGTGTGTGTGTGTGTGTGTGTGTGTGTGTGTGTGTGTGTGTGTGTGTGTGTTGTGTGTGTGTGTGTGTGTGTGTGTGTGTGTGGTGGATGTGTTGAACACGTCTAGGGAATTAAGGATGTAATGCAGGATTATCCAGCAGGTAGACTTCCCACTTCTCCTGCGGAGGAAGAGATGGAGAGGCAGAGACGATGGAGGAAGAGATGGATGGATAGGAGAGGGGGAAAAATGTAAGGGAGAGTGATGGAGGAAAGAGTTTAAGTGTGAAAGAAGGAGAAGTCAAATTTATTTATATAACATAATTCATACACTGAGGCAGTCTTGAAGGATTTTATATGCAAAAGAAATTAAAACTGAAGAATTAAAGAGAAATATTTATATAAGCGACATTGGGAACAGTATTTAAAGAGACAATTTCAAAGTCAAAAAAGAATGAAAATATTACACATGTATATACACATGGACATGCGTGCAATTTGGACCTCAGCTCCTCTGGTAATTTGTTCCACAAGCACATAGTAACTACATGAAGATCCACTAATCTCTGTCTTTACTCTGGGAACAGCGAACAAACCAGCTCCAGCTGATCTAAGAGCTCAAGTAGTTTCATATTGTACAAGCAAGGCGGCGTCGTATCCTGGGGAGAAGTCATTTAATGATTCATAGACAAGATGTTAAGATTTCTTCTTCTTTTTCTTTTTTTTTTCTTTAACTCTGTGACACGCTGGGAGTCAGTGCACTGTCTGAAGAATTAGTGTAGAAGTGTGTGTGACGGAGAAGAAGAATACGGATACACCTGGCAAGAGAGTGCAGTCTGAGGGGAGGGGTGGATTAAAGAAGAATATGAGGGGGTGGCAGGGTGGGAGAGGCAGTGGTGGAAGTGGAGTGGGTGACGGAGGGGTAATGATTTTGTTATTTTTCAGGTGAAGCACACAAATATTGAGTTTTCATATCCAGTAATGGGAGCAAATCATTCCTCCAAGCTTGTGTGTTTGTATAATTGTGTCAGCAAATCTGTCTTTGCTCTTTTTTGTCAGAGTTCTTAACATTGTTAACTGCACACATCACTGCTTGAGATAACGGCACATATTCAAATATAATGAGACTTGAGTCATTGCCATTGCGCTGTTCAAAGTGGTTTTTATTTAGTGCTGCATACTGCTTCAAGGTCCCCGCTGCTGTCGCTCACCAACAAATGCCAGTATTAAATAAAACATAAGTAGTAAGAGCAATGTGAGCAAAGGAGCCCGTGTTCCCAGTTTAAGCCCACATGAGGTGACAGCGGCGATCTGACGCACGCACACACTCGTGCCGCAACATCCAGGGGCTGGAGGTCTATCTGTGGCAT
>NW_019174416.1:3793989-3885131 GCF_002260705.1 Seriola dumerili | reverse complement strand
TGTGTAGTGTGTGTGTGTGTCTTCTGTCTGTCTGTCTGTCTGTCTGTCTTGTCTCTGCGTGCACATGGGCTTTCAGACTGATGCTGCAGTGATGCACTGGCCAAATGCCAGCTCTTGCACAGTTCCATTAGCATTGCGAAAGGCTGGCCGTAGATTGCTATTGATTGACTATGGCCTTGTTTCATCAGGCTATTCAGCTAGAAGCATGCACACACACACACACACAAACATACACACACACACACACACCCTTGTGCACTACAATAGCTCTAGAGTATGTGAAACAAGAGACACAGTTAAGTGTTCTGAGGAGTTCTGATTTTTTGTCTGGGTTTATGGAGAGCATTTGACTTCTAATGTGATGACATCTGGTAAATTGATTTATTATTTACTTTTTTAAAGTATTACTTTGTCATATGTCCTGAGATGACTACGCTGACTTCAGCACAGATTCTTAATCCTTGTTGCTTTAGAGAAATTGAAACAGAATGAAAAAAGCTTCAGTGATTTGCTTGGTGATTGGTTGTTAGACTGGCCTGAGCTCACTGTGGCCTCTTGTTGGCTTTGACAGGGACTTGAGGTAGCCGAGCTTGTCGATGGCTAAGCTTTGGATTTTAAACAAATCAATGCCAAGTGACTGAGACCCCGGAGCCACTTCTTAATGAGAGTCACTGCTCAGAGATCTCCCATACTCCCTCGGTCTTCACTCCTCTCTCTGTCTGTTTCTCGCCTCCTCTCACACTGCTTTGATTCTCTTACTTCTTCCCATCCGTGCCCTTCGCCCACCAGAGACCACACACACATGACACACACGCGAACACCTCAAACTCATTTTTCTGTATGCCTGGATTTTTTATTTATTTTTTTTTTCTTAGACAGCCCAATGTCAGACCTTCTAGTGACAGTGCCTCTGCTTGCTTGTCCAACCTGTGTGTGTCACAGCAGGGAAAACTGCTTCCATATTCAGTCACAGTATTGGGGGGATTGCACACACCTGCATGTACAGGGCATTTTTCTACATGTGCATTAGGAAGTGACAGGTTTTATTAAATTTTCTTACACTTTTGATCTTTTTTTGTCTTCTTTTAGAGGGAAGACATACTGTGACTGAATATGGAAGCAGTTTTCCCTGCTGTGACACACACAGGTTGGACAAGCAAGCAGAGGCACTGTCACTAGAAGGTCTGACATTGGGCTGTCTAAGAAAAAAAAATAAATAAAAAAATCCAGGCATACAGAAAATGAGTTTGAGGTGTTCGCGTGTGTGCATGTGTGTGTGGTCTCTGGTGGGCGAAGGGCACGGGATGGGAGAAGTAAGAGAATACAAGCAGTGTGAGAGAGAGGCAGAGAAACAGACAGAGAGAGGAGTGAAGACCGAGGGAGTATGGAGATCTCTGAGCAGTGACTCTCATTAAGAAGTGGCTCCGGGGTCCAGTCACTTGGCATTGATTTGTTTAAAATCCAAAGCTTAGCCATCGACAAGCTCGGCTACCTCAAGTCCCTGTCAAAGCCAACAAGAGGCCACAGTGAGCTCAGGCCAGTCTAACAACCAATCACCAAGCAAATCACTGAAGCTTTTTCATTCTGTTTCAATTTCTCTAAAGCAACAAGGATTAAGAATCTGTGCTGAAGTCAGCGAGTCATCTCAGGACATATGACAAAGTAATACTTTAAAAAGTAAATAATAACATCATTAACCAGATGTCCATCACATTAGAAGTCAAATGCTCTCCCATAAACCCAGACAAAAATCAGAACTCCTCAGAACACTTAACTGTGTCTCTTGTTTCACATACTCTAGAGCTATTGTAGTGCACAAGGGTGTGTGTGTGTGTGTGTATGTGTGTGTGTGTGTGTGTGCATGCTTCTAGCTGAATAGCCTATGAACACAGGCCATAGTCAATCAATAGCAATCTACGGCCAGCCTTCGCAATGCTAATGGAACTGTGCAAGAGCTGGCATTTGGCCAGTGCCATCACTGCAGCATCAGTCTGAAAGCCCATGTGCACGCAGACAGACAGACAGACAGACAGACAGACACACACACACACACACACACACACACACACACACACACACACACACAGAAAAGAGGTTACAGAGACAAGAGGTGAGAGGCACAATGTGTGTCAATATGAGAGACAAAGAGAGAGGAGACGGAGAGAGGGAGAGACGCGTGCACATACCGAGAGATGAATGTGCTGTGTGACATTGTTTAGGTGATCAAGAATGATCGATGGAATCATTTCACTGCCCCCTCTGCCCTGCTGCACGGCCCATCTCCCCTCATCTCCGCCTTAAGCACTGGTCATTAGTAACACACACAAGCACTAACACACATGCAAAGGCTGAGTTTCACTTTGTCATCATCCCTAAGGCAAGGTCACAGTGCCCTGTCTCCTCCAAACACACCTTCTATTTAGCGCAGCGGCTGGAGCCACTGTCTGGTTGGCCAGTGCTGGAGGCTGGTGATGTACATGGAAAATGTGATGTAACTACGACTGATGCATTGAATTACAAAGTCTAATGATGACTTATTTGTATATCACAACTGCGGTGACTTCTACAAGTTCAGAATCTATAGCTGAAAGTGAATATACTGAGTAAATCCCTCCTGAGCCGTAAACAGGCCTACACTGCGACTGAACGCCGAAATAAAGAAAGAAAAAAAAAAAAAGAAGAAAAAGAAGCCGTGATTTTCTCTGTTTAATCATCTCCGTGTGGAAGTGAGCACATTACATCGAGTTAATTGAGGGAAAAGTGAAAAACGTTTTAGTTGAACGTGTCATCCACCTCACAAAATTGATGGACAGCTAATGCATCTTTTTCAGAAGAGTCATTTCAGCGTGTTCATCAAAGTAATTCGAAAGTCATAAAACTAACTCTATAATGCATTACTGTCTGCATGAAGACAGGCTGAGAGTCTTTCCTGTGATTTAAAGGAGACATGTAATCGATATATTTAAAAAAAGGAATATGAGAGCAATTCACTAAGGGAATGAATGTAGTCGAAGGCAGCGGTTCTCAACCATTTTTGGCAGCTGAACTCAAATATACCTTCATCGACACAATGAAATATGATCATTTGTATTGGTTTTAAACTGAAGGTATTAATTATATAAAACAATTGAACTCTCAATATTAAGCTTCGTTTTGTGATTTTTACACCAAAGTTTTGAATGACACGCTGGATATTTAACCATTTATCCCAAACTTTTATCTATAGTTCAACCATTTATCCATTGGCTTTCAGCTGTTTGCTAACTATTTCAACCATTCATTAAATATAGGTATTTCAACTGTTTATTTGTTCATTTTAGCTAACTATTTCAACTGTTTGTACATTACTTTTAGCACCTGTTATCCATTACTATTAGCTAACTAGCCTACTTAAACTGCAAACAACTATCTATTACAATGCATTACAATAATCGATTACTTCTAGCTAACTATTTTAGCTGTTTATTCATTACTTTAATTCTGTGCACTCTCAATTACAACACATTACATGTGGGCTAGTGTTCAGGCATTACAGCTGACACAGTATGTGGATATTTTTATAATCAAGATGTAATTTCTATTTCTTCAAACTAGCTGAGCTGTGCCACAGCATCTGGAAACTGCAGTAGTGCCCCGTGGGGTAAAAGCACTCCAGCTTGGGAATCAGTGCTTTAAGGTACGCCCCGATATAAGAAAAGCAGAGAAAGACTATTGCATGAGGACGGCTCCTCCACATACAAGTGTAGCCTCGTTTCCACTATTGCTTAGCAGAAACAACTCCCTTTCTGTGCTTGTGAAACATTCCTATGTTTGACCTATTTTTTGCTCTAGAAGCAGCACAGCAAAGTACCTGACTGTCTTCAACATAACCACGGCGCTTTGAAACTGCCAGATGCAACTTTCTAACGGATGAGCCATTGTCCTCACCCCATCCCTTAAAATCGGTTTCACATCTGTCGCGACGTGACAGCCAGGGAGGCAGCCTGTAGCTGGCGGGGCAGAGTGAGTCACAGTCTAGGCTGGAGGAAAGGTAGTCTCTCCTCCTTTTTTTATGTTAATAACACAGACCTGAGGAGAGCGTCCGGGAGAAGGGAGGAAAAGATGCAGGAGAGAGAACAAAAGAAGGGGTGAAGAGTTCAGGAAGCTGGAGTTAGTGCTTTGGGGAGAAGGATATTAAAGATGAAGGGAGGTGCTGGGAAGGAAACGTGGACGGGAGGTAGCGGCAGCAGCACACAGGCACAGATAGGAGAGAAATGGGGAACATTAGATAAGATGAGGAATGGAATGGAGAATGGTTAGTCGGGTTTCGAGTTTACAAACAACGGCGTGATGAGTCAATGAGTCACTGCTGTCGCTGCTACCCCAGAAGGTATAATGAGGCTGTGTAGATGAACGATGGCACCTCTAAGACAAAAACTCCTCTCCAGCAGAAATGCTGGGATCAATTTGTCACTTCAGCATGACTGTAATTGTGACACTTTCATCTGTCACATAGTTAGCTCTGGCACGGATCGATCACTTAGAGTGTTAGCGTTGCATAGCTAACAAATGGGGTAACACTGCTGGACTGATTGAGGATATGACGGCTTCTTGCTTAGAGGAAAATTAAAAGGTGAATGAAGATAATGAATAACTATGTAAAAATATTGTTCTTCTTTATTAATATGCGGCGAAAAGTAAGTGAAAGGATTTAAATTAACTGACATGTCGGCTTTGTTTTGTTTCCCTTTTGAAAAATGAGCTTTTTTAAATGAAAGCAGAAAACGCCGGAGATAACAGGACAATGATCAGAAAGCGTCAGGTGTGGATGGAGGGATGGTTAGAGATATGAGAGGAGTGGGATGTGTTGGGGTATAGGTGACACACATGGCAGCGCCACATGCAGATGGTACACATGGATGAGCAGCCAGGGTAGTGAAGCATAAAACCAGCCAGCGCGCTGATCAGATACACATACACACACACACACACGCTCAAAAGCATGCTGAGAACACCAGTTAGCTTGCCAGCCCTTTACTCACCCAAATCACCACTGTGAAAATTAATACCTCCAACCGTCCATACAAAAACCAGCCACACGCTTTATAGCAGACACACACACTCTAGAAATCAATAAATGCATTAAATATTTACATAGGAAAATGCATCTGTAAAATTTGGGAGGAAATCTTTTCGAACCGTTTCACTTTTGATGGGGGTTCAATAAGAAAAGTTCAATGAAAAAGTGTAAGATTCAAACGTTTAAATATCAGCTGTGTTAATCTTAACGATTTCTTTTGCATTTCCCTTTCCTCAAAACTGACTCGAAAACTGAGATTGACTGCCGGGCCGGCTGACTGCTTTTTCCATCAGCCTGACACACACACACACACACACACACACACACACACACACACACACACACACACACACACACACACACACACACACAAAAATGTAACCCCACACAAGTGCTTACCTGATGAGAGACAGGACAGATTGAACAATACAAAAACACAATCCCCTTTTCCATGCTTTCAAACATGCACACACAGCCGCACGTATAATACACAAACACACAGGCGCTGATGGCCATACACACAATAAAGCATGGTGCGTCGGGGAGGACACAGGGGGCTGAAAGCAATCTTCCAACTGACCTTGAGTGGGGAGGACGAAACGTGTGATGGAGGGGAGGAAAAAAAAAAAAACCCAATGCGAGGAAAAGGAGTGAAATACATAATCTATCTCCACTGGCGGAGGGAAACAAATGCTTTCACTGTGATTGAGGACACATTGCCCTCACACATCGACACACACACACATAAATACACAAGCATTTTGGCTTAAAGAACACTGGATAGAAAACTGAAAGCAGAGAAAAACTCATTTTCCTAAAGCAGGAGGGGAACAGAGAGTGGAATGGAGAAAAGTGAAGCAAAGACAGAAGATGATGGAGGAAAGAAGGACAGAAGCAGTGGGTGGAGAGGATAGAGGAGTCAGTAAAGAGGCCAAAATAGGTGGAAACAAAGAGGGAGAGGGAGCGAAGCAGACAGAGACAGATGGACGGAGTAAAGAGAGGGAAGGGAGAAAGAGAGATGACTGCTAGTGACCGGCCTTTGTAGATGACTGTCGTTGCTCACTTTCGAGTCAGCTTCACTGAGGCAAAGTCTTAATGACTCACGGCCCAATACTCCGCATAATCAAGCTGTGCATGAGTGGGTCTGTGTGTGTCGGCGTGTTTGTGTGTGTGTGTACGAGCCACTAGTCTTGTAACAGAGAACTTTATTACCATCTGTTCCCACACATGCTTATTTGTTTAGCCGTGACACGCACGTCTTTTTCAATCGCTTTGCTATTTTTTCTCTCTCCCACTCTGTGCCTCTTCCAATCACCTCTCCTTTTGTGTCCTTTCCCTCCCCTCCGCCTCGCCTCGCTCCCCCGCGTGAAGGGGTTAGGTTCCAATAAATAGTATCCAACGGAAAAAAAAAAAAAAAAAAAAAAAAAAAAAAAAAAAATCACGGCCATTATCTCAGTGGCTTTCTAACTACCACGCTTGTCGTGGTGAAATGGAATTGTGCTCCAGCCATTTTAATCAAATCGGGTGTGTGCATGTCAGCCTGTGTCAATGTGTGTCTGAATGTCAGTGGATGTGTGTGTGTCTCAGTACCTGTAGAGGCCATTAGGTGGAGCTGGTGCCTGACTGAGGGAGGGAGAGAGAGACAGAGAGAGAGAGGGAAAGGCAGGACGGATAGCTAAATGAAATGGAGGCGAAGGTTCATTCTCTTCTACCTGTTAACACCAATCTCTGTGGCAGTGTGTTTTTAAGGTGTCCATCAGTGTGTGTGTTTGTTTGTGTGTGTGTGTGTGTGTGTGTGTGTGTGTGTGTGTGTTGTAGGCTGGTTTGCTTTGTGTCCTGGAGCATCTTTAATCTATGGTACTGTGAGTATCATTTGGGAGTCGCAGGATGTTATTGGATGTTAAAAAAAATGTGCACCCTTGAGTATGATGTAGTTACAAGCACAGAACATAAAAGAACAGCCCTTGTTCATGCCACACGTTTTAATAGAAGTAAAAGCGCAGGTGCACAATGTTGTTATTTATATCTGTGTAACTTGTCCTGCTCTGACATGTCAAAGTGCTATGGAAAAAAAGCATTAACTCACAACATGAAAAAGTCCAATTACTGACACAGATCTCATGGTCTAAAGTTAAAAACCGGGTGAGAGATGAGAGGATGAGTAACATTCATCCTTTATTCAGCGAGAACTCTTTTGATTTTTTACTTTTAGTGAATGTGCCTCAAATCAGCTGGACTCCCGGTGAAATTCTTCTTCACAATAAGATTCAGATGTTTCATTATAAATAAATAATAATAAAAAAATTAAAAAAAACACACACACACACAGACCATCCTTGGATTTGTGAGAAAAAAAAACATCAACACACAGACACACTCGCACCTGTGCAACCACAGATCTTGTTGGCAGTTCAGAGAAAAGGGGACGGTAGCCTGGAGGAAGGGCAGGTGTCCACAGATGGAGCTCTCTCTGTCTCTCTACCTCTCTCTCTCTCTCTTTCTCTTCCTCTGCCACAGATGGACCCAATCACACCTATTTCTCTCTCACATGCCCTATAGCTACATAATCAGCGAGAGTGTTTGTGCACGTCTGACTTGTTTATTCTCACATAAAAGTGAATGAGTCTCTAAATATGCGTACGCCGAGGGTGGATTTAACCTACAGCAGAGCAAATGTGGTTGTGTGTGTTGCTGTTTGTAGCAGTGGCTACTACACTGTGGACATATTCCACTTCTATCTATCTATCAGTGCTTTCGAGCCAAAGCACAAGTTAAGGCAGTGAATGTGTGTGTTCGGTGTGACGAGCACATTCCCTAAAACACGCACACACCAATGTTTGAGAGCATGAAAATGAAGCCCAGGATTCGAGCGTGTCTGCTGGCTCAGGATAACATTTCATTTTCTTTCATATTTGCATGTTTGGTGACAGCTGAACACGTGTGAGGTGGCCTGCGGAGGGTCTGTCTGTCTCAGATGGCAGGGGGTCCCACTAGCCAATGGGACCACCCGCTCTGTAAATCAGGAAGTGAACCACCGATCTGTCATCTGTCTTCATAAACCCACCAGTCAGGACCCTCCTAATTAGTCACCATGGAAACCATAGCTAATTCCCTGGTCTGCCATGCCAATCACGTCCTGTCTGTGGCAGCAATCAGAAAGGCACATTTATCCACCGCTGGGCCGGATCCGTGTAACAGATGTGTGTGTGTTAGTGGGTGTCTTTGTGTACGTGTGTGTGTGTGTACGTGTGTGTGTGTGTGTGTGTGTGTGTGCGTGCATGTGGGTGGTTCAGGGAGCTTGCATGTGTGAGCTTGTGAAAGGACTGTATTTCCTTAGACAATGTTGCCTTCATCTTTCAGAGAAATAAAATTAAAAAAAGACACACACACAACCCATATTCCGCCTGTCTCGCTTGTAAATTCATAATGTTTGTTCAGATAGGAGGCAGATGAGTCGGAGCTCCTAAAAGGGGTGTGTGCCACGTTGTGATTGTCTGTGGGAACTGTTTGATTAGCTTGATGAGTGCTAGCAATCCCCTTACACCCACAAGGCAATCAAACAACTATTATATGACTCAACACAAACACAAATACACACGTAGACACCGACACAGAGATATACTGTAGACACACTTAACCCCAACACCCCCCCCCCCCCCCCCCCCCCCCCCCGAGGTCAAACTGTTCTGTTCAAACAACAATACAAACACACAAAACATGATCCCTGTGCATTCACACATGCGCCGTGAACGTGGACAACAAATCAGACCAGTTTGATTTTTTTTTTTTTTAAATTAAAGCCACATGACATCTAAATATTCATTCATTTAACCTGCTTTGAATTAGAAAGGCGTCTACCTAGAAATAACCTTGTAAATATTGAGGAACACACACATGAATAAATTATGGACTGACGAGGAACGGGGCAACCCATGCCCCGTCCATTTTTCTAGCCATCAGCCGCATGTCAATCACTGTAATTACCATCAATTGGAACATGTTCACCAGAAAGCTGAGGGCTGACACACAAGGGTGTGCTCGCATACACACTGACTTCAAATCAATGACCAAAAAACACACACACATGCGCGCGCGCACACACACACACATATAGGGACACACACGCAGATTTGAGCAGCACATACTGGCATTTGCGGATGCCAATCATAACTTCAAGCGCACATCAAAGCCAAGTTCTATTCAGATGTATGCCGTTTGATCACCGCCTCCGCCGTGTACACACATCTTCACACACACACACGCGCCATTATATATGTCTATAACCTACATTACAGCATTAAAGCCCAAGATGTATAGGTTGAAGAAAAAAAAAGACAAGAAAAAAAAAAATTACAAAAGCTGTGCGCTACTTCTACGCTTCTCTTTGAGCATATGTTTGTGTGAGTGTGTCTGTCCACCTGCAGCAGAAGCAAAACAGGGACTGCCTATAGTCAAGTTACAGCGAGGCTCTATTGTTCCTCACACTGTTGTCTGGAGAGAATATTGCACAATGCCATCTGACTGCTGTGGTGACAAAGAAGTATCCGAGGGTCTTACCTGTCTCATGAGAGAGGGTCTTGGTTCTTCCAGTGTTGCCTGAGTGATGCATCGCTCCGTACTTGTCTCTCTTTCTGATTAACCCTCTACCCTTATCTCCTCTCCTCCACACTCCACTCCTCTCCGCTCCCTTAAGAGTCCTCTTTTCTTGATTCTCAATCTTTTGCACCCTGTTTTCTCCCTTTCTTCAAAAGTCCTCGCTGCCTGTCGTCTCTGCCTCGCTCTTGTTCTTCCTCACTCTTGTTTCCCTTTCTTCTCCCCTTCTCCGTCTGTTTGCAGTGAGCTCTGTCAAGCACAATCCGCTAGCTGAGTGCCGGAGCACCGTGCAAGAGCGGGGAGAGAGAGAGAGAGAGAGAGATAGAGCTGGAGCCCGAGAGACACAAACACACACGCACACACACACTTGCGCAGTGTGGATCGACACACTTGCACACGTGTAGCTGTTGCACTGCAGAGACGAACGCCACACACCGAACCACCGGAGGGAAAAAGGATGAGCGTAATGCCCTGCACAGCTTTTCCCCCCTTTTCCAGGAGACTGCAGGTCTTTTTGTCTCCCCTCCTGTTTCTAGTCCTCAGTCCTCTTTTTTGCTCAATCCGTCACAGATCAAGGCCAGCTCGGGCATAGGGGAACGGATGGATGAGGAGACACTGAGAGAGAAAAAGAGAGTGCCTTTCAGCCTGTGGCAGGCAGAGCAGAAGAGAAGGAGAGATGTGGCTGCGGCTCCATCCTCCATCTGCCCACAGCTGAGACTGAGAGCAGACTCAACACACACATACACGCACACGCGCTCTCTCTCTCTCTCTCTCTCTCTCTCCTCCTCCTCTCTCTCTCCCAGCAGCGCCGCACCACCGAGATGGAGGGGGAGGAAGGATGACGGCGGGAGCTAACGAATGAGCCAAAGGGAGAGAGAAAAGGGTTCAGGGTGAGACAGTGAAAGAGGGACAGCATAGTGGTAGAAAGGAGGAGGCGGCGGAGGAGGGGGAGGAGGAGGAGGAGGAGGTGGCAACGAGGGCGAGAGCACGCAATGAAGCCCACGAGCGGTAGAGAGTGAAAGAGTGACAGAATCATGGGAATGTGACAAAGCATGCACATCAAAGGCAAAGGGGAAGGAGAGAAGAGAAAGGATAAAATGAGATGTAGGAGGCACAAGGGAATGGGTGGCGAGAGGAGCGGAAAGGATGAGGCAAGGTGGAAGGAGAAGGGAAGACAGGGTTCAGGGTAAAAGGAGAAAAGACGAGGCGGTGAAGCAGGAGCTGGAGGGAGGGAGGGAGAGAGAGAGGGAGGAAGGGCAGAGGACACTGCGGCGATGAAGCCAGTAATATGTCAGATCTCACATGGGCGCGCTCACATTCACATAATGTCCCTCATCAGGAAAAAGAACAATGTCAAACAATGCAGGAGGGTGGCAGCCACAGAAACAGCATGTCTGACAAAACTCTCACCCAGCAACCAAACATTAACCTCTCTAAACCTCTCTCTCTACACTAAAATGATAAACAAGGAGAAATTATTTTCATATTTAGGTGAGTAATAAATGATCTTGCTCATACATACAGGACAGAAAAAACTGGGCAACATCAAATAAAGCTCATAAAAACACAAAGGTATGTTTCCTTCTCTGTCCCCTCAAAGGCTCCAGACACCAGCTCAGGTGGCAGGTTACCAGGTGAGAGAAGGTCCTCACAGTGCCCAGCAGAGGGCAGACATCTTGTCACATATCAACCAAGAGGCTGAGGTCATCTGTAGCTCAGCATCATGTTATAATGTTAACATAAGCCCACATTACTGCCATCACGCACTGCATCCAGACACATCACTTAGTGTAGGTCCCAGACATTATGCAGAACCTGTTCATCATTTAAGGTATATTTAGACATAATTCAATGTCACTAAGATAAATGATGTTTAAGATGGAATATTGGTGGGTTTTCCTCTCTTCTTACGGAGCCATGGTCTGATGGGTGAACTTTGCTGGCAGAAGTCAAAAGGACAAGAACGATGGATCACAAATAGAAGAAGACAGTGTTGAGTGAAAGACACACTCAGACACACTGAAGAGCAGGTACAGGTCTACTGCTCATGAGAAAAGCTACAGTGCAGTGTGTGCTGTGCTGAAGAGGGAGGAGGAGATGAGCGGTAAAGGCCAACCCCTGAGCCACCACTCCTGAGGACCGCTGTCAGCCTCATTTTCTACCTCTTCATGTGACATTCTCAGACGCCATCTATCATACTCAACGAGCCACAGATGCACACAATGCGCCACGGCACCCCGGCGTGCCCATACTCAGTCGGTATATGTGTGAGCACGGAAGCCCATGCTCGCACATATGTGTGCGCGGATTAAGAGTGGTGCACACACGCACACACACAGGCAGGTATGCTCCCTTGGTACACAGACTTGCATACACAGGTGTTGAGACTCGATTTACAGCAGAGAGGGGGTTCACAGGGGGGGGCGGGGGTGAGGGTGGTTTGCGGCTATGACTTCATCATATTAAAGTTGAGAGTGCGGCCCAGGTAGAATCAGTGGGAACGCGGGAGGAGTCGCTGGATTTCTAGATGAGGTTCACGTCGATTTGTCATGATAAAAAACCCATCCGAGACAGAAACAAATTGCTTTCTTGACAACACCTTGTAATACTCCATCATGCACACGTACACACATACGCACGCACGCTCTCACGAGCCCTTGCACGCATACACATGTATATACACACATATGTGAAGGCAAAGCGATACATTTTCTCATGCAGGTTATTTATCAATGCCATTCAGCATCATTATACTTGGCATATCTGTATAACCATATATATTAGGTGTATATGTGGGCTACACAGAAGCTTCCACTGAGAGTGATTCACTACAGAATCCATTCAGCCTGCTGTACTTCAGCATGGAGGGCACAAGGCTGTACACAAAAGGATGTAAAGAGAAGAGGGAAATGTCTTAAAGGAACAAAAAAAAGAGAGCATATGGAAAGGTCATACGAGTTAAGGTGAGCAAGGATTGTGTAATACTATGAGATGAAGTAAAACCTTGTGCCTATTCAGCCTATTATGCAGATCCCTCTTTTCCTTTATTTCACTATTACACTCTTGGCTTAATATAGGGCTTCTAAAATTCAAACTAGGCGGTTTGAATTGCAAGCTGTCGATTTATACACTCATAGCTTGTTATTTCGTATTTTTCCCCACTTTTCTGTGTCTCCTCGTCTCACAATTCTCAAATAATTTCTTTCCTCAGTGACACTTTTTGTTCTTTTTTCCCCGTTACCTTTGCCTGTTCCCATCCACCTACCACTCCTTGTTTCTTCCTTCTTCTACCTGCCTCCTGACTGAGGGAGAGCGGGTGCAGAGGGGGAGAGAGAGAGGAAGCAACGGGAGGGAGAGAGGGGAATAGATGGAGAGAGAAGGTGTGCTATAAGGTGCCCCCATGGGTTGAACATGGTCATTTGTCATGAGGCTGAAAGCTTAAGAAAAGACTAGTTAACCTTTACAGCTGATCCCCGTGAGACACGGGAAAAAACACAGCCCAGCAAAACGCCTCCAAGAGAGGGTGGACTGCACGTGCACACGCATGCACCCACATCATGCATGAATGGCCCCTTGCAGTAGGCTTCAGGATCCAGAATCGATAGTGGTGAAACCATTCCACGGGAAGCAAGAGGAGGTTACCAGTTTTTCACCGCGTCCCCCTCCCCAACTCTCGCTCTTTTCCCTGAGCGAAAAGCCTTGTTGTCTCCATGGTCCTTTTCCTTCCTCCTTCATCCCCCATCCCTGTCATCCCCACACCCTGCCACAGTAATTAATCACCTTGTGCTAATGAGCTATTAACTAATGACAGATTGACATGCCTCTGCCTGCGTGCGCATGTCTGAGTGCGTGTCTGTGTGTCTGCGCGAGCATGTGTGAGTGTTGCCAGATCCAACCTCAGCACATTAATGTGATTAATAAGGTTAAGCTCTTATTAGGGGAGGGGGCACAAGGAGTACATGCACATGCACCTGTACACACACAGAAGCCAAGATGCCTGCACACAAATACAACAACAAAAAACCCCCACAAATTTCTTTCATCCACAGGGCAAAGAATGACTAACGTCGGCCTGCTGTAAATCTGAGCATTAAAAAAAAAAACTAGGCCACGGAAAAAAATAACATCAAATGCTTTATACCTCTCACCATATATTCTCATTACACAGAGGCTGACTCGGCTATACACTAATCACATCTCCGGGAAAAGGGGGTAAGTATCACAGTAATGCACATCACTACGATTGAGCTGAAAACACTCTTTAAAACAACAAAAAAAAACCTACAAGCCCGTTTTTGTTGTTTCTATGACGACATTTTAAGCGGTTTGTTGACATTTTTACACTCATTCAGCCGACGACTTACTCAAACCTGTGGAGATCAACAGAGCGTATGCTTCACTTGCTTGTTCTTGACAACAAAAAGAAAATACAGTACACATACACACTCTCTGTCCTCCCCTAACCTTCAAGACTGGTTTCAGCACCCTGGACAGCTACACAAAGGAGCTGCTTTTTGTGAACAAATTTGAAGTGTCCTTAGAACAATGTCCTTGTTTTGGCAGAGTGATACTCTCCTTCTTTGTAATAAGACTCACATCCTAATAGACTGTGTACCAAACAATTACAGCGTAAAAGAGAGGCACTATATCAAACTGTAACACAAACAGGAGAGTGCTGCTTGAGACAGGTAGTTACAGTGGGAGAAGTCTCTACCTGGAGTGGGTTTAATCAGATGTATTGGACTCTAAAGCCTCTACTTTCCAATTCCAAGAGAAATGTAGTTACAGGAAGATCATTTGATACTCGAGAGAATCCTTGCACTACATAATAGGGAGGCTAACCTAACTGCATGCCTGTGCATACGTGCAACTGTTAGTGTGTGTGTGTGTGTGTGTGCACGAGCCGGCACATGTACTGTACTGTATGTGTATCTCTGACCTAACAGTCGGTCCCTCCGGAGAAGTTTTGGCGCATACCGAGACTCATTTGCATTCTCGCAGCTCTCTCATTTTTTTCTGTGGCTTTAGAAGTGAACAGCTGCTTAATGGTCATAGCTCTTCAGAGACAGGACATTGGGAAGCACAGAGGGGGTTAGCCAGGGTTTCTGCACTGCCAAACACATACACACAGACAGGGGCAAGCACACACACACACAAACCACATACTGAGGCACAAACCAGGTAAAGCCTGCTTCAGCTATGGTTCTGAGAGCGAGATGTGACCATTTAGCAGATGTTTTCCTTCCCAAAAGTGACTTTGGAGGATTTTCACACAGTTGAATTTAACTACACTGGAAAACAAAGCTAGCTGCTCATGCTTTATACTGTAGCTGATGTGACAACAAGAAAGAAAAATCCTGCTCAGTATGGCAAAAACTATATAGAGGTTGCTGTTTTAAAAAGGGGAATATGTGGTGATATCCAGTATGTCAGAGTATGCACCACACTGGTATAGCTACATGTTCCAAACAACTGATTATGGGCATAATATCTGTTCTGTACACCACTGAAATAATTGGAATCTTGTATTTTAAGAGGATGGATAGATAGATGGATGGATGGATGGATGGACGGAGCAGTGGAGGGTGTTTGTAAAACCTGATTTAAAAAGCAAAAGAGGGGATTGAGACTGGATTTTTGGGTTGCAGGGAGGTTGAGTGCGTTCTCTAATTTTTGCGGAGCTCAAAAATTCAAAAAAGCCTATTTGAACCTTGCACCACAGGAACACTGACACACATCCACGCACAACAACATCAAATGGCCCTCATCTCCATGCTCATTTTGACTGTTTGACTTGAGCGAGCAGCGCAGACACACACAGATGGGCTGTATTTCATGCGATGCCAAAAGAAGGGATTTGGAGAAATGAAAGAGATGTGAGAGAAGGTTATCGCTTCACAGTGGGAAGTGTGGAGAGCCGTCCTGGTTCCACAGTGTTCTACTCAGCGGGGACCCTCACATCTTGACCTTTATGTCTCTGGGATTACTCAAATGTCCTTTTTTGACAAAGTGCATTGTCAAGAGCAGGTCAGTGCTGAACACCCAGAGACGTGTACACACAAAGCAACCAACTGACAGATTGATTGATTGATTGACAGGTTTACTGACTCTGAAAAATACAGCTGCTTGGTTACAAGAGCATGAAATAGACACAAATATAAAATCTTGAAATCTAATCTAACATTGAAAAAACAAACAAAAAACCAATATGGTTAATTAAATATGGCTGTATTCATCCAACTTAAGTGATAGTTTGGATTATTTGATGTGGGGTTGTGTGAGGTACTTATCCATAGTCAGTGCATTACCTGCAGTAGATTTGGATCAGCACCCCACATTTAGAGAAGCAGCTGGGAGCACTGGCACATAAGCAGAGCAATGTACTGCTGTGGAGGGGGCCATCCGCAAAAACATGTTTTAGCCACTTTCAAAAAATGCCCGCTGAAAAAAGCTAATATCAGGTTAAGTGTACACTTCAGGTACGCTTTATTTTGAATATTTGCACTGCTTTATCTTGCTGTAAAACAACCCTTTGCTTTGGAACTACATTTTCATCTGTTGAACTACTGTATTCCTATGCACAAGCACACTTACGCCTAGCTCTGTCTGACTCAAACTATGTGCTGTAGGTGCACTTATGAGATTGACAATCTCAACAAAACAAAAGAAAGGTTTAACATGTGCCATAAATCAGGAAGCAATCTGGTTTCCAAATCTCTGTGAACAGCATGGGGCACTTTTTATTTAGAGATTCAAGGCACCTCACTGAGATGACATCATTACCTAAACATATCACAGCATCACAGGAATTAAAGCAAACCACCTATGTGGTCACAACTTTAGAAAAAGCACACGCGCAAAATTCAGCGTACTGTTCAAAAACTGTGATGCCATCACCAGTATATGAAAACCATGTAACTGATTATTCAAAATCAATTTCGAGCGCACAACACAATTTTTTTTTCTCAAGCTGATTCATGGGGAGCGGATTTAGGAAAGTTCACCAACTTGTGAAACAAAACGTTGTAGGTGAAGCTCGATCAGCTCTTCTTATTTTCCATATCTAAACTAAAAAAGTTGGTACACGTGTATTGGTGGCGAGCGATGACTTTTACAGATAGGCAAGCAGAGCTAAGCCCCCACCCCTGTTTATGCTGCTGTTTACTACACTTATGTCAAAAATATAGACCAAACTAAAACATACCTTTACATGACAGTAGCAGGAGCAAATCCCTCTGTAATGCGGGCCCTGTCCTGTCTATCTTTCCTTTGCTGAAAGTCTCTCTCCTGCATCTTGCTGCTCGCTGCCTGGGCGTCTTCACTTTTCTCCTTCCTGGCTGAAGAAGTTTTAGGATTACTGACAGTAAACATATCAAATGTGCAGTATGGAGGGAATATATCTAAAAATCACTTCCATCAAAAATATTTACCATTAACTGACAATGACACTCCAGTGACAAAGCAGCACCCTGCATTTTCCTGGCTCAGTGTTGTTAACCTTTCCTGGCTCATGGTCGCCGGGAAGCACAGGGGACACGCGGGAAGACGTGTCTTGAGGAGTTGTAGCTGTAGCTCAAACAGCCTAAAGTGTACATACATCGCACTGTATTCAGAGCTACACTGCTAACTGCTAACTAGCTAGCTAACTCTCTACTCCGATCGCTCTCTCTTTCTCTCTCTACGCATACACGCTTTTCCTGAGAGGGGCTGCGCTACTTGTGTAACAATATTCTGCTTCAAACCTGCTGCGGATCTTTCACATAGATGATAAATCAGTGTAATTTGCTAGTTTACTTGCTACTGCTGGCTCCTAATGCCAAGTTTATTTTCCACACACACCCGCGCATGCCTGTAATACATGCAATATCGTAACTGCCCGATGATTAGCTAACAGCTAATCACTCGTCAAAGGGCTGAGGATTATCCTCAATGCGCATGAGCAAACCTAAAAGAAAAGGCTGCTGATTACCTGTCAGGCAACCAGGTGGAGCTGCTACAACGTGGGAGTAGCCGCTGAGAGGCTCGAAAACGCCTTAAAGCGCCTTAAACTCCTGACTGCAGTCAAGCTGTTGTGTGTGACAAAACATATTAATTTTACAGCTGTAATTATTATTAGAAAACACTGGCTTTAACTTGTAGCTTTCAAAAGCTGTGATAAATGGCACCCTTCTGGTGGAGTGTAAAGCGTTCCTCATGGGCTCAGCCTCAGCGTGGCACTTTTTTCCAGATGCTAACCATGTAATGGCATTCACAATAAATAATAAAAGATGGGTGCAGTGAGACAGAGCCAGCAGAGAGTCAGGGACATACATTAATGTAAATACCACTGTTGGCACTGTCATCATAAGGGTAGTTAATTACACATATTTCACAGGGGAATAATCACACATGCTCATCATCAGTGCCTCTTCAACCGGAAAGAGAATTTCTTTATTTGGACATATTCATTTATCCATGAATCACTGATCATGACATCAGTGTGAGAGCACACCTGAAGAGCATCTTAGCCTTTCAGTTGACACAAGTTATACTCACCACAATGTCATTAATTACACACTTTGTGCACAATTACAGACCTCATAACTCTCTGGCAGTTCACTTTCCAAACATATAACCCACAAACTTTATGTGTGGTTGCAGCCAGTGCCATTTAATCTGCTCCATATGTAGATAGAGCTACTGTTGGCTGCTGCTTAAATCTCCATGAGCAAATAGGCTCATTTTTAGTTTAACTAAAACAGTACCCTGTCGTGCTTCATCTGTCAGTTTGATCTGCTGCCCAGTCAGCATCACTATATGCAACAAGTTTGAGTTTTTCCTCTCTTGTCTTGAAACACAACTCTTGGTTTGTTGTTGGCAGTTGTCCGTTGCTGTTCCTTTGGCTCTAATAGGTATTATGACAGTTTTCTGAGATCAGGTCTTGTACATGTATCAAGCTGCCCACCACTTCATGATATATTCTTTTTGGATCAACAAGTTCACCATCACCATCAAAGCTTTCTTTCTGTTCACATGGAGTTGACCCTGTCTGACATACCTTACCTTTCCAGTATGTTTGCTGATGTATTCTTTTTGGTTCATCCGTATTTCTCCTTCTCTCTGTGTAATCTGTGTCTATTTTTCCGAGATCCTTCATCTTGAATTTTGCTCTCAACATTTCTTTCACACCATTGAGAGAGTCACTATCACTGGCAGCAATAATTAGATCATCGCCCCAAATTATCAGAATTATCCTGTCATCTTCAGTTTGTTTGCTACAGACACAATGATCTGCTTGGTTCTGTGAAAAACCATTTTCACTGAGGTGATTAATGCAACATTTTGTTCTAGCTTCTTCCTGACTATTTCAGACCGTTATAATGACTTGATCAATTTGCAGTCGAGCTTTTCACCTGTGTCTGACTTAACTTCTTAACTCCTTCTGGCTGCTCCATATACACCTCACTATCAACTGGATCATGTAGGAAAGCTGTTTTCCCATATGTCTGGTGTAAGTCGAAGTCACACTGAGCTGCCAGTTGCATCAGGCTATGCACTGACGAAAAATCTACCTCTAACTTCATCTTTGCCCTGTGGCAGTGTGGTCAATGTGAATGAATCATTTTCCCAAAGGGAATCCATTTCCTCCTTCATAGCACTAGCCCACTTCTCTGACTTTGATGAACTCATCGCTTTCTTGAAGGTTTGCGGTACATTACACATCGCTCTGCAGCAGTAGTCAACCTTGGCCAGTATCTGGTCATCACACTCCACCTTTACACTCATAATCGTTCAAGGACTGGAGGCTTCTCCTCTCTTTTTTTGGGATAGCACATACTGTGACTATCTCCTCTGTCATGGAGGATATAAATCTCTTCCCATGAAGATCACCATCACTCGTTTCCGGATTCGTCTGAGTTTGGCATTTGACTCCACTTTTTGTAACAAA
Organism: Seriola dumerili; assembly: GCF_002260705.1. Lineage (NCBI taxonomy): Eukaryota > Metazoa > Chordata > Actinopteri > Carangiformes > Carangidae > Seriola > Seriola dumerili. The sequence goes on along the minus strand of NW_019174416.1, from coordinate 3,865,551 downwards.
TTTCACTAACCTGTGTTTGAAGACTCTTCCCGTGTCTGGGTAGAAGACTAGGTAAGACGGGCTATTTGAGTCATACTCGACAAAGATCCTGTTTTTACATTGTGAGTCTAACTTTTTCTTGTCCTTTTTGAATGCATAACAGACTGATCCAAACACATTCATCTTTGAAAGATTAAGCTTCCTCACTGTCAACATGAAGTGTGGAGTCTGTCTTACACGTCTGTTATAGCACCTGTTGTGAATTACTGCAGTCCTCATTACAGCATATGCCCGCAACTTAAGTTGCTCGAGAGTAGCGTGCATCTTGCCATTTCAAACAGTGTTTTCCAATTTCTCGCAGCTGTCGTGTCTTATGGCATTCTCACTGAGCAATGACAGGAAGTCTTTTGCTGTTGAACCCTGTGCCATTATCAGACCTAATACACTTGATTTTTGAATGAGGGGCCGAGTCAGCAATGAGCCTTTCAGTGGCTTTGACAGCATCACTCTTTGCTTCCAGGAAGCGCACAAATACTACTCCTGATAAATCATCAGTAAATGCTAGAGTGTATCTAAACCCATATTTTGCTTCTGCCTCTATAGGACCAGTTAAATCAATGTTTACAAACTCAAGTGCTGCTTTTACTCTTCCATCATGCTCTTGGTTCCTACTGTGAACAAATTTCCCTTTTGTGCAGACATCACAATTCTTAGCCTTGATTTTCTCTGTTACCTTCTCCAACTTTAATACATCATCATTATTACAGTGACCAAGAATTTCATGCCATGACACCCATGACATCCATTGTCATTTTCAAGACCTACACTGTTTAGATAGTAAAGTCAATCGTACTTTCTGATGTCAAATTTGGTGGCGTTGTTGTGGAAGAGCTGGTTAAACCCTTGTCTAAAGTTGACTGAAGCTCTGTTGGCTGTTGTTGCTTTGACAGAAAGAATGTCCTTTGGATACGATGGTAGCGGTTTTCACCCAATGATCCTCGCCGTCTGTGTCTGTGGTTTTCCTGCCGGAAATATTCAGACTTCTTAAACTTCTCAATGACCATGATTATACGTAACCATCATGTCTTTCTGTTTAAAACCAAGAACCTGGCAGTCACTTAGTTTGAATGCGAAAGTGGTCTTCAACGCTGATTGCTTATTTTGCGTTGTCTCTCCTTAATTGTCAGCAATTTGCTTCTTTAAGAGTGTATGTCTTCCAAAAGTTGGACCAGTATCTCTACAAATCGCTGGTACATTCCTCTGGTCTACTGTAGCAACTAACCTCTGAGCCCTCTTTATCTCCCCCACTCACTCCTGGTTGAAAAACTTGCCTTCATTGCGTCGTCATTGTTCAAATTGGCATTTAACTTATCGGTGTTCTCATTCCTCCTCACCTTAGTTTTGAACTCACCAAAACGTATCTCCTCATCACCCTGCGTTACGTGGATGCAAAGAGCTTAAACCTTCACCGTAACAGTCTCAATGGTGGCCTTCTGGAGAGATGTTAGCTCTATGTAGGGGGTAATCACACATAGCTTCCCTTTACTTGCATATTGGTCCCTCAAAATCTGCAACGCTTCTCTCTCATTGTCCACTGCTTCTCATTTTTCATCATCCTAATTCTCTCCCCCCTCACTGGGCTCTGGCTTGTTCAGCCATAGTTTAGCCATAGCAACTGCAGATTGCCCAGAAACTTTGTCTCCCAATTCTTTCATCTCCGTCAAAACATAACCGGTTCCAGCGGCTTCCAAGTTCCCTCCTGTGCCCATAACCTGTTGGCGCTGTCATCATAAGGGGACGGAAACCGGTTTAATTACAGATATTTCACAGAGGAATAATCACACATGCTCATCATCTGTGTCGCTTGCACCAGAAAGAGAATTTCTTTATTTGCACATGCTCATTTATCCATCAATCACTGATCGTGATTTCTGTGTAACAGCACATCTGAACAGCATCTTAGCCTATAAGTTAACAGCCACTAATGAAAAGAGAGAGAGAGAGAGAGAGAGAGAAAAAACCCCCCACAAATACAAAGGACACCAGCCTGCCAAACCTCAGACGGTCACATATCTGAATGATGATGAGGAGCTGGGAGGGTTTGGACGAGCCAGATAGGACAAGCGGGGGACAGGACAGCTCTAACATAGAGACAAATGACCTCCCAACATCACAGACATGGTGGGCCTGAGGAGCAGCGGGTAAATAAAAGCCTGGATACATAGAATAGAGAAGGCGAAATACACAGAGGGAGAAGGGGAGAGCTAGATCAAACAGGAGGATTGATGGGCTTGTAATTTTCTCTTTTCTGCCTGCTAAAGATGATGAATCCCTCTATGGGGAATTTAATCATACTCCAACAAAGAACATACACACAAGCAGTGCTGCAACAAACCTGTCATGGGTAAGTAAACAGCATTGTACAAACAAACACAAAGCTTGTATGTGTCCCTGTGTGACACGAACACATGCACATGAATTCTCAAATTCTCATCTCGAGGAAAAGTTTTTGTGTCCGTCTATAAACAGAGATTACTGTCAATAATTTCACCTTAAACTTGAGGACAAAACAGAAAACTGGACACTAAGATGTGGCCATTGCTCAGCTGAGCGTCTGTTAGAAAGCATGCATGTGTTTTTTTTTTTTTTAGGAGACAATGGAGTGATTTCCAGCTGGAAAATGTGTGTATATGTTCTGTACTGGGCACGAATGCTGCCCCTTTACCAGACTGAATAGATTACAATGCCTCTGCCACACAGATCAATACACACAAGCTATGGCGAAATTAATTGCTTGTGACAACGCAAGAAAGACCACAAAATTTGTGAGCGGAGGAATCATCTTTGCTGGGAGGGGGTGATGGATTGAGGATGGGGGGTGTCGGGCGTGCATGAGCTCATTGTTGGAGTGAATTGTGCATGCTTAAAATAGTTATTGTTAGTCAATAAGCAATTTCTATTTAAGAGGCTTGCAGAATGTACACTCTATTAATTCATTTACAGTAGATGCCCTTGAAATTCTCAATGAAAATGAGGAATACAACGTCCATAAAAATAGAGGGATATGAGAAAAGAGTGAAAGCAGGAGAGGGGGAGGGGGAAAAAAGCAAAACAAGTGAGTTTGGGGGTTTCTGTCATTATGATGGATAGATCGAGAGGATAGGGGCTCCCAGAAGGAGAAGTGTAAAAGTAGGATAGCACCTCTCCCCTGACACCTCTCCTCTCTGCCCATTTATCTAATCACGAGTCTCCTCTTCCTCTCGTCCCCTCCTCCCACTCTCCTTTCACCTATGACTCCCCCTGCTCTTCCACTTCCCCTCTCGTGCTGTTGTTCGCCGCTGTTTTCCAGACATCATTTCCCAGCATCCTTCCTTCCCCCGTTATTCATCCGCTTACACCTACAACCAACACAGACGAAAGACAAAACCTCTCCATCCCACTGGGTTTCCTCTTCACTACACTCAGCTGTAGAGGGTTTTTTTTTTTACTTCGCTGTTCCCTGATGACACACTTACACAGTACACTTTGACTTTTTTTTTTCATGAAAAACCTGTATTTACACCCAGGGATTGCTTACAGAGCCTCATGTCCTTTTATCTCAGCTGCCTTGCCCTGCTTGGCATTCATGCTGCTGCACAGATTCAACACATTCAAACTAGTGGTCTATGAGGGATACTAATGGAAGCCGTTCAGAGTACCACTTATTGTCCTCTGTGTCTCAAATGCTCAACAAGCCAAACAGCACTGAGACCACTAAGGCAGGAATAGAAACAGTCCTCCAACAAGTTTTTCGCCAAAGTCTCACTTCCATTCTTCTTCTGTCCTCTCCGATATCTATCACTTTCTCACTCATTAACCACAACCCCTCGCCATCCCTCCATTCCTCTTCCTCTCTCTCCGGAGAGGAAAAACAAACAGCTGTCAGGGTCAGGCTTGCATATGAATTCCAAATGACTTTGAAGGGCAGAGGGGCCAACCAACTTTCTCTAGAGGAGAGGCTGGTTACAAGCACGCACGCATGTGCATTAAAACAAGCACACAAACAGCATTGAATAAATATGGCTCAATCCTCGACCCACACACACACATACACACACCCATGAACGCACAGTGCAGCTACTCTTTGAATCAATACTGCATCTTAAGTCAGTCTACAGTCAAGGTGAAGGCCACATGTGAGTTGAAAGTGGATCTGTGGTTGGTTACATACACATCATGCGTACATGAAAATATATGAGTGTGTGCCAATGGTGATGACATAGACACTTATGTCATCACATGGGAGCGAGCTTTAGCTCATGAACCTCAATAAACCTAAATGCTTTGTGCAAAGGTTTGATCCCTTTATCTTGCTCTGATTTATTTCACGAGAATCAAGTCCTCCTCTAAACTTTCTAACGACAGGAGAAGTCAATTTCACCTTCACCGGCTCACCACCCATGGCTCAATTTGCAGCTCTCGCCGGGTCAAGACGAGTCGATGAATCATTTTTCATCTTATCAATCATATCTTTGCGATATCTCTCCATCTTGTCTGTTGTCTGAGTCCACTCTCTATCACTGTCAGTTACCTTTCATTCATCATGAATAAGACAGACCTTTACATTATTCAGTGGAGCAAAGCAAAGGTTTAATCAAGACATTCTTAATTCTTTTCTGCCATTTTCTGTGTAATGGAGTCAATACCGAAATCCAATTTGGTTAATCAACAAAAGTTTAAATTCATAAACAGGTCTGTCTGGATTGAAACAGTCATACAGAGGAACTGAATATACACATGGGTGACAATTAAAGAATGTCTTAGATTTCCTTTAAAACAGCAGTTTGTTAGTTTGTTGGTAAAGTAAATAAATAAATAAATAAAATTGTTTTGCTCTTTTTTATTACAAATAACAACAACATAAACATGGTTACACGGCTTGGTAGGGAACCTATTAATAAATAACCTATACTTGTTTATCTTCTCTTTCTCAAGAAGAAATAACTGATTATGAGCATTATTAGTCACAACTGCAACTTAACCTCATGTTGTGAATAATGATGGATGCAGAGACAGGACGGAAACAAGGTCTTGTAATATTTCTGGGGTATAATTTTCTTTTCACTTTCTGATTGATCAGGGAAAAGCCTCACACTCGCATAATGAGGTGCACACGTGTTACCGTGGTTACCAAAATGATCTTGCATAAATATGTGGATGGCTTACACAAACGGCTTCCTTGACATTTTTCATTAATATAAGCAGGTGAATGTGATAGTAGTTTGGCTTGTCTGCTTTGCTTTCACAAAACAAATGAAATTCCAATTGGAGCCACTTTTTACAGTAAGGAAATCTGGTCGGGTTGTTTATTGAATACCGTAAAGTGATTGAATGGCAGCTTTCACGCCGGCCGAAATGAACCAAACTAAATGGGGAAACACACCAGAGTCTGTCTATACCGTATCAGAAACATGAAAGGTGTGAAAGCACCATTGCCCACCACATCTTGAATCTGCCATTTTTCTAGTGCTGTGTGAATTTTCAACTGTAAATTTTATCCAATAAATACTGCGCTACGAAGAAGCTGCACACAACATTGATCCAGCTAGACCATCGTGCTTTGTGGCCTGCCTCATGAAAGTGCTGAGGAAGATAAACCTGAAACTTTATCAGTACAGAGAGCGAGAGTTTGCATTAGCACAACCATTAATACTGTGTCAGCCACTGCCAGTTGTAAGCTAAGAAACAACATAAACAAATAAAAGATGAGAACTGAGCTAATCGTTCTGATATGTCTGCTAATTGCCGATTCTGGTCACAACACACTCCTCGTCTTAGTCTCGGTCTGAGACTGGCTCAAACATGTGGCTGAGTCTATCTGATGTTTCCTCCGCTAACCATCTTGATACGCGCTGCTCTTTCACCAGTCACCGAAACCTTTTCAGTACAGAGAGCGAGAGTTTGCATTAGTATAGCTACTAATACTGTGTCAGGCACTGCCAATTACAAGCTAACAAACAGCATAAACAAATAACTACGCTTACCGATTTTGGTGCAAACTCCTCACTCCTAAACAAACTTAAAAAAAACTGGATGTGACTGAGGCTCGAACATGTGGCAGTCTCTCTGATGTTTCCTCAGCTAATACGCACGGCTCTTTCACCTATCAACCTAGCAGAAGCAGTGGTAGCTGGCGGAGCACAAGGCCTCATCCAGAATTTAGTAAAGTGTAGATCTGTTTCCAGCAGCTCTTTTTGATTTTTTTTCACTTTTTATGTTGGAAAACCATGTTAAACTAAATATTGATCATAGGAGAGTATTTTTACATAGTTTAAGACATGTCTGGAGGGGAACTTCAACATCCAAGTAGAATCCGAAATGTATCAACCGCTGTCTGCACTTATCCCCTATAGTGGGTCTTCTATGTAACGAACACTACATAGTGGGCGGGTGGACAAGTGAATAATCTGACCACAGCTACAGTTCCAGAAATTCTCCTGGAGGGATGAACAGTATTCCTCTACAAGATATTCCCTCATTTGGTGTCGTGGTACTGGCATTAGAGAGCGTGGTCTAACATGTTGGTACAAAATCTGCCGTAAGTATTAATTAGGGGTGAGATCTGGTGAGTGTGAAGGCCACAGCATACTATTCACATATATATATTATAATTAAGTGATAGCTTGTGTCCTGAATCTAAATTACTATGCTTCGCTACTCATTTATTGTTTGCAATTGATTTCCCTTAATTCGTCATCCATCTGTATACATATCATAAGACCTCCTTTGATTTCATATTCTGTATTTCTTTACGCAGTGTATACTATCTGCATGGTGTGCTTATGTTTGTACTTGTGTGTGTCTGTCTGTGGCTGTAGATAAGATCATGATACTTGACTGGATTCAGTCTTAAGGGGGAAAAAAATGTTTTGAATCATTTTCAAGCCCCACATGAAACTTGTACTTACGTCTCACAGACTAGGTTTCAACAGCGGCTGACGAAATTTAATTCAAGACTGTTTAGCACTTGAGTATATGTCGGTGTGTATGTGCCTGCTCATGTGTGCGAGTCCTTCCAAGTCTTTGAGTTTTGGCAGCAAGATCAGAGGAAATGTGCGTTGTTGTGTTTGTGTGTGTGTGTCTGTGTGTGTGTGTGTGTGTGTGTGTCTGTGTGTGTGACAGAGAGAGAGGGAGAGAGAGTAGGCATGAAAGTGAGATTCTGCTCTGAGACGTTTGATGTCGAAGAACAGCGTCTGCTGTCTGTCTGCCAACTGCCAACCCTCTATCACCATCCCAACACATGGCCTCTGCAAAGTGTGTGCATGCGTGTTTGTGTGTGCCTGTGTTTGTGTGTGTGTGTGTGTATGTGTGTGTGTAAGTGGCCTGATTAGGCAGGGACTTGGCTATGTGACACTGCTACAGAGCTAGTTAGACTCATAATGTGCACCTCACTGTGTCATAGAGAAAAATGTGTAGGCCTGAGAACGCAAAATAGGATTTTGTTTTTAATCACATGACAGAGGCAAGGAGAGAGACAAGGGAAAGAGGTGTGTGTGTGTGTGTGTGTGTGTGTACGTGTGTACGTGGGCGTGGGCGTATTGGGTGAGTAATCTCTCACTTTTCATACCTCTCATCCCACACCACCAGTCTTTGGATGGGTCCTTATCAGACAGAGTCAAGTACACTTAGGGCTAATTGTTAACTGATGTATGTGTGGCTTTGTGTTCGTATGTGACCATTTGTGTGTGTGTGTGTGTGTGTGTGTGTGTGCGTGTGTGTGTGCGTGTGTGTGTGTATACACAACACTGTGTGTGCCAGAACACTCCAAAGCCTGTTCCAGCACAGCTAATGTTACAGACACGCTACTCCTGTTTTCATCTATAACTCCAACTTTGTCCAAGTACGATAAATGAGTGCAGAACATACATAAGACAGAAAAAACACACACAAAAGAGAGAATGAATTGAAAAAGCAAATGAAATATGCTGCCTTCTATATTTGGCCTCAGAAGGCCTTGGGATGCTTTTATGATGAATTTTAGTTAGGTGGGAAAAAGATCTAGCAGTTGTGTGAAGAACTGAAAGACGGAGGAACAAAGGCGATAAAAGAGCGAATGGAGAAGAAAAGCAGAAATGAGATCTGTTCAAAAAGTCAAACTCTTGTCTTTAACTCACACTCGCAGACATGTGTGCCTACGCAAACAAACAAAACAAAAACAGTGACTGAGGCACTGGTATGTGCGCACACAGAAAACATACTGAAATATTGGCAAAGTAAAAAGGCTGAAAGATCAGGTGAATCTACAGAGCAAAGACACACAGATCTTTCGTTCTCACACTTCTTGACATTTTCACTCTGATAGGGCCAGATATAGCTTTTCTGCCTCCTCACAGCTCACTAGCACACGCACAAACATGCACACTGTGAGAGTGAACAGCTGAAGAGGAGTGGGGGGAGCGATTTTGGAGGAAAAAACTGAATAAAATATGGTAAAAAAAAAAGAAAAAAAAAAGAAGAAGCAAACAGTAGCCAGGCGGTGGGAATGTCCTGTGGCAGCAAACAAGTAAGTGCTGCTGCTGGAGTGATCTCAGCACCTCAGGTCGACTGCATTGATGAGGAAACTCACAATGGCTTTCACCCACTGAAAGGGCCAAGGGATGGAAGAAGTGAAAGAGGAAAGAGAAGGGGGCTTGAATCTAAAGTAAGTAAAATCAATATGTAGACTTGTGACAAAATACAAAAGGACTTGAGACTGAAAATTAGATTACACTGAATAGAAAAAGACATGCTGTGAAGTTTGACAGTGTTTTCTTTTTCTTTTTTGTTTGCCTTTTGTGTTATACTTAGAAATGTCATGTCTCCTCTTGTCTTTGCAGAAATAGAGGAGCAATAGTGGCAACAGATCTACGATTGATCAATTCATGTTTAATAGGTTCAGAGGGTTGGGTTACATTAATTACGCCCAGGGGTGACTGGGGCATAGTAATATTGATCCGGGTGGATGGTTCTGATCCATTGCTGAGGTGTGCACTGAAGAGTTACACGACGACTGTGGCAGAAGGACAGAAAATGTCAGTATAATATAAAACTGACCAGTACAATAGAGTGATTCAATGTTTTAGTGTTTTTAGAGCAGCGCATTTTAGAGGTACAGGAGGATATAAATGCCTCTCTCACCTTGACAAGTGGCGCTCTGAATGAAAAGGTTTTTAATGTAAGTGGTTCATTCATTTGGTGGATTGGATGTAGAAACATTTAAAGATATTTAACATCAGTTGTCAGCAGCGGCGGTACAGCCTACTTAATATCAGTTCAAAATATTGGCTGATCCCACCCCAGTCAAACACTGTTGAACAACAGCTCTATTTAAACTTGAGTTTTAGCCTATGAACAAATTAACCTTGGTGTTAAGATTAGGAAAAATATGAAGTCATATACAGTGAACCTGGAAGATTGAAAATCTTGGATAAAAATGAGGATAAAGCTACTGTATGTGATAAAACCTTTATGGAAGTGGGTAGGCAGTAGGTTATGTTTATTTTCTGATTTATAATTCACAATTTATAATTAATGTATAGTACCTTGACTTAATAAAATACTATATTATGTATGGGATGGGTGGCAATTATCAGGTGGGTCCTTGGAGAGAGGGAGAGTCCAGATATGCTATTATGGAAAAAAAAAAAAAAAAAAAAAAACTGATTAGATTTATTAATTAGAACAATGTCTTATGGGATAATATTATTGAAAACAACTAAGAGAAATTATATTATAAAAGAATATGGAATACATTTATGTTGCATCAGAAGGAAGCAAATGCAATTCAATTCATATATATAATTATGCAAATTATTTCTATTGGCCTTTGACTTGTATGTATACAATGAGAGATGTGAACTAATAGTTTGTAATCCAGGTAAATTATAAAAATTGTACATTAGATAAAAACTGAAAACTGTGTTAATAATGGCATAATTATGACAAAAAGTAAGCTGCTTCATTATGAGCAGTAGGGTGTGTGTTTGTTTGTGTGTATAATTTGTGTGTTTTAATTGTGTTTAAATAGTAACTATAAAAAACAACAACAACAATAACAACAACAAAAAGAGTACTCCTGTATGTCCCATATCCTCATACTGATATGAGAAATTTAAGATTGAGTTTCTGCTTATCTCATCCTTTTCAGATATTTTCACAATTGCATATCCTACACATAGCCTAAAGTTAGGTGACATAGTAAATACTGTTGACAGCTGAATGGGTCTGTGTTGAAATAAATTCTATGAACTTCAAATCACAGCTTCCCTCTCCTGAAGTTTCCTTTACCATTCAGCACGGTTAAGTGTGTTTGTATACTATCTCTGAGTGGACGAGCATCGGTGTGGAAGAGTTGAGGCAGAAAGGTTTGAACACAACAGCAGCACTTTAGCAGTGTGGTAATCCTGCAAAATGTTGCTGAAATAGATACAAAGCCACAGTTAGTTTTAATCCAGAGCAGCTGTGGTTGCTTTGGATCAACAATGCACGCTCTTACTTGGAACTGGCTGCTATTCATGTGATTGGGTCCCTCCCTAGTTCAGACACTTTCACTTCTGTGCGAAAAGACAATAGCTATTGTGCATGTTTTTTCAATGGAGTATATCGCCAATTTGTCTTGACATAGTTCATACCAATCTATTAAAAATATGCCTTGATTGGCCCTGCAACTGATCTCAGAGATCAGCCTGGGACTTATGCATTGTATGCATTGTTATTGATTACACTGACTTGCTGCTGTCTGCCCTAAAATAGATAGTTATGACTTTGCAAAGGGACCACTGGGGACAGAGGCTGAGGTAGTCTAGGCTGACCCATTGATTAGGTAGAAAGGTGACCGGGGCGTACTATTGATTGTAACTGGTGGAACAGGTACACCATTGCATAAAGTGGACCAAGCTTTTAGTGCAACAACCTGGAGAGAAAGCGAGGCGCAGCGAAGACAGACTAAAGCACTTCTCCTGCACCTATTTGCAAAGTCAAGACAGTAGGAAAATGGCAAAACCAAAACAGCTGATAAAGATCCAAAAGAGTCACATCCGTCTGTTTCCTGTGCTTGAGCTCCACTGCCTGTACAACTGATACTTGGCTTAGCCGTGGAAAGGATTCAGAAAGGGAGATTTGGGACCAGCTGAGATGCCAGCCTGTCTCCATGCTCGGTTATGGAGATGGAAGATAAAGTCAGATACTTGTCTGATGATTAGCCAGCTCTGAGTATTAAGCAGCAAAACAAGAGGACTTGCACAATCAGAGGTTAGAGACACTAATATAGATTTATTCATCTATTCTCCTTTTTCCCATTTGACTCTCTGCAAAACAAAGCCAACCTATTAAAGCAAGTATTGAGTGGGGAAGAAACGGTTTTAACAGAAATATTGACATCAGCGCTGCCAGGTTTTTTTTCTTCTGCTGAACAGTGTGGTTTTAATCGGGGTCTGTTTCTTAGCTTGGTATCCGTACAGTAGCTGAGCAGAGGGGTTAGGCTCATGAATACACACGATTGCACTGCTATAAATGCATGACATGAGGTGGTGTAGATCTCATACACGCTGTGAACACCAGCCTCTGACAAAGTAGGAAAGTTGGTAAGTTATTGCTGGTGGGAAATTTGTAATGAAGAAATGATTAACAGTGATAAGATAACTTTCCTCCTCTGAGACACATATAAAAGGATAACTAATTTTACACATCAAAATATCCCTGATGATGTCATCTTGTTATCCTGGCTTGAGCACAGAGACTGTAATTATTTATATCAGGTAGGGAGGGTCTAATGAGCAAAAGAGGATATTAAGTTGCATTATACTTAGTACAAGATCCAGAGTTCTCAACAAGTCATCCAACCTGAACAACCATACAGGTCTTTTTTTAACCCTCTGATATGACCCATAGGACTGAAATAGTGCCCCTTTGGCAGCATGCGTACTGGACTGGACTGGATAAACACCGGACTGTACTGAAAGCGGCGTTCCTACCTTCGTCGCCATGTTGCTATAATAATGGTATAAGCTTGGTTATGTTTAGGCACTAAAACCACTTGGTTAGGTTTAGGAAAAGATCAAGATTTTGGTTAAAATAAGTACTTCCTTTACATTTGACGATCTTTATTGTCATGGTTACAACAATAACATTGTGGTTAACTTTGATGACCCATCCCTCCACGCCAACCTCCTCCTAACGTGGACTTTGTTGCTCTTTATGCTACATCACAGCATCTTTGCCTTTGCTCCTGTCATAATTACTACAGCCACTTGATGTTGCCTAACAACAAAATGTAACCACGGGTCACAATAACCTGCTGCACAAACGACCTATGGGCTCTTTTTTTTTTTTTTTTACAGCAGGACAGTCTGAGAGTTTTCGAAGCTTGACCCATATTAGGATGTAAAATTTAGGATATCCTGGCCCCAGCTGCACCAATCAGGATAGTTCTTCTTTGAATGTATCTCTTGCATGACCCCAACTTGTTTAGAAATCATTCAAACACTTGAGGTGCGACAGGTTGTCATTCATTGTGAATGGCGACACCCACCGCAATAGACCCAAAAGTCGATCAGCGATGAATCATAGCAAAGCTGAGAAGGGTTCAGCTACTGTATGTAGATGTCCCTTGATGTCCAGGAGAGATTAGCCTGAGACAGTCACACTTGCTTTGAGTCCCTCAGTTTTCTACTCCAACCTAACTACAAAGACGTACTACAAACAATGTGAGGAAAAGACAGTCATCACGATCAATGGCTTCCCCATTCATTCATTCCATTATGATCTAAATTTAACAAGTTACCAGGACTTGAAGAAGAAAATGAATGCAGGAAATTAACCACTTCATCATGTGCCAATACAGTGGAGACAATAACGGTCAAATCAGAGCTAATTATATAGATTAGGTACCTAATGCTTAACATGCAAGCTTTAGGCTCATGAGAGAGAGCCTGCTGCTTCAAGTCTTAGAGTGATAGTTCAGGTTACTTGACGTAAAGTTGGAATATGGCAGTTCAATGGTTGAAAAAATGATAAAGCAGTGAACATATTCAAAATAAAACATACACTTCAACCAATTTGACTTTTTGTGGGCATTTTTTTTTTTTTTTTAAAGTGGTTGAACACATTTTTGCGGACGGCCCCGTCCACAGCAGCAGATCGCTCGGCTTCTGCGTCGGTGCTCCTGGCCGCTTCTTTAAACTGGGAGCATGCTGATCCGCAGTTAATACACTCACAATAGAGAAGTACCTCACACAACCCCTCGTCTAATAACTTGAACTATCCTTTAATCTCCACCTAACAATGACTTTCCATAGGTATAACTTTCCATAGGTGACTGCATATACGTCCCTCAGTGAAAGAACTTGTTTTTTCTGCTACGAGACTGTATCAGACATGTATCAGCTTCCCTCCTACTCTCTCTGTTTCGCTCATAAACAAACACTGGCCAGTAGAGACTTGCTGGGTAACGCCATGCCATGTCTTGCCATGCTGTGTGGTGCCCCGCGGTGCTGCGCTCCATTCGATGAGACAGCATGAAGTACAAATCAATATGGATTAAAACTCTGTAAGGGGCTATCTACTGCCTCCTCATCACCACATACAGAATGAAAATGTGTGCATTTATTATGCTGGATTGCAGCATTTTTCCCCTTTTTTTTTTTTTTAAATCAGGGAGGAAAAGTGAAGAGTGGGAGATAATCCAGCTCTGGACTTTGACGGCCGTCATGACGCAGAAGAAAAACGCCTCATGCCACCCATGGGGCGTATCCATCAAGCTGCTTACAGCGCTGCATTGTAGGGGGCTGGAAGCAGAACCTCATTCCACCTGCCACACCTAGACCGTGAGTCGCGCACAGTCACAGTCACACTCACGTACACACACTGTGACAGGCCCGGTGGTAGGCCTCAACCCCCATAGCAGTGGTGGGCTTCCCACAGTGCTCTGCAGGCCACCAGAGATTATCCCAGTGCTCACAGACAGTCACAGAATGTTAATCCTCAGCCATCTCTTCTACTGTACTGTTAAATCTGGATCTTTCCTCTCAATCGCCCCTCCTTCTCAGCTCCCCTCTTTCTTTATCCATCACTCTCCATCCTTTCCTGCAATCCACTTATCCCCCCCATATTCCCAGCTCTGTCCTCCCTCTATCTGTTTTTAACTCCATCCTCTCCTCCCCTAAAATCTCTTGATCCCTGGTTCCTACTCAAAAGTGACAAGGCCTCAGCCCCATTCTCTCTTATCCTTTCTCTCTGCTCCCGGCCCAGCCCTCGCTATCAGCCCTGCATTGATCTTCTCATCCCCAAGAAAACAAAGCACCAATCAGCCTGTCATAATTACTCTGCTGGAGGAGGAAGTGCTGAACACCCAGCACAGCTGCTACATGTTGATGTAGAGACGAACAGGGCAGCAAAAGGGGAGCTAAGTTTTTTTTTTTTTTTTTTTTTTGGATGAACATGTGCTGGATGTGTTCTATTTTTAAAATATGTAAAAGAAAAAAAAAAAAAAAAAAAAAAAGGAGCATGAAGGTTTATTAACTACACTGTTGATTCCATTCTGCTAATGATGATACTGATTCCCATTTCTTTTTTTATTTGTATGCTGGAACAATAAAGTGACAGCTGCCGGAACCGTTCCTTCTAAAAATTACACGAAACAACCTCTGAATGATATCTGGTCTCCCACAGCTTCCCTTCTCTATTCACTCTGATTTGCTCTCATAAAAAAAAAAAAAAATCACTCTCTACTTCTCACCACAGCTTGTACTTTTTTTTTTACTACTTGTCCCACAGGATTTTTCATCAGGACACTATGGCTACTAGCTTCCATACTATAAATGCAGTTTGTGATCTGTCAGCAGTCTCCAGACTGTTAGCCCTGTCATGCTGTGCTTTGTTGTCATGCAGAACACATGGATTGCAAACTTTACATCTTCACATACCTCAGCATCTTTCCACCGCAGACAATCTGGCAGATCCAATAAAACTCCTGCTTACTGTGATGCATTTAGACCTTACACCAACCACTTGAAACGCAAGTTTTCCCCCGAAAATTTCCCCTCAGATAGCTTCAAAGTTTGATCTAGCACTTTCTTCTGCACTGTTTGACATCGCAATTATAACCGGTATCTGCATGTCCCAGCAGCTCATTCTGGCTGTATCACACACACAACTGGGTGAAACATTCAAATCCGTGATGCTATTATTTACTGCTGCATTAGGACATCAAGTCAAAAAAATTTTAGGTTTGAGTTAGTAGGCATTAAAAGGTTAACATGCATCCACTGATTAATTTGAATTTCTTTAATTAACTTGCATTTAAATGCTCAGCCGCTATTGGCTTTTACACACTATTAAACACTTGATTGAAGCCCGATACTATAAAAGGAAGACAGTAAAAACAGCATTATAAAACTCAGACTCTCTTCTCTAGACAGTATTTCTTAAGATCAATACGGTTGTCCATTACAGCTTCAGATGCCCTCCATCATCTACTATGCATAATGATGTCTCTGGAATTTTATAGTTTGTGATGGGTAACAAACATGCAGCACTGGGGAAAAAATATAACAATAAATAGAAAAGACCCACACACTGCTGTTTATTCACAAGACTTAATTCTTCTTTTATTTCATATTGTGAACATGTCTGACAACATTTCAACCAGTGGTGGAACTGTATTCAGTTTTATAGCGGCTTTTGTGTATTTCTGGTGCTTGATTCTCCTCTCAGAGCTCTCTCTCTATGTTTTATGAAGCTATTCAACAAACAAAGTAGTTACACGATACAGCGACATCTGAGAGCAGAAGGCACCATTAGAAATACACGAAAGATGTTGTGGTCTTTTGTGGTTGGATGTGGATTTTTTTTTTTTTGAATACTGCATTGCAGTTTATGATGTTTTTGTTGCTATTCATTTCTGCCTGACAAGCTGTTGGCATGGTATATTTCCAAAAGATCTGAAGCCTGTGCTAATTTCCATGCATCTATTTGGTATCAGCGAGTAACTGACACCACCTTATATTTTGAACCAAGACTGGGAGTCCTCATAGTGGCTCTGTGATGCTGTATTTAAGCACAGCAGTGCTTTGAATGGAATGCAAACATCAGCATAATAACATGCCCAAAAGGGCAAATCCTTACTCTTACAATGGTCACCATCTAAGTTTAAGCATGCTAATCATGCTAATATGTATGAAATTAGCATTAAACACAAAGTACAGCTTAGGCTGATGGGAAGGTGGCAAAGGAAAAATCAGGAGCTCATCAAAAATACCACGATTCAGCCTGAGGGGAACATGAATGTCATGATATTCAACCCGGTTATTGTTGGGACATGTCATGGTAGCGCTAAAGGAAAAGCCAGGGGAGTCAGTGAGATTCATTGTCCAATAGTAATTGAGACATGTCAGGAACAAAGCTGTGGACCAGCATTTCCAGGTTCGATATGTGGACACATTTAAACCCCAGAATGAATGTAACAAACAAAAAATATGCACAGGGAAGTACATTTAAGTCTGTGAGAAGGGGCTTCACTTCGTTAAAAAAAACACTCACATTTTTGATGGTGAAACCACTATATGACATAATGGTTTAGTTAATGTACCAGTAATGAGTATTTTTGCATCTATGTCCAGTCGTTGCCTATCTGACAGTGTAGAAGACTGATGATGGTGTAGCCTGTTCTCCACAGTCACTGTTGGGCTGTTTATCATTCTCTGGACATGCGACATGGCACACGGACTTCTGCATGAATGTCTGACACTTTTGACAGCTCAGAAATTGTTGCCTCATGTTCTGCATTTTATTGAATCTTGTCATTTTGAGAAATGTGCATAAAGTTAGTTGGTTACTTTATATGAATAAGTATATTTTTTGTCCCAAAGTCTGAGTTCACTGAAACAAGAAAAATACCTGACAATAATATTTCATTGTGTATGCTGGACCTTACTTCTTACAATAACTGAGTATTCCTTATTTCAATTTCAATTCTCAGAAATAAATTTAGACAGCCTGTGGTGTCAGCCAGGGTAGCTCTTGTTGGAAATTGAATGCTGCTGAAGAGCCGGAAAGTTAAAATGTACCAAAATGAAATACTGTTTTAATAATTGCAGAAGTGGAGGTTGGAGAATGCGAGTTTTTGATTTGTACAGTTGTCAGGCTTTAGCTATTGATACTACTGAATCCTATATATCAGGATAAGTGACGAACTGTCAATTCAGCTGATTAGATACTTTCATTGTCTGTGACACATCTTAAGTAAAGTCATTTTTCTTGATCAAGCGTACTTCTTACTTTATACAGATCTCAATTCTTAAAGGAAATGTATGAGAATATATTAAAAGTTAAGATGTTTCACATTCTACTTATTGTATACTGCATATGCCATATGGTAAATAAAATATATTTCAGGATTTTCATTTCCAAGGAAGTTGTGAATATTTACTCACCAGAAGCCAAGGAGACAGCAAATAGTACAATTCTGACGTGTTTCCACAGACAGAAAGTAATAACATAAGGCATAGAGGGAAATTAACATCAGTAAATATCAGCTGTGATAACTTTGCCTCATATAAGTATTTTAATTTAACTGGAAGAGAAAAGCCTGTGAATTTATATTAACGGTAATTTCACTCAGAAGTGTCAGCGTTATTATGCTCCATTATTCCTTTACTGTATAAGTGTAGATCAGAACAATTGAAAACTACATATATACCTGCATCACTTAATTGTCTGCTGTGAGATTTCACCCGCTGAACACGTGTGTCCCTGTGACTGTGCAGCGATGCCCCTCGCTATCAATTCACAAATGCTTCAAGAAAATCAACCATTGTATGTTCTCAGGTAAACAATCTGTGCTCCATTATCTCCTCAGCTCATTGCTTCTGTGTGTATGAATGTCTTCCTTTCTATTTAGTAAAAAGGTTTTCGACCTCAAGTATTAAGTCCAACATGTACTTAATATATACAAAAAGTCCTCTTAAGATATGAAAATAACCTTCATCTCCGAAGACAAGCACAGGTTTATTTTCCTTCTTTTCTGCAGCACACTCTGCTCCTGCTCTCTCCTACCTCTCTGATCTTACTAATGAAAACAGATGAAAACTCCACAGCCCAATAACACAAACATTAACACTAATTCATGCTCATAGAGACAAACAATCTCAGAGACACGAGTAAATACGGCTGACTTTCCAATAATGGAGGTGGAAGGGGGGGTAGAAAGAAAAAAAAAAGAGCACCCTCTGGGAAATTTTCTCTGATCAAGTGCAAAGAGATTAACCAGTTGGACGTGTGCTAATGAACAGGAGATCATAATGAAAGGAGCTCGTAAATGTAGATGAGGCATGTGGAAAAGAACAATGCCCTTGCCTTGTATCAGATGAAACACAAGAGTAATGTACAGAAAGCTAAATATTTTACTGCCGCCTTTTATACCTAAATCAACATCCAACTTCAAACTTCAATGTTTCTATTGAACATCACAATTACAGCGATAATACTTAAAAAAAAAAAAAGAGGAAGCCTTTGAGGGATAATGTCGTAGACTGTTAGTTCGAGGCTATTACAATGTGTGCAACAGCCTCTTTCAAAAAAAAAAAAAAAAAACAGCAAACAGTAAATCAGACACAGGCACACCAAGGGGATCAAAAACACATCAAACACAATCACATTCAATAGATCAAATAGGCCTAAAGAGGGTCGAGGGTCTATGAGAGGCTACAGTACAGACGTGACTTACTGATCACATAGTCTCCAAATGGATCCTCATCCTCCTCATCATCAAGGTACGCTGGAGGAGAAGGAAGGAACGGAGGAAAGAAAGAAAAAGCAAGAGAAAAGAAACAAACAAACAAAAAAAAAAGATTATGATGAATCAAGAACGAAAATAGAAACAAACAAATCTGAACCTGGGAAAAAACAATCAAACAAACAAATAAAATAAAAAAAAACACAGAAATGCTTTGACTAAAGTAAAAAATATTATGCAAACATTATGGCTCAAAAAGAAAAAATAATAAAAATAGAGTGAATGCAACCTTCCACCCACCTATCATCCGACTCTTTTTCTCCAGTCTTACTCTCAATCTTATACCTCCAGCCTTCATTAGCAGGCAAAGCGCTGACCATTAAACTACAAAAGTCGTTTCAGCACCATGCAGAGGAAAATATGATCACTCATAATTGGCTAGAGAATTCTCAATTTGCTCTCCGTGCGCCCTCTCCCTCTCTCTCTCTCTCCCTTTCTGTGGCAGGTCTGAAGTTGGCATGAGAGGCCATTACGGCTCACTAAATTCCCCATTAGGACGGCAGCGTAGTCGTCAGCAAGTTACAAGTCCGATGCCAATGATATTTCGCCGCTTGTGCGACTCTTTTAACTAACAATAAATACAGTTTGTATGGGTGTGCCCCCGATGCAAATGCGAACAACTGCGCCTGCTTCCACCACACAATAGCACATTTTTTGAATGCCTTCATTGTCGGCTTTATGTGAAAATCTGTCTCTCATCTTTTCCCTTTCCATTTATTCATCGTTTGTGTTTTCCCCCTCCTCTCCTCTTCTCTCTATCACTCCAGGCTCCCTCCCTTTAATGTGAGTTAGCATCCATCTACTGTGATCAATATCCCAGAGCTTTTATTAAACACTGCTCTTATGCATCTGTGTGTGCATGCAACCTGCCTGCCTGTGTGTCTGTCTTTGTGTGTATGTGTGTGTCTATTATCGGCCTTCACTTCAATATCAGCTCTGGTCCAACAATGTCTTTATTGAGTCAGAGATACACAAAAAGAGGATGTGAATTTTTATTTTTATTATTCATCGCTGTGTTTGTGCGAGTGTGTGTGCATGTATGAGCGCTGTGTTGGCTATGCTGAATAGACCAATCTTTATTGATCCCGGCTGCGAGCCATTTTTCAAACCCTAGGCTTAACCCAGAGATGTACACGTATAGATATGGTCGGCGGCATGTGTGTAAGTATGTGCGTCCGTCACTACTTTGCTCATTCAAGCATGCATAGCTCTCGCTGCATGAACAAAAAGTCCTTGAACCAGTGGGTGAAGTATGGAGGCGTACATGCGCACACACACACACGCACACACACACAAACACGCGCGCACACACACTCACACAGTCGTGAGTGTTTGTGAAAGCGAGCTGTCAGTGCTGCTCTCACACACCATTCATCACAAGCTACTAATTCTGTTAGACCATTGTCGAGCCTTTCGCACCCCACGTTGCTCTCTGAAAACTCAATCAGAAGCTAATGCCCTCAACCCTCCTAACACACATTCCGGCTCTCACTCTCAGTTTCTTACTCACACACACTCACAGAGACCCTGAGGGGACGGCAGTGGTCTTGGGGGACCCCGCCAGTCCAACTCTATAAGTGTTGCTTGAATTTGATCGACAGGAGCTGCGTGGAGCATGTTGCCGGTGTTTAGACTCACTTCGGTGGAAAGAAAAGAGGTCTTACAATCACTGCGTGACATATAATTATAATCTGTATTCTAAAGTAGTGCTTTTTATTCCAAAATCAAAATGATCATAATTAAACATTATCTTAATCTACCTTGATTACACAACGATCCTTTCAGTGGCCCAACTCTAAATATTCTCTAAAGTTAAAAAACACATCAGCTGACAAGAGCGTGTTTGATTTATGTTGGGATTCGTGTTGTAAACCAAAAAAAAAGAATAAAGAGGACAGAGTAGGTGCAGGCACTCTGCCACCTGTGCTAGTAGATTTGATTAGTTAATCAGGAATCACTTTGCCCAGCTCGCTTTTAAAAAGCATAATTACAGCTCCAGTTACCAAAAAAAAAAAAAAAAAAACGAAAAAAAAAAAAAACAGAAACTTTTGACTGCAGATGTTTTAAGAGGCATTTTCTCTGCATTATCAAAAAAGGGTAATTAACATAAAGTTTATGCAACATACACAGAACAGCAAGGGTAAAAACCTCGAATATAGAGGGAGCCAGCGAGGGAAACCAAGCAATTGAGCACGCCCAGACAGGGGGCAGGGTTAGGCAGAAAGGCCAGACTAAATTTAGCGCCACCTTTTCATTCTCTAATTACGAGATTAATACATCCTGTCACATACGTCACAATACTACCCTATGATTTATTATCCAGTCGGCCAGATGGAGAGATTGAGCCAGAGAGGGAAGGAGGAGAGGGTCCGCTGTCTGAAAGCAGCTAATCAGCGTGCGTGTGTGATTGGGCCTTGACTGTGCAGTGAGCGGCCAGTGCGTCTCTGTGTTTATAAAACCGGCTGTATGAGGAAAGCCAAGATTTATTGACAGAAAACAACACTGAGGTTGAATTAGATTCGGCCTGTTTCTTTAACAGGCTGCTATTTAAAGAGAGGGAAACACAGAGGCACATGGACCCCCCCCCCCCCCCCCACATACACACTCGCACACAAGCATATGTAGAGCACTGGACTATGGATTGTGGCCATAAAGTTGGCCGTAGGCTTCAGGTTTAAATCAATGTCAAAGCCTGATCTTATTTCATCTAATGCATGTTTTAATCATTCTCCCTCCTGATCAATGCAGTTTGGATGCGACCATCAGCCACTGCTGTGGGAATTTACGAGTGCTTCTATTCTCTTGCCTGTGTTTCCAGACGGACGTTTTACGAGGCAGCGCACAGTGCGACTGTAAATCTCTTCCTTCACTTTGCCAAAATGAAATCTCCCAATGCTGCTCTCTATGCCCATATTTGTATGTCTCACTGTGTTCCTTGTGCAAACGAAACTTGTATTGGCTCTGCCAAGTCATCGTTCTAGTCTCTTTATTTTAATAGTGTCTGGAAGGGGCAATAAAAGCGAAGCGTCTTTATTCAATACTCGACAATAAAGCTAGATGTAGGGAAACTCTGAAATCCCTGAGTTGCATTTAGGAAACTAGTTTAACGGGTTTTACATACTTGTTGGTAATTGGAATTTAGCAGTAAATGAAAAAAAAAAAAACACAAATAAAAAATAATCACAAAGTTTTAGTTTGGAAACTGATTTAACAGATGCCAGAGATCTGCGGAGGGAACTACTGCACAGGTGGACCACATTCCTGAATGAGGAAATTGTACACATGCACACTAAAATAAGGCACCTCTGTGTGTTGTCCTGTCATTGAGCTGGAAAAACAGATTTTGTGCTACAGCGGGTTTCTGAGTGTTTTGTTTAAAGTTTTTACTTTGACAGTCAAGTGTATCAGTATGTCTGCATGTGTGTGCACATGGCGACTGGACAATAATTCAGTACTGCCATTATCTTATTACTGATTATGGCATCATATTATTGTATTTTTTTTTATTCTGCAAACTCAGTTGTCCATATTGAGGATTCAAAGCAGCTTATTATTGA
Source organism: Seriola dumerili (assembly GCF_002260705.1). NCBI lineage: Eukaryota > Metazoa > Chordata > Actinopteri > Carangiformes > Carangidae > Seriola > Seriola dumerili. Next base: position 3,843,207 of record NW_019174416.1, on the reverse strand, counting down.
AACTATCAAAATAATGTGACCATTTTTTTTTTTTGGTCAGGTTTTTGTCATGTGATGACTGAAGCTTCTGGGATGCCACAGAAAACAAAAGAAAAAACAATATGTGAACCAGATTTTTATATTTATTTTGTCAAACTATCAAAATATTCCAATTCCAAAATCAACCACAAATTGGAATATTTTACAGGAGATGCAGTCCTGCATATATATGCCATATGGTAAAACGCATAAATACTATTTATATTGGAAAAGAGTTATTGATATCATAATATGGATTTCAGCCATGTTGCCAAGCCACATATGTGCAGGCAGGTGTGTGTGTGTGTTTGTGTCTATGCATGTGTGTGTGTGTGTGTGTGTGTATGTGTGTATGTGTGTGTGTGTGTGTGAATGCAAATGTGTAAACTCTACATGCCTCATTAAAAAGAAAGAAATCCAACTTCAGCAGGAAAATTAACAATGGCAGGTATGGCTGACACTGGTTGCTCTAGTGTCTCTTTCACCCTCTCACTTTCTACCGGTCCCTCTGTGTAATGCTTGCGCACACACACATACAATCTTCATACAAATCGCTGCAAGAGCTCTACCAACAAAAACACACAGGTGTACTCAGAGTTCTCTATACCAGTTATGTGAGTTCCGGCTGTTTACATTACGTGTGTATGTGCTGCTAATTGTGTTGAGACTAGCAAAAGCGCCAGGCACCGTGACTGACTGCTATCTATCCAAAGAATCACACTCTTTAATTTGTTATCGACTCAGGTTTTGTTTTGTTTGTTTTCTAGACTTTTCAACTCCTGAAGAATCAAACATTTAAAAATAGTACATATAGTTAGGCAACTAGAATATGGGAAGAAAGTGATCTGAATTTGTAACTTATTTTGTGGTTCATTAATCATTATTGAAGAAAAAATTGAATAATGAAGATGGAAATGTATGAGGCAAAAGAAAGCTGTGAATGTATCCATCAGCTGGTTCTCCTGTTGACATGAAAAAAAAAAGAAAGAAAAGAAGACACACACACTTTCACACAAACAGAAACAGTACTTTCCCCGAGGTTTGGGATATCTGTCACCATTTCTCTGGGCTTTCTATTTTGGTAGTGAATTCTGCAACAGGGCACGTGTACACATTCATCCGCATGTACGCTCCTGCCCTGAACGGGAACCCTAGACCCTTAAACTGACACCTGTCAGTCACATTGGAAAGCTGTACTGACAGGAGCATAAGGAGGGATGGTGAGAGGCGCAGTGTGAGCGAAGAGGAGACAGAGGAAGCAGCTTGAGAGATGAAAAAGAAAGGTGGGAGAGGAGGGAGATGAAGAGGAGGAGGAGAAGCAAGTGGAGGTGAGACTTCTGAAGCTTGTTAGAGACGAAGCGAGATGAGAGTGGTGCAGTGAGCTGTTTGGTGTTTTAGCACGTCACCGTCTTTTTGATTTGTTAGCATGTGTTTATGATGTTGTTTCTCTGTCTGCCTCTGTCAATCTCTATTATTAGAGCCTCAGATCCTCCTCCTGCTGTTTTGACACTCCCGTTGCTACTGTTTCACACTTACACAAGCAAGGCGCACACACACACACACACACACACACTTCCGCGGTTTGGGCTCGTACACACTCTCACAGCCGTAGAGAGACAAAATAGCATATAGGATGACAATGGCAGGGCTCAGTAACCTACACGTACACACACGCATGCAAATTCAGCACCCACATTGCTTGAGGCACACGCGCTGGTTGGGTCTGGCGGGAGAGAAATCTTCCCTCTGGGTGCTTTGAGGTGTGACATGCCTTTAATATCGGATGCTCTGTTTGGAGGAAGATGCAGGAGCGAGGGGTTAGATTTCCCTCATTCAGAGCAGCTAAGTAACTAACGAATTGACTCGATCAGACACACGCACGCACCTTTTATCAGGCTGCCGCGCTGCCTCTGATCTCTTCATGCTGGCAGAAACAGCAGTGCTGACGCCTGATCTAAATCTCTGGTCTGTGAAACCATGAGACGAGCCCAAAGGTGTGATCCGGTGGTTCCCCTCAACGTTTCTAAAGAGGGCAAACTTTTGAAGTCTTTTAATTTAATTTGACACATGTTTAGCACAATCATCTATATGGAGTCCTCCAACACGCAAGTGAATGATTAGCCCCTGTGGGAGCACAAAAATATGCATAACACCTTTTTAAAAAGTTTCATTTGGGGGGAAAAAAAAAACAGAGAACTTCTGATCTTCTCAACAATCAACACTCAGTGACATCATACTGCAGGCAAATGATTATCACAATATAGAGCTGGATTAAGAAGCTAATTTTACAAGGTCTGCAAACAGAGCGCTCAATGGCGTTCTCCTGGCCCTGAGACAGAGAGAGCGAGAGCGGCGTCTGCGGCTGATATCTGTGGCTGCAAGATTAGCTTGGTAATTAACCACAAAGCAATTATCGGGTGGTGGGATGAGAGGCACATCTCAGGGAAGGTGTTTCTTGACGTGTTTAATAGGTGTTGAGTAGTTTGATCAGTCGACAGAAGTTGTCTGTGATTCTGAGGCCCACAGTCCAACAGAGGTTGATCCACAGCTGATACGTACGGCTGCCGAGAATTCAATTAATTAGACTGTTGCTTTTCCTTCCATCCACTTTTCATTAACCTCCATTGACACCTCGGCGCACGCAGGTTTACGACTGCGTCAGTATTAACAAGAAAATGGGAAGCTGGCAATAAATAATGTTGCCAGGAGGAAGGAATTTCCCTCTGGGAACATCACACCCTGACACTCGCTGCGAGATTCAAAGAGAGGATGCACTTTAAAAGTAAAGATTACCTTCTCTGTCTTGGTGTTGGATCACAAAAGTTAAAATGTCCCAGTGCTGCCATCTCCAAAAAAAAAAAAAAAAAAAAATCCAAAAGATTTTCTTTTGAAAACTGACAGAGCAGTGGTGAGAGCTCAGCAGATAAGTGTATAAGAGGGTAGAGTTAGAAGGCTTTGGCTAAGTGCTATTGATGAAAATAAGGTTGGTTCTCTCCGGGGGGTCCAACCACTGTTCTTCAGATCAGAAACTGACTCAATCAATAAATCTAACTCACCCGCAATTCATACAGTGGCTATCTGTTTGAGAGGTGGTCTAAAGATTTTAACAATACTGACAAACTTGTTTAGGATAGAAGAAGAAATCTCCCTTGTGATTCCTTTAAACATCGACTACCATCCTCCCCCATTTGTTCTCATATCCTCATCAAGTCTTACTCACTTTGTCTCTAATTAATGGGCCTGCACTTTGACACACATCATCTTGACCACACTTTCAAGAGCCTCTTGTCCTACCTGACTCGTCATCAGACTTGTTGTCATTCTCCGAGTCGGTGAGGGTGAGCGCCGAGTTCTCACGACTGGACACTCCTGAGCTGCGGCGGGATTTCACCCCTCCTCGTCCGGCCCACAGCTGGATGGCTCGCTCTGGAGACAGCGGTCCCTCGGGGTCCGAGTCTGCATCGGAGCCGGCGCTGAGGGAGTAGCCTCTCTGGAGGAGGCCTAGGTCGGGACAGTAGGGAACGGCGGCGGGGTGCGGAGTGGGAGTTGGCTCACACACTCCAAGCTCAGCCAGGGTGAAGTTACCGCCTGCGTGGGAGGGATTGGAATTACACAAGTTGAGTGCAGAGAGCAATGTAAGTAAAGGCAGTAAATGGAGACACTTACACAAACAAATGCTCACACGAGCAAATGCACACGCATATCTAGCAAACAAATCACACGCAGAGAAGCACACTAATTATGAAACTATGGAGGCGGAGGCTGAAAATTGGGCTTTGTTGTGGCAGGCGGGAGGGGGAGAGATGACACAGCATGAATCAGGCACAAACTACAAACTAGCTGCTGGAAGGAATATGTAGTGGCCTGAAGGCCTGTTAAGGCCGGCTTAGAAGGCCTGCCGCCCTCGCTTTACTGCTCTGCATTGGCATTCATGAGGTGTTGATGTGAGACCAAAGAGCTGTTCACTTGAGGCCTCTCAGACTGTAGTGGAGCTGCTTTGCTGCCTTCTGGGTTTGATCATCTCCCCACCTAGTTCCCATCACATGCTGGACCCCAGGCTCATTGAGTGTACTGCAGTCTGCTGCAGTACCGGCCCCGCTTGCCTAACACACACCCCCTCAAGACAAACCGACTCGTCACGTCCAAAATAAATATATAAAATTATCCAAATTAAAGCACATCAAAGGAGATCAATAAACAGTGCTGCAGCCCAATTAAATCCAAGCTGAGGAAAAAGCAATTAAGGAAAAAGGCATGCTCAACCAATTTATTCTCTATACTAATTAAAAGAGTATTGTGGATGCAATCGCTCACCATCAGCTGTTGGGGTAAAGGGATCGGGGGAAAAACAGTTGTGATTCACTTCATTAGCAGTTTGTGAGGGAGGGGAAAGGAAGAGGCAAGTGAAGAGAGGTTGGCATTGTGGCGGCACATTGTATGAATCAATGCACTGGGAATCACACAGCTGCGTGGCTGGGTTAACTGTGACTCATCAGGCGTACGGCCGCAATCAGAGAGAGACGAATTAAACAGATGAAAATCGTCTGCTGGATCTTCACGGCTCCTCTTCACAGCCTCGCCGAAACTCGAGAGTTGAGCTGAAAGTAATGAGGAGGGGGGCGGGCGGCCGAGAGCGGAATGGGGGGGGGGGGGGGGGGCCTGAAAGGAAACTTAGCCAGGGAAGTAGTGAAAGGCTCTATACTCCTACTCAGACAAACAGATGGACTGGACTAGAGAGCAGAGGCAAGCAAATAACTCCACAGGTGGATTCAGCTACGAGGCTACAGCTTGCCAAGCATCCAACCAGCTACAGTACAAATGGCATATTACCATTCCTTGTCTTCTTTGCTTCGTTGTCTTTTCCTCCCACTTATCACAGAGGATGACAAAAGGAAGCTTCTTTACTATACGTAACACTAGGGATTTTCACAGTCTGTTGGTAATTTACACTACAGAGCTACTGTATATACACAGGATCTAACTGTAGTTGTTGAACCCATACCTGACATGAGGTATCGTAGGAGGACGGGAGAGAACTCCAGGAGGCCTGAGAGAGTAGAGCACACGGGTTCTTTAACATCAGTCAGCAAATATCATCCTGAATTGAACTGCTTGCTAAGAAAAGTGTCTACTCCACAATCACATCTTTCCGCAAATCATCCGATCCAACTACAATGACATCTTCTAGTCTAAACTGACGCTACGTCGACACAGTTACATCACATGAAAGTGTGTGCATAAGTGTGCGTGTGTGTGTCTGTGCATGTGTGTGTCTGTGCGTGTGTGCTTGCCACACGTATCTAATGTTACATCCCACAGGCCACCGTTCTGTACAATTAACATCCCATAACCAGTGATTACACATGCAAAATCCAATCACTCCTTATCACCATCAGCAGTAGACGCGGCCCGATGCCGTAGCAATCTACATGTACTCAAAGAAAGATGGATGGGTGCGAGGGGTTGGAGCAGACATGAAAATCTATCTCAGTTATTCTGCAAATAGAAAACCAATCGCATGTTTGTAACATGATATTATGACAGATGTGGGGGCAAATGTGGCACTGCATTCTAATCTGATCAATGCCTTTCTCTCCGCACAATGCTGCCACTGTCATTCACGCACTTGTAACGCACATTAACGTGCGTTCTGTGCCTTGTGCAGCTTCGGCAGCTGCCCTGGGCCGTGCACATCTGTGTCTGTTCAATGCATACATGCTGGCACGTATATGTTTGTCTGTCAATCGATCTGTGCATTCAACATGAATGCGGCATATGTACGGATTAGATTGTGGTATAGGGCAAGAGGAAAAATGCTCCAGAATGCGTTGCTGAATGCTTTTCATTAATAGAAGAAAAAAGAGAGAAAGAAGTAGGAAAGGAGAGAAACGAGACAGGATTGAAAAGAAACATGTGATAATGTGTAGAGGTGAGAAAGAGGAGGGTTACACAGTTAGGTACTTAGTTTAAGCACACATGGAAAGAGAATACAATATGTAGGCTACAAGAAGCACCTCCATCGGTATATGCTGAATGAGAGCCAAAAAATACAGTATATGGTTATATTCAATGAAATATGAATAAGAAGAATGAAGAAAATGCAAATTATGACCCTGCAGAACTAAAAAGTGGGTTAACAATGTGTATAGGAGTGCTCGTATGGACATATGCATTAGAATGTGCTAAATGGTGAAAACAATATGATCTAGAAGACTCCCATGAATACCTTTAACTGACAGAGTGAATGACAGAAGGGAAGGGAGGGCTAGGACAGGTGTGAAATGTGTATAGGTATGTGAGAAAAAGAATGAACAGAAGGGTTTCTGAGTTAACAGGTTACACAGTCGACACAATGGAATGCAGACTTGTTTTTCAGTGTGCATGGAAACAGGGCCTCAATCAGGACATGCTCAATCAACTTCAAATAAAAATGGGGCTAAATTAAGTCGGATGGAAATAACCTGAAAAAGCAGAGCAGAAGCAGAACTAACAAGTCAGTTAAAACTGCTTTTAGAACAACTTTAACTTCAGCCCAGTGTGAAAAAAAGGCAGCCACCTCATTCATTAGAGTAAGGCCAGTCCAGTGCAACAAGTCCCCCGAATGAAATGACAACATACGCTGAAGCAAGGGAACATAATCTGCCCACGCCTTTGTAATCACTGTTTTATGCTACAGTCACAGTTTGGTCAGGATCAGGTAGCTCCGAACTTGCTTAGCTACAACTTGCTTAGGTTTGAGGGAAAGATCATGTTTTGGGTTCAAATTAAAACACTGTAATAAAGAAGTAGTTAGCTCTCAGGAATGTTCATGGTCATTATTAAAAGAAATGGGAAATGAACAGTAGTCCCCTTGTGTTAAAATTCAATGTTTACCTCGACTCTCGACATTAGTTAGTTAGTATTAGTTTGTTGTTCTATAGCAATGTCAGGAAAGCTGAACCAGGCTTCAGTTTTGCTGCAGTGTAAGGTAATGCTCTGGCCAATCAAATACGAGCGAGTGCACACTCTCGGTAGATTACTTTGTACTGTGAACATCCTGCTTTTCAACGTCGTCATCACATGGAAAGATAAAATGATTGCTGCTACGATAACTTTCCAGAGCGGTCTGATGAGCCTTAAACTTATGGATCTATTGCTCCAGCTTCATGGGTCACATCTCACTGTCTCACTTGTACTTAGAGGAACACACCCATTCCGATGTAACCCATAGCGTTTCTTAAAGCAAAAAACTACAATCTTACATATTCCCAGTGATTTCCAAAGACCCATCATGTGTTAGAAACACTGGTTGAAGCGGTTTCCTTTCACAACAGGGACTTAAGTTTCCTACACCTGATATACATCATCATTCGCCGGATTCCTTCACCGCATGTTGTGTCTCAGAAAAATAGGTGACACTGGGGAAAAGGAGGCATCTTGTTGGAACTCAAAAACAATAGCGTGAATGGGAATGGCATTTGCAGTGATCCATTAAACCAAATGTACTTCCCTTGATAAAACTCATTATGGATATGTGTGTGTGTGTGTGTGTGTGTGTGTGTGTGTGTGTGTGTGTGTGTGTGTGTGTGTGTGTGTGTGTGTGTGTGAGTGTTTTTGCGTAGACAGCTTTGTGGGATAGAGGGGCCTATCATTAAAAAATCATTTGTGCTTGTTAGCAGTTTGACAGGCAAAGTATAGGCAGCAGGACTCTGCATTATGCTAGTTGACTTTCCCTCACCCCACCGTGTAATTCTGTAAAGGATGTAAAGCAGACAGGACCTGTGGGCTTCCATGCCTGCAATTATGTTGCTTTTTGCAGATCCAATAGTTTACGGTGCAGGCCACCCTCAGACATGCCATTTTGAGCTTTGGAGGGAGCGCTAGTTCAGAGCCAGCTCAGATTTGCCCTGAAGTGCTGAACTAGTGAACTGATTTGCTCCTGGGTGGAGGACGCATGGAAATCAGGAAGCATATGCAACTGTGCACGGCAGGTTCCCCAACAATCCCCTGAAATAGCTGAAATTACTCTTAATAACAGTAAAAGCCTTATTTTCTTTTTCATAGCTAAGGAAATGCTAGAATTTGTGGCTAATAGCAGCCAAAATGTGCCATTTCTTAATATTTTCCATTTTCATTTGCATCCAATTCAAAATTCATCTGCACTGCACTTTAGTATCCCTGCAGAAAATGAACTTCTCTTTTGTGTTTTCTTCTCTGTGAATTATGAAGCAATAAAATATAGATATATATTCCTTCCTAATAATAGAGAGCTTAAGTTAAGAGATGTTTCAACAGACACAGGAGGGAAAAGTCAGTGTAAACTGCGGAAATGACAAAGCAGAGACAATATAGCGGGGAGGCCACCAAAAATTCAGGGGTCACATATTCCTACTCCCCTGGAATCAAATCCCAGCTGAAGTTGCTCTGCTGTATCTCCCATAATCTGTCACGCCGTCTTTCCTCCTAGTCGCTCAGTACAAGACAAAATGTATTTAAAAAATCATTGGGCTGCTCAGCGCGCTATTAAAAAATAAAGGACAGTGAAGGAGAGCTGGATAATAAGAGAAGATGGGGAATATTACACTCAAATTGGTTACACACATTTCTCATTGTTCAAAAATTATCTGTGCAGCTGTCCTCACAAAAATGGTACAACACAATGTCACTTTCAGAATATTTAAAACTACTTACAAACATACCTCAACATTACTATAACACTAGTCTTCTCGACTAGTAAAAAAATAGTAATAGTAATAGTAAAAAAAAAAAACTATGAAATAATCCCAGACCTGCCATGTAAACACTGTGTATACACTGTACACTCTATATGAAAAATACATATGCAGTATGTATTAGATATCTACTGAGGATAATGAATAGTAATAGCTCTATACTCATCGGAGACTACAGTACAGATGGTCTTCCTCTCAGTCGTCTCGTCTCCCACCACACACACACACACACACACACACACACACACACACACACTCCGCTCACTCTTGTGATCACTACTTCTCGTCTTTCAGGCACTCGTCTATCTCTGCCCATGTTTATGTAAATCACCTCTTTCAAAGCGGCCCCCTCTTTGTATAGAAAGTAATGAAATTATAAAAGGAAAATGAGTATGTAAACATATTCAAAACGGGCTTTAGATACAGCCCAGAGACAATTGCGGAGAGATTTGAGTGAGAAAATTCATGAATTCATGAATCTCGAGAGACGTGGTCATTGAATTCATTTGGTGTCAAAGCAATGAAGAGAGATCCACAGTTCAGTTTGGTTCACCCAGACTGCTGCTGTGCTATGCTGTGTGAGGGGGAGATAAATGTACTTGCTCTTTCATTGATATGGGGAAAAAAATAGGGAGTGAAATAGAGAGGGAGCAGAGCCAGTGACGAAAACAGGTGATCATAAGACGAGGTGAAAAAATGATGAAAACCCAAAAGAGTCAGAAAGAGAAGAAGACGGAGACAGACCGAGCTGTACTGTTTATACCTGAATTATATGCAAACATAGTGGATTTAATGAAAGCACCTGAGCAGAGGGTAGTTTGGAGATGACTTGAATATATGTTGTGCAAAGGTTAAAGTTCAAAGGGAGTGTTTGTGTCTGTAAGAGAGTGAGAATGGAGTTTGTGGGATTGTTGTGTAGCTACTATTATCACACAGACTATTATTACTCTGGCACACACACACACACACACACACGCATGCACGCAAACGCACAGTGCAGCAGTGGAGACTACTAACAAACATCTTCACAAAGCAGGGTTTCCATGGTGATGAGAGGAAGTAGTGTATAAAATGAAGTGAATGTTGCACCGGTGCATACGTACGCACCTTCAGAGGTGAGGATGCTAATGAAGAAAAATCTCTACAGATGCTGATAATGAGATCATCATCTTTTGTAAGATATTTTTTGTGTGTGTGTGTTTTTTTCTTCTTCTCATCTATAAGTCAAACTCTTTCAGTTATACATGAAGATACCAGCCCAGCATCCCTACCTTCGTATTGTACCGATTCTGTAGTTCATGATAAGGGAGACTGGAGCTCATATCAAGTAACAATTCATATATGAGCTTAAAGCTGCTCTAATGAATATTTTTTATATTAATAATGGATCAAAACACTATGTGTAAAGTGAAAAGGGGCCGTTTGTAGTGACAAACCCACAGAGAATTATTACACAACCAGCAGCTCTCCCTCGCTCTCTGCAGCGCTTTATTGTCTTTCAGCTAATTGTTTTGGTTTTACCAGCCTCAGCTTTACTGTTTTGATTCAGTCTTGGCACTCTCATTAACAACTTCTCATTTAACATCTTTGGCTGTTTGAAGCCAAAACAAAAAAAACAAAACAAAAGACCTTCTTTAGCTTATATGGTAACTATAGTTTGTTCGCTATAATCATTAATATTACCCTTACCTTATCCACAATGCAGTTGCTATGTACAGATATAAAACAGGAATGATAAAAACATTTTAAAAGGTTGTCATTGAATGGGATTTTGCAGAATTCTTAATATCACTGTCCTTAATAATAAATAATACTTGTGATTTCTATTGTCAAAGGAAAATAAAAACATCACCAAGAAGAAGAAGAAGAAGAAGAAGAAGAAGAAGAAGAAGAAGAAGAAGAAGAAGAAGAAGAAGAAGAAGAAGAAGAAGATTTTTCTGTGTTTTTTCTAACACACAGATCTGCTCTCTAGTCAACCTGTAACCCCTTATTTAGAGTATTAAAGGGTTTTAGGGTATTACTGTAGAAGTCTTTCTTTTCTCTTTGGCTAAACATCTTATCTCTGTCATCATCCTCATGACCATCAGATAAACTGCCTCATTCCTCAAAAAGAAGATTATTCTTTGACTCTTATTTTGCCGGGATTAAAAACAAAGTGGTTTGTAGCAGATGATACTGTCAAGATTAAAATCCTTTATCTTGACATCTGGAAACTAAACATGTGCATTTTTGCTCTAATAAGTAAACAAAGCCTCTGCAGGCACACTATTACTTCAAACACTGGAATTCATCAACAGGCACATCACGGATGTAAGTATGGTTAGTTTCATATGTTTGAATATATATAAAAAAACAAAACAATTTCCATTTTGCCATTTGAAAGAATGGAACTGAAATAATTGCTTTATCTCATTTAAAATGTGGATGTTAATATTTTTGTTTCATTAAATTTCCACCAGCTATTGTATCTTTTTTTCTTTTTTACTTTTATCGGCTTCCTGTTCATAGTGAGTGAGTGACTGATTTGTCTTACAACATTACCTTTCCTGTGTGACTGTTGAGTCATGACAGGATGACGGGGCACATTGACATTCAACCTCTTAGGGCTTGGTGTTGATTATCAAAAATCAAATTTACACACACACACACCCACACACACACACACACACACACACACACACACATGTCCCATAGCATGTGGCACGTCATTAACGCAGCCATTAGCAGCGCAGTAACGACCTAACAGATATGCCCAAATAGGAGTGTCATGGTCAAACACTTCCCACACCTCCCTGATGACATCTGTTCTTTTGGCTCCCATCTGAGCCACAGGGGCCCTTGCACCTCCTAATGAGGAGACCAAAATAGGTGTAACAAATGTCATCCATCCCTGGGCAAGTTCTACTCCTGCCCAGAGGACAGCAGTCTGGGTTGGACAGGACATGACAGGACATGACACAACACCATGCACTCTGGAGGAGGTCTTGTCACTGAGAGGTGTAGCACTAAGCAGTGAAACACCTCTCATCCATGAATAGAGGCCAAGGTTGACTAGACTGGGAGTCACGCCTCACTGTTGCCTCTAACACTGGGATGCTCCACATGTATCTTCTGAAAAATCAATACTAAAGTTAAAGGCTTTTGGGGATTGCCGAAAAGCCTAATTTGACTGATGAGATTCATAATTTGCCGGGAGATCTGTCAAGGAAGCTGGGATGAGGGAGCTGTACTTGTACACTGCTGACAGGTAGAGAACATATAAACCCCAACCTATGAATAAATGCAGTGTACTTTTACCAATTGACTAAAAATGACCATGCAGTGTATAGTGAGTTAAGATCAATAGGGAGTGTGCACTGGACAGCAATATATGGATCCATCGCAGTACTCATTCAGGAATACAGATATAGCGCATACAGTACATGAATATGCATATATATTATTCCTATATGTTCTTAAATACCAAAGGAAATGAGATATGTAAGAGGTTTATTCTGGGATTTACTGTGAGTTCTCTACTTCTGTATATAGGTTAAGGGGGAGGTATAGACATCCCCACACATGCCTTTATGTCCTGCTTCTTTGTAAGTTTTCCTGTGTGTTCCTTTTTCATTCTATTTTTCCTGTTGTGTTGTTTTTCTGTCTCGTTCAAATCCACTTTGGGACTGGAAAATTTCTGACACTATAACAGATGGCAATGCACACTGCTTACTGCTAATGCTTCATTTTCTTTTAGCTCTGTTTGGTTCCCCTGACAAGAAACCTTAAGTAATCATGATTTGGAATTTTATATTTGAAAGCAAGTATTTTTTTTAAATAGTAAATCATGATGTAAGAGATCTTGAGATTAAGAAATACACCCACTGCATATTTTTTATTTTCCATTGTTGTTGCTATTGTTGTTATTTCTTCTACAAACTCCTTCTGGCTCTAAATCCATATTGCTGATCATACGATAGATTGTGTTTTGTAGTGAAGTCATCGAGTCTTGAATGTGTATTATAAATGATAATTTTATCATATTTTTTCCAGTATTTTTGACAACTGTGGGAGCAAGGAAACAGCTCTGTAGTTTCAAAGAACATGTTGTCTCCAGTTTGATACAACGGCACGACTTTAGACTGGTTACAGACAGACAGTCAATAATATTTTTAACCACAGACATGTCAATTTCAGTCCAGTCTACGGGTTTCTTATTCTTTTTTATAAGTGTCAATCACTTCTTTTACATCTATTCCCTGTATAAATATAGATCCTATAACATATATATCTTTACTTTCCACATCACATCTGCTGTCAGTCTTTGCAGTCTACTCAGCCAAACCAGGATCAACACAAACAAAAAAAATAAAACTCACTGAACTCATCTTCAACCAGGCTGTGTCATTAATTGTTGTGTTATTTTTTTTGGCAGGAAATGGTTAGGGTATCCTGCCTCCCCAGTTTAATTTTTAATGATAGAATTTAATATCGTCCATGTATTTTTAATATTGTTTTTGTTGTCCTCCAGTAGTTTACTGTAGTAGTCATTTTTGCTACTTGTCATTATTCTTGTTAGTTTTTTTTATATCTTATATTTATGTTCGAAATCTTTTGTTCTTTTCTTTAAAAATTCTCAGTATAATAATCTTTTATTCTTATATGTGTAAGTTCTCCCTCAGTTGGCCAAGGTTTTTCAGCATATTTTTGTTCAACCAATTTCATTACTAGTGGACAGTTTCCTTGCTTTACTAGTTTTAATCTTTACTACAATTTGGTTTCATTGGATCTTTTTTAAAGGAATTAATGCATCTTGTGTTTTGTGTCTAATTGTTTTGAATGTTTTGACGTCTTTCTTGGTCCAAAATGCTCCACTGTGTTTGGGGATGAACAGGTTTGTGGACACAGGAATTCAGGGAGAGCCTGGCATGTTGGACAAGACGCATCGAAATTCTGGTCAACAGTTTAACCACCAATGTAACTCACTGTGCAAGGTTAATTAAACTGCAAGTAACCATGGCAACAGCACATCTTCTTCATGCAAGTTTTAACTTACAATAAATGAATGACTTTTAAACAGAAGCTATATTTTTGCCAGTGTGATCATGATTTAGAGTAAGCCTGCCACATTTGTAACCTCAGCACTCCATGACATGGTCACAAAACATTTACTACGCAAACCTTAGAGCTGATGCAGCACTGAATTCCATTTTTTTTTTTTTTTTTTATTGTATTGTTAAGATCCCACAGATTTCTACTATCTTCCCTGAATGACAAAATGTTTGCATGAGGTTTAAGTCTAATATTTCCGCAGACTGCTGCGGCCACTGCACAGCCGGGAAGAAGAGTGCAGTCTGTGCAAATGTAGGATTTAAATCTTGGTTTCACTGTGGGCAAACATTTTGTCGATCCAGGAAGAAAAAAAAACAAACACTTGCTAAAACACCTTTGAAAATGCAGCCTTGTGCTTGCATAGGGGACAATATGTGACTATATCACAGATTAATGTATGGACTGCTGAGGTCACAGATGGTGCAAGATGAAATGATGACGAAAAAAAAAGGTGTGTTCTTGTGTTCTTTTTCTTTGCCTGTGTTAGTTTTGTGTATCAGCAACACATCATCTATTATCACTTGCATATATGTAATTCCTCAATTTTCTCATGCCTCCCATTTCTGAAACACTTTTTTTCACAGAATCTATAGCGTCGTTCGTAAAGCATCTTCATCTGCATGGTAATCCTCTAGTGTAAGTTCATTTACACATCCAGCAACATCAGCTGAAAAGCAAACCATTTTCATTGGTGTCCTTTTTGTCACTACAGCAATGACTGACATACATGTGTAGCTGTAAGAAATGTGGCATACGTCTGCACACAAACACGTACACACACACGTTTAAATTCTGTGGCTGGGGAACATGTTTAATTACAGCCTAGGAAGCAAGTGACTCGGCTGAGAAAGGAAAAAAAAAACCACTTGATAACAGTGACATTTACAATCTGCCTCATTTATCACAAGCTGCCAAAGCAGAGTCAGCGAGGGTCATTACATAGTAAACATAGATTAACTCAACTTTCACAAAATACACACACAACATTGTCTGATAAATGATTTTTAGTCTAAGGAAATTGCAGATGTCAGCACACGTTTCCCTGGACTCTGTCAATTACTAGATTTTTCAAATCGAATTAATCTATTAATTCATTTTAATTTCTATTGTTTGTTGCCCAATATTTGTGTGTGTGAATAAGAGCTAGCATCGGTGCTAAATAGCTGGCACCTTCGGCATGCATTTCCCCCGCCTCTTCCTATTATTTGTCTCATTTGTTACCCAGTGCGTGTGTGTGTGTGTGTACGCATGCACCTGTGCCAACATCAGTGCTAATAGCTAGCACTTTCACTTTCAATACGCAGACATGATTTGACACACTAAGCTGAGGTGTACTCTAAGTTGTGTGGATAATGTTATACAGTGAATCCCAAGTGCTCATCGGGTTCTCATAGATCTGTGCTTAGTGCCACTCATTCTGTTTAGTCCCAAAACAACTATTAATCGCTCTCGCTCATTTTATACAAACATATCCACGCACAGGGAAAAAGAGCTGCTGTGAGTCTGTAAACTGGGCCCTTTCGACATGTACAGTATCCTGAGTGTGTGCCTGCGAGTGCCAAATGCTCAACCAGATGTTACTTTCAATTAAGTTCCCCTTTACAGATCTCCTTGCATGTGTAGGGGCCACACATACAAACCCTTCATGAGCAGTTTCCTGTCCATAAATGAGCGAAATATTGGGATGGGGGTGAGTGGGAGTGCGTCGAGGACCGGAGGAGATGGCTCGAAGTCGGCCCCAGGATATTCTTCAGCGACTCCACTGCTCTATTGCTGCAGCTACGGGATGCTTTAGAGTGTCAGCAGCTGGCAGAGGTGCAGAACGCCAGGCAGAAGACAAAGATAAAGAGGGATCTGAGGAAGAGGGGAGGGGATTGTATTTAATCTCACTGCCATTTATTTTTAATAGCATGCAGCTGCTTTGTTCTCTCTTTGATCATCAGCAGTCCAGGTTGACTGTAACCCAATGGAATGCATGGGCACACAGGCATGTGTGCACACAAAGACGCATATAAACACAAATTCTGTATTTTCTTTTCTTTGATTTTTGCGGATTTT
The DNA here is from genome assembly GCF_002260705.1 of Seriola dumerili. NCBI lineage: Eukaryota > Metazoa > Chordata > Actinopteri > Carangiformes > Carangidae > Seriola > Seriola dumerili. Next base: position 3,827,329 of record NW_019174416.1, on the reverse strand, counting down.
TGAACTCGTTTACACCCAATTTTCAATGACCAATTCCCTATGTGCTGCAGTCACTTCCAGCTGTACTGTTGTCCTGCAGAGGGCTGCGAACAGACACGTGCTGCTACTGTGACACATGACCACTGCAAGCGATAAGCTCCACCAAGAGGCGTGACATGCGCTGGGTACACGCTATGCCCCAAACTCAACCCGCCACTGTGCAGGTGCCCCGACCAAGCAGAAGAAGTCGCTTGTGAAGCAACAAGGACAAGAACCCTCACTGGCTTCCCACCAGTGAAAACAGCCAGTTGCATCTCTTGCTGTGACATCCAGAGGCACCACTACCGGGGATCAGACACGGGGTTCCTGAACTACCTGTGTAACCAATGCATTTGTCTTAAAGGAGAATTCCACTGATGACTCTGTCGGTCTTGGGAAATCATTTTTTGATACTTTTTTTTTTTTTTAACTGTCTGTGTGCAAAGCTGGTGGACTACTCTTATAATAGAACCAAGCCTCCAAATGTTGCTTGTATTGTAAACACTTCCCTCTCTCTTAGTGGTGATTTGATGTGGTCAAGGACTTGATAAATCACATTTATATCCTTGTCAGGCAGGTTCCTCTCATCCTGCCAGAGAGGATTCTCCAAACACTGTCACACAGGAGGCTGTTCTCTCTAGAGGGTTAGGGTTAGTCCCTGGATCTTGCTGAAGAGGACACATTATGAGAGTCTGCTGCTGCTGCTGCTGTTCTCGCAGATACTTGGAAGGCTTCTATCCCCAAAGAATGGAGATAACAGAGGAAGCAGAGGATGCACTTCCAGCATAAAGCCTCCTCCCAGCCACCCCATAGTGCATTTTCCTTGCCATTTGGTCTTGAATAAAGGCAGGGGAGGCAATCATGCAGAGTTTGGCAGAGTTTTTGGACGAAGCAATCCTTGGCTACTGTAGTTATTTGTCACATCAAAGTTGATAGAGTGAAGGGAATGCAGAATGAGATAAACAGCATTACACAATATGTATATGACACATCTTACAGGTTTGAATGGGCTTGTTCTGATATAATCAGAACATATGTGCGTCTATGAAGATGAGAGGTCAAGCCTACAGAGCTAAGATAGTGGGCGAAGGCTGTGTGAAATCGAACACAAAGGCACATAGTGTGCTCGTCATCAAAGCCATAGAGGGGGCCTCAACATAACAAATGTGTGATATGACCACTAAAGCAACAATACATGAACAGCGAGGGTGTGAGAGATGGGGTGGTGGGGGGGTGGTGGTGATGGTGGCGAGAAAGAGAAAGTGGCCATGAAAGGTGTGACCAAAGAGCAAAACAGTACATAAAAGAAAGTGTGAAAAAAAAAGTGAGAGGTGGAAAGATCAGAGACTATCAGAGAGAGACACAGAGACAGAATGAATAGGGACAGTAGATGATGTTGAGTGTTGTCCAGACAGTAAGGCAGGCGGGTGGGTGCTGGATTCTCGGTGTGGTGTTCACCCCCAGGGGCAAAGCAGTGGAAGAGAATGTGGAGGGCCTCATTTAGATTGCTCTGAAAAGGACAAGGCCAAAGCTCCTAGAGAAAGCAGTGGCCGTAATAATGCCTGCTGTCCAGAGGAGGACCTGTGGGGATGACACACCCCTGGGATGTGCTGAATAGAAGCTGCACAGAAGGACTGCGAGAGGGAGACTGGGAGACGTACAGCGTGGGTTCAAAAAAGCCGATTTTGGCTGAGGGATGAAAGACAGGAAACAAACAACAATATGGTGCTGTAGGAGAGTAGGGGATGGTGCGAGTTTACACATTTGTCATATTTTTATTGCTGTCCGTGGATTATCTGTTTAGCAGTTTAGCCCAAATTAACCCAGTGAAAAATAAATATGACGGGAACATGAGACCAGCTCTTCCAATTTTATGTGCAAAATAAAGCAAATGAATGTGTGTGAGTGTGTAATATTTTTGGTTCTATGTCAATGAGGCTGCTACCTTATTGGGATCACTGATGTATTCTAATATGTTGCTTTGTGGTGTTAAATAGTGAACACTTTTAATGAGCTTTCCAGGCTGCTGCATGTTATGGTGAGGAAAGAATGTGTTATTTGGCTGTGCTTATCCAAGCAGACTAGATAATAAGTGTGTAATGGGGAAACAGTGGAGCTGAGATCCAAACGAAAGCAGGGGGTCTGTTAGAGAACACAACTGAACCCACTTTGTCAAAATCTGCAAGGAGCCATTTGGTATAGCTAGTGTTCAAACGCTGAAAGAAAAAAAAAAAAAAAAAACAAGCCTGAAATTAAAAAGGATTTGCTTGAAACTTGCACATGTTAAGATAGCATCTTCAGCCTGGTATAGTTACGTTCTTTGAAACAGGGATTTCGACATTATACAACAATATACTGTACAATACAACAGTGCTTTCTTTTGTCTCTCAATGGCGGCCAGATAATGAGACTGAATTACCATTAAGTTTCATCTCATTTATTCATCCTTGATGCAGTCTGTGCAGCAGCTCTACTTGTCACTGTTTTCTGTTTGTATCTTTAATGAATGTGAGCAGATACCTTACGTAGAAAGATGATGTCCCACTTCTTAATCCCGCTCACTAAGCTCTGACTGGTCGATTGTATCTCTGACTGAGGGAAACAGCTGTCACAACCACCTGGTTTTGACCTCTGGATGACATTTAACTGTACATAAGTCAGAGGTACAATTTCTGTCTCTTTCATGCAGATGTATGGTCAGCAAATATTAAAAAAAAATGTATAGCACACAATAGAGACAAAGATGTTACAGTATCTTTTTCTGAAACTGGATGCAAGTGCAAGTGCAAGTGCAAATGCAAGCACAAACCAAATATGTTGGATGTAGGAGGAATACATTACCAGCATACAGACTTGGGGCGGGCCTAAACGGAGGTCAATAACATCAGCTCATTTTAAAGCAGCACACAGTTGCCTGATGGGCTGGGAGGTAGGTCCACAGAAAATACTTCTTGCCAGGGAGGAACAGAGCCACTAAACATAAATATACAACGCCCCAAAAGGACTCCCAACACTCCAGATATGGTTCTGAAGGGAGATGATGTTCCTTTTTAAGTTGGATTTACGCCTCAGGAAACACTGAAGTTCCAGTGGTGCTTTTCATGCGTAATGATGTGCACTAAGTAAGTTATTTTAGAAGTCAATGATATCTTTCGAGTCAGACTGCAGTAAGCTACAACACAACTTCTGTGCACGCGCAGTGATACAGTGAGAACGCCACTATTTGCTTAAGCTTTTACATGAAAGCAACATCTGTTATACACCTGTTTGTATACCGGTAAGCATGATTCGGACAACTGAAAAAAAGTCTTCACGTCCTTGGAGTTGTGCTCCAAGACGTCACCCATGATCTTTTATTTCACTCAGAACACAACCTGAGGACATCTGCTACACACCTAATAATTTGCACTGAATAACTCAGATCAAAAGATTTTTCAAAAATTCCAAAAGCAGCCAAGAGAAAAACTGACTTGTGAATATGTGTGAATATGTGCATTGTGCATGTGCAGAATGAAAGAAGTGTAAGCAACAAAAATAATGAAAATCTTGAAGCTTTCTCCAAGTACTACAGGTGAGTCAGTAAGCTACTGAGGAATAGGACTTTGTGTGATTATAACTGCATGTTTCAGTGCCCAGGCCCCACCTGTGCATTACTCACACCTCTTTGTCTCACACATGAATATAATGTGTAAGGGCAAGTCAATATGCATTAGCACACCACAGACCTGCAAATTGCCTGTGCCACACATAACCATTTAAGCAAAAATTACAGTCTGAGAATAGTTTCGGATGACCTCAAAACTCCTCAGCAAGAAGCAGAGAAGCTATGATGGCTCGCCCAACCAAAAAGAATAACATCATTATAATTTAATCAAAGATAATCACATTTTCTAGTGTGGCCCCATCAGCGCATGAATTACTAATAACACAGGTCAGTTCAGATATCAAACCTCTCCTTCAAAACATTGTTGATTATTCAGTAAAACAACAAGGACATTATCTGGATTCAGTCTCCCTCATGTCCTGTTTTAGTGGTTCCTGGTGAAGAAAATAAAGTTTCTGTCTACTTGTACCATCTTGCCTGTAAACTACAAGCTGTTCAAAAGAAGAATTTATTGTCTCAATCCCTCACTCTCATGTATTAGTTATAAATAAAAATATCTGGTTGAGAGATGAAGAGAACTGTTTATCTGCTGCTTCTCTCGCTGCGTCGTTCTCACTCTAACTCCTTTGCTTTTCTTTCTCCCTCCTTCCAGCACTACTCCTCCTCCCGTGGTGTCACAGTCCATATGGTGCTGCAACACTGTTGGTCTCCTGTGGCCACACTTCCCACGATGCATCTGTGGCTCTGGGCTTTTGAAGGGAGCTGATAGGCTGAGAGGACTGTGGTATCGACCAGCTATCGCCCGGTGTGAGGTCAGCTCAGTGCAGCAGTGGAGTGTGTCCGAACAGCACACACCACTGACTTCCAGTCTTTCATCCGTCGTGCCAATCAATCCTCTATTTTCTATGGTTACCTTTGCCTCCGTACTACAAAGTATGCTTTTCTATTGTATTCTTTTCTTTAAAAAAACATTTTTCCAGTTCCATAACACATTTTCTTCTTTAAGCTACTGTCACATTGATCCATTTCTCTTATTTCTTGAAACCATGCACAGTTAGACATAAAACCTTGAGAGGAGGTCTGCCTTTTCAAGCTATAATGAAGATGTTCCATTTGGAAAATGCCATCAAGGACTTTCAAACACATTTATTTATTTATTTATTTCTTAGGGGGATTTTTAGTGTTATTCTACTGTCTTCTGCATTGTTGTGTTGCATTGCACTGAGCTCTCGCCCTCTCCTGTCTGTGTCCATGCAGAGAAAACAGAGCTTAGCACAGATCAATCCCATTGAATCTGACTCCTTTCACCAGCCAGGGATCGATACCGCCTGTTTCATGTCCCTCCGCAACATACACACATGCACACACATGCACACGCACAGTTTAAAGACATGCCTATGTGAACAGGCCCACCCCTTTAGAGATGACCTATCGGCCTATCGGCTAACTTGCTCACCGGGGGATACAGAAGTTCATTATGACAGGCTCACCAGTGCTAAAGGTCTGCTTTGGTCCTCTGCTGCAAAGTGCAGCATTTACACCATCTGATTACATTAACAGCTTGCCTGACAAGAAAGCACACAGTGGCTAAAAGTAGTATGCAGCTGGAAAACATTTACATGTGCAACAATGTGACTGATGGATGTGTGATACCAGATGTTTAGGTAATATTAGAATCACATAACAGGACTGGAAGGGCCCTATTTGGCTACGCCTGGCTCAACCGTATGTGCAGGGTTTAGAGAGCTGAAATTATTGGTAACATTTTGACAGGAAATTGCCACGACCTTGAGTTTTTAGTTTTGCTTTTTAGATTCAATTTGCAGCCTTCAGTATCTGTTACATGTAGACAGTATGAAATACTTATTTTAACAGAACCATACAACATCTCATGAACTCCTTTTTTTGAAACCTGCAAAACCATCTCAGCCATGATTAATAATACTGTCCCAAATGTTTTATGCAAATTAACTAACTATAAATAGTTTGACATTTTGGGAAAATATGCTTACTCGATTCCTTGCCGAGAATTAGATGAGAAGATTGATACCATTTTCATGTCTGTACAGTTAATATGAGGCTACCACCAGCAGCTGTTTAGCTCAGCACAATCACTGGTCTGAGGGGAAGGTTGCTAATATGGAAAAGCAGGGGGAAACAGCTCGCCTAGTTAAAAAAAAAAAAGAAGACAAAACCACAACAAGTAGCCTATAAACTTCAGTTTTTGTATGAAGTATAATTGACGTTAAGATGTGTCGGTAAAGCAGATTTTTTTTACCCTTTAAAAAGAGCCATGCTAGCTGATTCTCCCTGGTTTCCGTCTTTGTTCTGAGCCAAGCTAACAGGCTGTAGCCACATAGTTGTCATACAGAAGTACACATAAACCACTAACTGACGTAGCACAAATTCTTAGCTGACAACCCATTGGAACACTTCAACTTTTTTGTTTTCACACATTTCTGTGCTGAGTAAACAAACAAGCTATTGTGTATTAATTAGTGAGGTGTATTCCATTAGCTAGCTGTTAAACCCTGTTTCTAGTTATGCTAGGCTAAGGTAATCAGCTTCTGGCTGTAGTTTAAATTACTGTACAGACATGAGGCCTGTGTCCATATTCTAATCTAACTCTCTGCTAGCAAGTGAATAAACATGTTTCCCAAAGTGATGGACTATTCCTTTAAGGTCATAAAATGCACTTTATTTTCCAGTGTCTCCAGTCCAGCACAGTATGGATTGAGCCCAAAACTATTGTATAATAAAATATTCGAAAATATTCAAACTCACCTTGCCTCGAGTACTCATCCGCCTCGTGGTGAACCAGGTCAGTCACACAGCCGCCGTAGTGCAGCCTCTGCTCGTGGTCGAAGGCCTTGAGCGTCTCGCTGGAGCTGTAGGACTTCTGCGTTGGCACACGACATTCATCTGCATCCAGGGAAGAGGTGTTGTACTGGGAGTCTTTGGAGCAACGGCCTCTGGTCAGGGAACGGTGCCTACGATCCTTCAGATCCATGGTGGCGGGGAGGGTGGGGAAGCAGGGAGGAGAGATGTAAGCTGCGGAGAAGGCGGTGGAAGAGGAGGAAGAGGAGGAGGTGGTGGTGGGGGGAGATGGAAGGGCCTCCTAGCGGGCCTCCGTTATGTCAATCTCCACTTCAGTCACCTGGAAAACAGAGATAGAGAGAGGGAGAGAGATGGAGAGAGCAGAAAAGACAGCGAAAGGTTGGTATAAAATTAATGGATGCACTGCTGTGACTCACTCTTGCTTTGCACTCCCCAGAGAATCTACAGGGAAAGTTAGGTAAGAAGGAGCGCGGAGAATGGACATTAGAGCAGGCAAATATGTAACACATCAGAGTATTGATGCGAGATAAGTAAGGCTATTGTGGGGAGAAACAGAGCTGCCAGCGCTGTGGTCCACAGAGATAGTCAACCATCGACCAGGCTGATGAAAAATGGTCAGCCAGCATTTAAATCTATGACATAAACACAGAGAGTGACTCAAACACGGTCCAGTCATACTAAACTGATGTCAGCGACGCATGAATACTGACACACAAAAGGAAAACAATGATGACAAGTGGGGGGCAGATAATACAGAAAGATGGGAAGAAAAAAAAAAGGGGGGGGTGTAAAGCTGAATGATGGGAAAAGAGACAAAATCTAGATTGGAAAAAGGTAAAGGGCGAGAGGGAAAGGAAAGCAGCCGGATGCAACAGGAAGGATGGAAGAAGAGGAGAAATGACTTGAGGGCATTGCTAGTCTCTCCCTCATTATCAGAGTGAGAATGAATCCTGCTCCCTTAGAGGGTGTAAGGGATAATCAAACACACCCAGACGCAGACGCAGACACAGACACACACACAAACACACACACACACACACACACACACACACACACACACACAAACGCACACAAATGCACATATACAGTATGGAGGTACCTGTGCTGAGATAACAGTGTTACCTGAACTTGACACAGCTTGTAATACAACTTGTAACACAACTAAACGTGCACATCAAGACATCACCTCCTCCGTGCTCATGCCTGATCTGTCCACTTCTGTTGCATCACAGACAGCCCCTTTTTAATCTATTCAAATCTTATACTTGTGGATGCAGATTATACATGATTATGATGCTAATACGGCATGATACTTGTGCAGCGGCCTTGAGCAGTGCATTACATTAGCAGCTAAAGATCAAAGTACAACAATACAACAACCAGCAGTAATTGACAGGAACGCTTCCAGCAGCTGCCTGTATGGGATATTTATGGTAATAAATAGGTCATCCATGTTTCTGTTGCTCCAGGCCGAGGAAAGTCTGGTCCACCCACTGCATTAAAGCGTAGCATTGCATTTTCATCAAAATATCTCTCAGTCTGGATCGCATTTATCAATATGAGAGCGGGCAGGGACATTTCTAAAGAACAGGCATCATCTGATTCAGAATATGTGATGCAACTAATTGCATGCTGGGACGGAGGAAGAATGAGAAGGGAGAAAAAGAGAGAGAAGGATACAGAATGTGAGTCAATCTATTCAATGAGGGATCATTTTAAAATGCTTAGAAAGTAGTATTGAAAAGTGCCCTGCTATGTCCATTGATTAACAGTAGGTATTAAGTCTCATAAAGAGCTCATTATGCTCTAGCATCCATCACATAGGCTATTAGGAGTTCAACCTTAATGTGTTTGTACCTTGAATGGAGGGTGAGGAAATAGAGAGGGATACTGGCTCGGGAAATGGGGGGACATTGTGACTGGCATTATGCAAACAATGGCCGAACAAGGCTTTGTGAGTGTGTGTAGCTGGGGGTGTGTATGAGTTCCTAAGATATATGCACTTATTCACTTTCAGGAGAAAGAGTTTGATGAGATTTATACGACTCTCATGTCTGTATGTAAAATATACAGCTGGAGCCAGGCGGTGATTAGCTTAGCTTAGTTTAAAGACTGGAAGCAAGGGTAAATAGCAAGCCTACCAGCACCTTTAAAGTTCACAACAATTAACACATTTTGTCCATTGCCTTTTTGCCTTGAGGATTTTCAGGTGAAGCTAAATGCTTAAACTTTTTTTTTTTTTAATCAACATTTTATCCATCTGCCCAGTGCTGCTGTGCAGCAACTCCACCTGTAGTGCTGGTTACCTGGCAACTTCTAGGTAACAACAAGAAATATGGGAAGCCACAATGCCTGGCTGTTAGGCTATAGAGAGCCATAAATTGTTCCAGAGGCAAGAAAATCTCGTTAAAAATCACACAGACATGTGTAATAACAGAAAGAATCCAACCTTGCAAGATAACCTCCCTCAGCAGTATGTTGTATGTGTGCAACCATATGTCTATGTAAAGATGGTACATTTGAAAAACATTCTAATGTAGTTGCTTATTTGATGTTTCTGTTTTAGCATCATTCAACAAACACTATTTCCCATAAGGAGAGAAGTTTCAGATAGCAGAAGTTAAAGCCCAAAAGTTGTAAAAATTACATTAGATGAGAGCTTTGGTGGATATCAAAGTAGCTGCACTACTGTGCTTGTAAATTTCCATGGAGGCTGTAGTTTTTTTTTTTCTTCTTTTTTTTGTTAAGAATTTGATCAAAGATAGCAAACAAAGATAAAAGTTAAGGTCACAACTGTTCAAATGTTTCAAATAACTAATAACTTCTAACAGCATGTTCTGTGGTGAATCCTCATTTAGGCTACAGATGAAAGAAATTTTAAATGAGCAATTCTTTTGTGTTGCACGAACTTGTAGAACTGCTTTAAAAAAAGAAGTTACAAAACATAACTCTGTGACCTCAAGCCTTTTGTTTAATGCTATGCTAGGCTAATTGCCTCCCAGCTTAAACAAACATAGTTTCCTAAATGTTATACCTATACCTTGAAAAGTGGTGTAAAACTGTACATGTCAGTGGTAACAGCTGGGGTTAAATGAATATAAGTCAATAGAAAATCCTTCAAGTAACAGGTGTGTGTAGCAGTCACACTGGGATAGGAGCAGTTTGCAGGTGTAATGTTACTTGAGCAGTAGGAGGAGAAAGGACACAGAATGCGAGATAGATGACGGAAGTAGAGAACGCCGAGGGGGTCAATCACGAGATCTGGAACCGATATCAATCACATTCCACCCACGCAGGTGTTTTCTTCAAGGTCGCCGACGCACACAACCTTCGTACACGTACACACGCCAAACTTTTTCTTGTTAATTACTCCAGTGACAGCGTCCCAACCTCCCCTGATCATTGTGCTGAGGCGGATTATCTCATTTATCAGGAGGTATAATGACTTATTGTCATTCTGACTCTACCCTGATTTGAAGGTATGCAACCAACCACGGGCGCGGATACATGCATCCCACACAGACAAACCTCACACATGTATGCAAAACCGCAAGAGCCTGCAGAGTAACTGTGTTTCCTTGACAGGCGGGAAAGGGTGGTTAGACGAAGGAGAAAAGAGACATGTGTGTGACCGTGAAGTGACCATGAAATCCAGGCAGAATGAGAAATGTAATTGGAAGAAGACAGGGAGGGTGGAGAATTCATTTTTGAAATTACAGAGGTGAAGTTTGGTACAGATAATGGCCTTTTCTCTGCAAATAAGTGCTTGGGAAGAAAAATATGGAGAATGACACAACGTAAATCCAGTGTAACTAGAAATCACACCCAGTTAATAGGAAGCTAATGACATCAATGGATTAGTGAGCATCAAACAAGATGGTTTCCCAATTCAAACCGGTCAACCTCTGAAGGAGCAGAATCCAAATGCCAAAGAAAAGAAGGCAGACAGATGCAGATATTTTAAGAAACTGTGTTTTCCTAAATCTTGTCTGTAATCACATGCATCAAGAGTGTTTCCTACACATGAAAAATGAGCAGCTATTTTTCTTACCCTGTCAAAATCTAAATACATCTGAGACATTCTGACAAAGTAAGTTTTAAAACAGATTTAAGCTGTGAACAAGACTACTTTTTTCTCCTGTAAATGCTTGTTTAAGTCTATCTGAGGTAACTTATACAGTCAGAACGGCAATTAAAAAAATGTTTTAAAACGCATTTTGTCAAACCAAAGAGACACTCCTTGTCTCCACTGTTTCAACAGCAGGTGCATTAGTGCATTTGTGGATTGAAACCGCCTGAGGTGTTTTGTGTTTTGTTGCATCATGCCTTAAATCTGCATGAAGAAAACTGCTGCAGAGACAACCAGCTCTGGGAACGCGTTGATCAAAATCGACCCGGCTCGGCACCGCATATCATTTCACTGCATTTGTAATGGTTACATGTGCATTGGCTGGATACCCAAAGAAAATTAGCCGCCAAGATTACATCCAGCCACTGCTCTCATTTATCAAACAAATAAGCACGGAGGCGGTGGGTGAGAGCTAGTATAGATGCTGTTCAGGGCAATCACACTGTGGGAGGCTTCCTGTCCAGATGACTCCTACTGCAGCCAACTAGGAGGAAGCTCAGGGTGCGTTCACTGTCTGTGCTCCAAACTGCCCCTTACATTTACTGACTTATTCTTACACTCTATGCAAACTTAACAGTTTACAGCTTTTTGTATATTTCAGTGGCTTTGTGTGCTAATCTGGGTATATTTTAATGGATTGATATCATGAGATTGGACAAATACACCGATTCACTCAAAACTCCAAACGCTAATTGTCGTTAGCAAAGCAGCGTAGAAAACAATCAGCTCGCAGCTTCTCATTTTAGTCGGTGCTCAGCTTCACTTTTGCCAGTTAAAATGACAAATGTCGCCGGCGGTACATCATATTAGCTGCCACTAATTAATGTTCATTTTGTGAAACACTCGATGACAGGCCTAAATTAAACTTGGCTGTTGTCAGTTTGTGTGCCCTCTGCACGTCGCTGTCAAGACTTGTAAAAGATAGTGAGTGAGGGAATAATGCAGAACCATTGTTTCTTTAGTTTCAACAAATTCAACAGAGTGAGGCGTCTCCTTTCCAGCGGATCACATCATGCCACTGTCAGGGGAGACATTCTCCCAACTGAACTTTTATTCATATCAATAATTTTAGCTTATAAACTTTATAGTTTTGAACCGTGACCTTCAATATTTGGATCAAGACGCTCATAAAAAATGTGTGTGAGATAAAGCAGTCTACAGCTGTTTTATTTCAGTGAGTCAGATATATAGGCTGTTCAATCAATATTTAAGTAATGTAAATATAAGCATTCGGTTGGACTTCGTCTAGCAGCGAACAAGAGGTATTTGGCCAAATGCCCAGTATTAAAGGACTCGGATTGCAGCCAAAAACATGTCATCGGGACGAATTCACCGTCTAGTTCTTTTCTTTTTCTGTTTTCTTTTTCTCACCATCCTGATAGCAATAGTGCTACTTCCTGCAGTACATCATTGTCCTAATAATGTATGAGAAGGCCTAGTAACACAGTTTACAGAGGGTTTGTCAGTCATCGAGAAAAATCAGGACACCTGTAGGAATTGTTTGCGTTAACGTTGAAGTCTTCATTTGCTTCCATTGCTGCAGGAAAACTGTAAGTTGAGGTTGTGGCTCAGGATGTAAAGTGGGTTGTTTGCTAATCAGAGGGTTGGTGGTTCAATCCTCCAGTGTCAAAGTATCCTTGAGCAAAATGGCTGTTCCATCAGTTTACAAGTGTGTGTATGGGTGTGATGTATGAATGTTTGAGTGAACGGGCAAAGGTGGCAAGTATTGTAAAGTTCTTGGAGTGGTCAAGACTAGAAAAGTGCAGTCCATTTTAAGGTAACCAAATTGAATTGGACTGGATTTGACTTGAGCTGCTTAAATTTCAAAACAAAAAATGGGAGTGTTCTTATATTTTTGACCAGTATTGTATAGACACAGAAAGTTTTTAAACTCATAAAAAAAATTGTGTCTCTCATTTCAAGCTAAAAATCTAAAAGTCTTCCATTTTTGTTACACATTTTTACTTCTACTGCTACTTTGGCTACTAATTTGCATACTTGTTCGGTGTTGGAATACATAGTTTTTTATTCCCATATTAAACATGGAAAAGTTTTTTCATTTGTTCTTTTAACTTTCCTTACTCTATTTTTTATCTTCTTTATTCCTTTAAGCATCTTATCCTATCTTATCTTATCTTATCTTATCTTATCTTATCTTATCTTATCTTATCTTATCTTATCTTCAAGTTGGTAAAGCAGCCATTACCTGGCTCATTTAATTCAATTGTAACCAAACCAAGAGCAACAATCAGCCAAAAAGACTGGCAGCTAAAAGCCAGATAAAACACAGCATGGAGCTTTTCCATCAGAAAAATCATCCACTTCTCCAACACTTTTTGTCAACAGGAGATAAAGTTGTTAATTTTATGTCTTTTTTCTTTTTTTTGAAAGGAATTTGAATAGCAAAAGATGGTCTATTGAAAACACAAGGCCCTGTTATCACAAAAGACAAAATTGTGGCTATAAAGCGTTTGGCTTCAATTTTCTGCTGTTTTTGTGATGCTGCTCAAATTAAGTTGTTTACACAGTTTGTTCACAAAGACAAAGAGATGAAGACACAGAGTGACTGAGAAAAACAAAAGAGTAGACAGGGAGAGAGTGGAGTACAGAGAGGTTGCGTGAGAATAAAGAGGAAAAACAAATCCTCGTATGAGACTTGTACTCAATTACACATCACAAAAAAAAAAACCTCTGTGCATCTTGATTTCAGGAGGAGCGTCCAACTCGTCCAAATCCTAATATGTTTAAGATTAAAACATTGTACATGCAGTTCATCAAAGCATCCAATTACATATTCAGATTTCCCCTCAGAGCAGCTTATATTTGACATCATATCTCATAAGTGTAAATCCTTATGTTTAATTTGTGTTTTTCACGATGAAATCTTTTCTCAGGGTGCATACTGGATCAGTGTGAGCATTTTAAACCATATATAGTAATTAATAGCTTCTTCAACAGATGTCTCAATATATACTTTAAATTTCACTGTACGGATAACAAATCAATCTGTATGGAAAAATGTGTGTGTTTAGCGAGAAGGCTCATGGGAGCTTCAGTGTCAGGGCTGGGCATCCTGATTACTTCCTGTGTGTGTATACTCAAAGTCATATACACGTGTATTAGCATACATAAATATTCCTGTATGTATCCACATCTATAACCACACCATGACCTCTATCATTCTGTCTCTAACACACACACTGACACACACACACAAAAGCCTTGTATGAGCTTTGGACTGGGCGCTGACTGAGAGGCTCCTCACCCTGAAGAGTCATTAATCATGTCTTCGATCTCGGGTGGCATTGAAAGTGCACACTCGCACACGCGCAAAGACTCGCGCATATAAAATGCATATTTAGACACACACGCACAGGCACAGGCACAGGCACACACACACACACACACACACACACACACAGTATACACACAAAGATGGCTGGGGCTGCTTGCATGGCTCCAGTTCAACTGGAAACTGCGGTCCATTTTGGATCCAAGATGATCTGTGAGCCAACAGCTGAGGGGCGTGCAGGACAGGAAACATTTCATCACTCTCTCTCCCACACACCTCGCCCCATTACCTCCAACACTTCTTTGAGCCAAATGGGAAAAAATCACTTGCTTATTAAGGACAGTATTCACTAGCATCAGCTGGCATGTATTTTATTTTCTGTCATTGACAATGACATGTGATATTGATGCACTAAAGCCATTTTTTTCAGCTTCCATACAGTAATAGCACATCGCAGCAAGGGTACAAAAATAATATTGCAGCTGAAATGCATGAAGCTATCAAATTCATGTGATAATTTTCACGAGGTCAGCGCTTGATTGCTGTGTCTCCTCTGAATTTAAATGTCCCACAACTTTGCTTCTGAATGAGGTGATGTTTGTGCAGCGAACTCTCATATTTTAGATTCTGGAGCCCCTCATTAGCAAGTGAGAACACCATAAGTCAGTGGTAGACTTTACAAATTAGGCCGCCTTTCATCTGCACTGCCACACAACAATAAGGTCACTTGCAAAAATAAAACAAGATGTATTCTCTGTAATTGAACCTAGTTCTGTCACGGCTCAAATCTCTGCGAGTTGACTTTCAAACTGCAGTGATGTGTGAGAAAATGTTGACGAGCAAAGTAGTGAAGATGTGGTTTTTAGTGGACTAATACTTGTTTTCCTCTTAGGCTTCTGAGTTAATACCGAGTACTCAATGTGTGCTATATTTGCTGAGTATCATCACAATGAATGAGTGAACATCCCCCATGATCGGCCAGCCTGAATGCAATAATTATGAGGTATAGCTGAGGTCATACAAGAGTATGGGATAAGAGCTGCCACGTCTCAAGGTCTGCACATGTGACTCCCAGCAGGGAGTGAGACGGATGAAAGTTGCCACACAGATCAGGAACTGTGAAGAGACCTTATCCACCTTGTATTTTCTACTCTATGTCTCTTCTCCTCTCATTTGTCAGGATGGAAATGAAGGGGTGGGGGAAACAATCCAGCCCTCTCTCTTCCTTGCTCTCGGTGCCTATGTAATCTCCACACTGGGCTGCAGAGTGCCACAGAGCCTCTGTTTATTAGACTAATCCTTAAATCCACATTCTGCAGGCCTCGCAAACGCCTCGCAAAGCTCTAATCTGACTCAAAACAAAGGGATTAGAGACGACAAGGTCCCTCTCTCTGTCTCTCCATGTCTGCCAGAGTGGGCTCGGGGTGACGCACACATGTGCTGAGAAACACACTTGTGCTGTTGCGTGGCTCTTCCCTGTCACACCCATATTTGCCAAAGACTGATTGCCGCATGCAAAACCTCGCTCGCGCACATACACACATGCTTCCTGTGAACACAAGCTGGCTGCGACAAGACAGGCAGTTAGAGCCAAGGTGCAAACAAACTGGGTAATTACACATAGCTCAAAAACTCATGGGAGAAATGACGGACAAGATGAGAATGAGCTGTGGGAATGAGGCATGGCGACAGCGGGGAGGATATAACCAGAATAACTAAACAAACCTGGCTTATATTATAGACTTGTACTGTTTCAAAAACAACAGAGGAGTAGAATTTTTACACAGTAGCTGCGGATGCCAGGAGTCCACTTTGGGGGCTACAGGCTTGTTACAGTACACACAGAAAATAAAGCACCGACAAATCAATATTTGTCTCTCCACAAAACCTGGGACCATTTCAGACAGATGCCATAGCTGTGCCAGGCATACTAGAAACTTCCATTCATTCCCTCTTCTTCACACATTTTCAATCACAATTTCATTCCACTATCTCCTCAATATGGCAAAGAAACGACGCCAAAATTTGGTGCAGAAAAATTGCGCTCGCTTAGTAGTTAATGCTAATTTTACACTGTAATCCTTAAGTAACTGCGAGTCCGTTTAGCAAATGTAGCATGTAATAATGTTGACAAGTGGGTTCAGCTCATTTTCTGGCTACTTTCACACACTTTCTGGGTTTACTTTGTTGTCTCTTCATGGGAAAACCTTTTCTTATTATCAGATACAATAACATGGAATTTATGACCAAGTATATCGTAGCGAACAGTGCCGCTATGTGGACATGCTAACATTACTGGAAACGTTTTTGAATCCTCTTTGGCCCACTTGCAAGTTGTTTGGCACAAATTGTGTTTATAATAATCTAATAGACATTTTAATATCCTTACAGATATTTACCCCTCTCTAGTGCACCTCAGTATAAATCTTTTGTTGAGACCGCTGCTGCAGCTTCTGCCACACAATCTGCCATTGTTTGATCATCAGCTGATAAGGATCCTGCCTAACACCTGCCAGCAGAACTTAATTTAAGCAGGTGTCCCTGCCCTTGCTGCTACGAGTATTCAGCATGCCAACAAGTCCAAATACATCCTCGGAAATCCTCCTGATTCCCCCATGTTCATTTTGTTCCACCTGTGGAGGGCAAAAACAGTTTACACCAGTTTTAAGATTGTAGTTGAATTCATGCAGTTGCACAACAAATTTATCACTCAGCTCAAGTCAACTTAGATCATTTTTCTTTACCTCAATACAAATATCGAGGCCACCTACTGAGTAGCATCTCTCTAGGTGAAATGATACCCAGATACATGGCATGGGGACGTGGATTTACTTCTACTGAAGCAAATTGTGTTTTATTTAACAAAAAAAAGGATGAACTTTGGACTATGAGTATATTGCCTCCTCATTTTGTTTGCAACAATAAGAGAAGGCTGAATGTCCACAGTAGAGTATATATGAGACTGACTGAGGCAGATCTGACCGTAGTGTGACACTGTGGTATCATATTCTAAGGTTATGGAACACATCCATGCTGGGCTGCGCATCTGACAACAGCTTTAGCGCAGGTGAAGGTCATGTGCGATATAGAAAAGTGTGGCACTCTGCAGATGGATAATGTCAGCAGAGGGGTCACAGAGCCATGCTACCTGTTCTTTTATTCAGTGAGGGAATTCCTGCTCATCCTCATTCAGCAGAAACGCGCCCATGCTGCCGTGCGTGTGTGTGTGTGTGTGTGTGTGTGTGTGCGCATATGTGTGCTGCCGTGCGCACATGTGAGTGTGTGGGCTCTTTCACCTGTGCCCTAGGAACTAGCTGCAGCACAGAGAGTCAGGGCAAACTTTGCTGCGGCACTGCCAGTGAGTTATTAAAACAATCGAGTGCTGACAAGCCCTGCATTCTGTCGCCAAGGGAGAGGGCTAGGGCTTAATAACTCAGTGTCACGCCTTGACATTCTTACCATCTGTCTGGGTAAAATATTTAAATGTGCAATAAATGTCACTGGGGACAGACGGTGACACTGTCTAATTAACACTATGACAGAGGTGACACACTGAGGGCTTTGGCTGGCTTTTACTGTACAACATGCGTCGCCTGTGTGTGTGTGTGTGTCATGCGCATGCCATAACTCTATGCAGAGGTGAAATACTGAGGGACACTGTAGCCGTTTTTTTTAACTGCCATTCTGTCTCTTTGGAGGAAAGTCAGCAATTGTTTAACTAAACAGAAAAGTGTGGCGCTAACACACACATTAAAAAGTGTAAATGACAGCAGTTATAAGGCTTTGCAACCCCAGAGCAGAGAATAAATGCCAGAGAAGAGTCATTTCCTCAGGCTGAAATGTCAAATGGACGGGGGGAGAGCGGGGAGGAGACCAGATTGTCAGCAACACATGGGTGTCTTACTTCAACCCAGGTAGGTCAGAAACGAGCTTCAGTGATTTATTCTTGAACTTCAGTAGAACTGGCGCAGGATGTTTTGTTTTTTTTTCCTCCATGCCTCATCTCTGCCTGTGGGGCAACAATCTCCAGAGATGAGGAATGTAAAATCGTTCATGGTGAGGTCTCAAACAGAATAAAAGCTGACTGTTGTTTGATATGTAAATAAATAATAAATAAACCGACTGTCCTCCATTTACATTTTCAGTTTATTGAAAATCTCAGACGGCATCCTTGAACATGGAATTTAACCACAAAGCCTACGTGGCATTTAGTATGAGTACTTTTAACAACAATATAAAAATAGCAAGCCTAAAACACAGGTATTTAAAAACCATGGCAACCTGTAGAGAGCAGGGATATCTCCAGGATGTAGTGCTTCAAGTGTCGAAAGACGAAAAAAGCAAAAACATGACGGCAACAAACATTAATCCCACAGACAACAAGGGAACTCAAGTGCATGTCAGTACCGTTCCTGAGAATATGGAAAATTAGCACACACAAAAATACATATCTCGAACACTTTTTTACATTTATTTGGAGGGAATATTCCAGTTTTTCCAGATAAAGTTGCAGAAGGAGAATTAAAGGATAAGGCCGGTGTTATTCAATAGGAAAAGATTAAAACCATTATTGTTTTAGTCTCGCAAAAGTTTCCACTTTCCAAGTTCTCTGCCGCATGATCATTTATCCCTTACTGAAGATGCACATCTTAAAAAACAGGTCTCACACATAAAAGTGTCATTGAAAGCAACGCAACAACTCAAACAGATGGGCGCTGTAGTTTTTTTAGGATTAACATTAGTCAAACAGGAGAAAACTGAGGATTTGTTGGGGACTATTTTCAGCAGCGGATTTTAGGCAGTAGTGAGTATTTTCAGCAGCAAGGTGGTGTGTGTGTGGGTTCGACTCAAAATAAACCACACTATTCATTAATAGTAATGAACGAAAATGTCACCCAGGGCACCAGTGTGGCTCCTTGATGTATTTTTAAAAGTCTTTGGACAACAATAAAGAGGAATAAGATGCACCAGATACACACATACTTGTTAGTAGGTTGATTTTGTTTTTTTCATGGGGTTTGTTGACAATAATTAAAAGACTCATCCTTTAAAGTAAAAAAAGAAATAAAAAGAATAAAGAAATATAAAGTAAAATTTTAAGTAAGTGATTACCATAAAAATGTTGCCAAAAATGAAATCAATACATGTGTGTCTTGTGTGTCTGAGCTTCCCAACACATATTATAGCATGCTCATATTCAGTGTAGCAGATACCCTCTTGTGAGATATTGCTTATAAATATGTTTTGGCTGTTTCTGAGTAAGGCGGTTAAGGTTTCAGTTCATTTTTAGTTAGAGGAGCTAAGCTTAGCAGTGATAGAACACTTTTATTTATTTATTTCTCATTTATTTGATCTTTATTTAATTGGGCAGTCTCATTGAGATTAAGATCTATTTTCAAGGAGAAACCTGAGAACACATACACAAACACACACACACACACACACACACACACACACACACACACACAAAAACAATCACAAAAAACTGAAGACAGCACAATTACACAATAGAAAGAACTAAGAAACAAGGAATCAAGAGAAACAATTACAAGAGTCATAAATAATATCAGCTAATGAGGCTTTAAAATCTCGGGAAATGTAAGACTCTAGTTTGCAGTTCACTCTATTTAAACGGTGCATACATATGGGATATATGCGGTTACTGGATCGTGTAGATTTAAATGAGAGAGGAGATGAGAGGTAGCTTGGAAGCTTCAACAGTAGAGTTTTATAAATGAATAACATGAGATGGCTATTTCTTCTTGGGAGGTCCAATCCTCAACAAACGGCAGAGTGACACTCTTCATAATATTCATCCATGCGTGAATTTATACAATTTCAAACAACTTATTAAGCAAAAAAGAAAAGGTGTTACAACTGAATGTTTTAATATCTAAAAAAACAAATAAAATTAAAGCTGGTGTATAACACTTTTGCCTGCCAGAAAGTGTTTTAAGCACCTAACAAATACACGGCTCTCCTACTCTCTCCACGGGTCTCTCTCAGTCCGTGCCGCTCTCACTTCCCTCTCTCTGTATTCTGTGAGAGGCTGTTGTATGAAGCACCTTTAATGGGTTTGTGAGGGATATATTGGACTTCAGTAAGAGATTTGACACACTGTGTGTGTGAGCCTGTGTGTGCACCGATGAGTGTGTGTGCTTTTTGGATTGTCATGTAGGGTCCTATATTACGGTGCTTTTCCACTTGTGTTACTGTGTGCACTCACACTCCAAAGCCATTAGATTCTATACGAAATCCTGAAGCTGAGAACTTTGAAGCTGAGAGCGGTGCAATCGACGGGCTGGTATCCTGCAGAGCACGTCTCCCCACTCTTGATCTCTGGTACAGTACCGATCTCGACTGCAGCTACAGTTGCACTTTCACACACACATTTTGACTCTGTTACTTTATCTATTCTCTCCAGCCCACACATGGGTACCTCTGTTTCTGGGTGCACGCATGGCACCGATATTTCAGAGCTACCACAGATAAGTGCTCCGGTCTATATTGTTTGTGCCTGCTGTACTGTGAATGCTTCTAATGCCACCGACTCATTGTCTTGGAGTGGTGTTTGTGCCTTCAGGGGCAATAGAAGACAGCTATGGCCGCTTCAGCATCAATGACATAGCTGACTGGTCCCATTTAGCATGCTAGATTTAGCTTCATTAGAGAGGATGTGGCTGGGAAGGCACACAGAAGAAATGAAATGAGGGGTAAGAGGGGGAGACGGGAGAACGACAGCGAGTCTTATGCAGGGGCCACTTTGCAGCAGAGCTGGACAAAAAGCCAAGGCCGTCTCATAAAAATACTTTATAAACCAGCCATATCCATAATGGCTACCCAATAGAGAGAAATGGATTAATGCAGCAGTTGGAGTTAAATTAAAAGCACACCACACTGGGCTAGATTGTGGGACACATTGCAATCAGCACAAAGCTTTACACAGATTTCAAAAACCTTTCCTTGAAGCACAGTGATAATGTTGCAACATCTATGTGAAAATGCATTTGATGAAAAAGAAGAAATTAAGAAAACTAATCACAAAGACCTTTAAAACTATTCATCCAAAAATAATTATCTCTAATTTTATATTCAGTCTTCCAAAGAATGTATTCACCACAAACAAGGTCATGAACAATCTACCCAATGGGGTGAGATATATTTAGATGTATTACATAACAAGTGTTCTGACTGTTGATCCTTTAAAACTGTGTCTTAATTCAAGAAATGTCCCAGAAAAAAATGAGCTTTCACATCCAATTGGCAGATTTGTTTCACTTCTATTATGAAAAATAAGTCTGTAAAATTGAAAATAAGAATAAATGGCTTGTCAAGATGGATACTGTTTGCAGTGATGAGGCAGAGACGGAACGTGGCGATTAATGCGCCAGAGGTTATCTGGGATTGGTGGCAGCAGTGGGACTGCAGCTGGGGACATATCTGGCGATCTGAACAGCACAGAGAGAGAGGATAGGGACGGGCTACCCCAAGGTCATACATCAGGAGAGGCACATGCCACCCTTTAACCATGCCCCTGATCTCTGTGTATGCACTTAAACATGCACGCAAAGACAAACTCACATCCACGTGCTGGAGGGAAGCACGCACACAACACAACAAGGCTGCAAGTGTGTGTGTGTGTGAGTGTGTGTGTGTGTGTGTGTGTGTGTGAGTGTGTGTGAGTGTGAGTGTGTGTGTGTGTGTGCCTCTGCTTGTAGTCTAATGGAACACATATCCTCCAGAAACACAAGCACACCACGCGGGTCTTTGAAAGGCACCCTGCAACAAATGGTGTGAGGTCATCACACTTAGCCCTGGCCCTTGCTCTGGGTCAATGTCACAATAACTGCCAGTGATAAAGGGGTTCCCATGGTAACTGGAGGGGTTTTCAGCAAATCAGAGAGGAGTAAAGGAATCATCTGGGTGTGCATGTGTCAGACCAGACCCCTGGTTATTTATCCATCACGGCTCCTGTATCACAGTAAACCATTAAGAAACAGTGATAAGAGATAAACATAGTCTAGGACAGAGCTGAACACACTATAGTGCACATGCCGGAAGGTGATTTGGTTTTTCAGAATGGCCAGACAGCTGTGTCCAACATCATAATTTTGAGCCGTTAATAACAGCTTCTGCTGCCAGTGAAACTGCACCAGCAATCAGTGACTCTGTGCTGGTGATTGTGATTTCACTAGTTATTATAATATACAAGGGCAACAGTCAGGTAAAGTTGCCTTTTTTTTTGTCCCACGCCTACACGGGCACTTTAGAAAACCATGTTTATGAAAAATGTTCTGTAGGCTGCCACTAAAGCAGGGCCAAAACAACGCTATAAAATATAACCTTGTAGGAGGAGATGGACTGCTTGAAATCAACAATATCTGAGGACATTTTTAAGATCCACCTGAGGTCTGAAGCCATTTCTAAGAACCGCCCGGGTTCCTTGCTCTGATTAGCTGGAGAGATTGATTACAGCTCTGTGGGGAACTCCTGTAACCAAAGAACCCTTGCAGAAAAGACTCTTTTCTCAGTGTAGTGAAAGAAACAGCAGCAGTCATAGTAGTGGCAGTGGTGGCAGTATCAGATGTGGCATGGAGCGGTCAAAATAATAGTGGTTGTATTTTGGTGGCAGCAGCCGCACCAGTCTTGTATAGTGCTATATTGATGAAGATTGGAGTGGAGCGTTCTCCCTCCTCCCCCACGCACAGGCCTATATTGGATTTCACACTGGCTGCCCATTCACCAGACATTGCAGTGCATTCCTAACCAAGGGCCTGGAGGCAATACGGCTGCTTTATTTGTTTATAATGTTTAGGCTTCCCGCAAATGGCTTGCGTTGCAGTCCCGATAACTGTGCATAGTTACATTTAGGCAATCGACTGGGCTCGTTTCGACACGAGCGCCGCAGCTCAATTCATTTGGAATGGACTAAAAATCCAATAGAGTTGACTAAGTGGGAGGAGGAAAAAGGGAGAGGAGGAGAGAACTATGGATGTTGGGAAATGGAGAAAGAAAGGGAGAAGGGAGGGAGGTGGATGAGTGTTGCTGATGCTGTAATTTAAAATGGATAACCTGCACTGATATACCTCTGTAAGGAAAGTCGTCCACTGAAAGATACAGAGAGAGCATGTTCGGCTTCTCCCACCATCACGCTGCCTCTCACATCATCTCCCCCACTCAAATATGAATGGCAGATAAAATATAGATGACCTCCGACTGCTTTTGGTTACTAAACAGCCCTCTCCAACTTCCCTCTGTCTCTGAGTGTACCTGCACAGACCTCCAACACAACTATGTGTATCCCTCCAGCCAAAAACAGCACCCATAAAATCTACAGTGCCTTCAGAAAGTATTCAGACATCTTCACTTTTTTCACATTTTAAATTCAAACTACACTCAATGAGAAATTGAGGTAAAACTCAAATATCACATTCACCTAAGTTTTCAGACCCTTTACTTTTTTCAGTTGAAGCACTTTTGGCAGCGACTGCAGCTGTGAGTTTTCTTGGGTAGGCCTACGATGCGACAAGCTCTGGGCACCAGGATTTGGGGATTTTCTGCCTTTCTTCTCTGCAGATCCTCTCAAGCTCTGTTAGGTTGGATGGGGACCATAGGTGGACAGCCACTTTCAGAGATGTTTGATTGGGATCATGTCAGGGCCCAGGCTCTTCCACTCCAGGACATTCCCTTAGCCGTTGTCCCTTGGTTGTTGTACTATTGGAAGGTGAACCTTTGGCCCAGTCTGAGGTCCTGAGTGTTCAGGTTTTCATTAAGAATAACTCTGTACTTCGATCCGTTCAGCTTTCACTAAACCCTGACCAGTCCTCCTGTCCCTGCCGCTGAAAAGCACCCCCACAGCATGATGCTGCTACTACCATGCTTCACTGTTGGGATGTTGCTGGGCAGGTGATGAGTGCTGTCTGGTTTCCTCCAGGCAAAATGCTCAGAATTGGGGCCAAACAGTTCAATTTTGGTTTCATCAGAGCAGAGAATCTTGTTCCCTGACAGTCTGAGAGTCCTTTAGGTTGTTTTTGAAAACTCCGAGCAGCTTTCATGTGTCTTTCACTGAGGAGAGGCTTCCGTCTCGTCACTCTGCCACAAAGACCGGATCAGTGGAGTGCTGCAGCGATGGTTGTGCTTCTGGAAATGACCAAAGCCCTTCCCCGGTGAAGGGAGGCTGGAAGAATCCTGGTTGTTCCAATTTGCTCCATCTAAGAATTATGAAACCTTCAGTGCAGGTTTCCTTCTCCAGATCTGTGCCTCAACACAATCCTGTCTCTGAGCAGTGCAGACAGTTCTTTCAACCTCACGGCTTGGTTTTTGCTCTAATATGCATTGTCAGCTGTGACATCTTATATGCAGACAGGTGTGTGCCTTTCCAAATCATGTCCAGTCAATTGAATTTACCACCAATCAAGGTGTAGAAACATCTCAGAGATGATCGAGAGAAATGATAGACACCTGAGCTAAATTTCAAGTGTCAGAGCAAAGAGTCTGAATACTTATCCAAACATGTGATATTTGAATGTGATATTTCAGTTTTTCCTTTCTAATAAATTTGCAAAAAAATATTTTTTTGCTTCATCATTATGGGGCACTGAGGGTAGATCGATAAGGGAAAAATGAATTTAAACAGTTTCAGCTTGAGGCTGTGACATAACAAACTGAACACTTCCTGAATGCACTGTATATAGAGCCAACTGCCAACTTTCACAACATCAGTTCCATTAGAAGATACGAGTACATCAGAGACAAATTCCCCGGTTACACTTGACGGAGTGAAACACTAATTTACTGAACTGACAACAGACGATGACATTTGGGCGACAACGCAGCAGAAATTAACTTAGCAGTGTTGCAGTACGTTGTCTCCGAGATGACACACAAATGACGGCGTCTGGTAAGTGAACTGGTGTGAGTCACGTCGCTGTAGTTGTGTACCACTAGCCTGAATCATCATTGCTTGTGCGAGTGAATCTCACGTCTCCCTCACTAGCCGACTCCTTGTCCTCTGCCAGCTGCTCAGCTTCTCACTCCATTTGCTCCAGACTTCATACACATCTGCCCACAAAATCCATCCATCTCTCTTTCTCTCTCTCTCTCACACACACACACACACACACACACACAATCTCTGCAGTCATAAAACTACACATAAGCCATCGGCCAAGGCAAAGCAGAAAGAGTGTTCACTTGGGTGCATCACATAGCTCCTAAACACTTATCCCTGGCTTTTGCCATGAACAAACTGAGCAGCAGTGGCCGACACTAACCAAGGTCAGCGGGCAAAAAAAACAAAAAACAAAACAAAAACAAATCTACCCTTTACACTAATTATTTGTGCCTTTTCTCCAATGAGTTCACTCCACATTCTTTTTCTGTGCGAAATGGAACGTCCTTGTAAACTTTGGGCAATGTCTCAGAAATTCCTTTTCTGCGTGGTTGTAGCAAATAAAAAATCTGAAGCCTCCCAAAGGCTCCTGTGAAGTGAAGGATGAAAGCCAGTGAGCAGGAGACTGGGTAGAAAGCTAGAGTGAGGGGGGTTTGATGCAGTCTCCTGAGTGAGGAGAAGGGAGAGCGAGAGAAAGAAAATGCAAGGGGAAAAAGTGTCCTCTGAAAAAAAAAAAAAAAAGAAAAAAAAAGCTCATTGATGCAACCATTTCCCCTTAACCTCAAACGGCAAGCTTCTGAGCTAAGAGGGGCAGAAACCACCGAGTTTTTTTGAGAAAGAAAAGGAAAAAAAAAACATCCGTCCTCTGCCTTTTCCTCCTCCTCTTCCTCCACCCTCCTTCCTCCCCATTTCTTTAGGCTCTTTTGAGCAGGAGCGAGAGCATCTCTCAGAGAAATGACAGTTCTTATACAGGAATTTGGTTCTGTAATTAACCTGCTCATTTGCTAATTTGACTGTAATCAAGCCTCTCATCTTTCCCAGCGGGGTGCCAGAGCTCCATGAGCAGACAAGGCAGGAGACAGTGGCAGTGAGCTCAGTGATGAGTTGCATCAAGAGCCTCCTCCTCTCCTTTACTTCACCTTCCTTAAAAAAAAAGATAAAAATAAATAAAGATAAAAACTGTGCGCTCACAGGAATGAGCAAACAAGTTCAGGTAAAATGCAGAGTGGATGCTGACACATATGGTGTAGTGTAAAAAAAAAAAAAAAATTGGGCAGTGAAGGACGGGGCTTTCCTCAGGGCTGCTCATATCTGCTGTAGGTCTACTGTATGTCTCAGCCCCCACAGTCTATGACACACACACACACACACACACACATTAAAGAAAAAAAGAAAGAAGAAACGCAGACATAGGTATTCTCCATTCAAAACCATTCACACCAAACTATCCAGATGACATTTACATCTGTCAAGACCCAGCATGTGTCCTTTTCTACTCCCTGAATGATCAGAATCCAGTATATCTCTTTTGATTTCCTCTGTATAATGCTCTCTTCTTCCTGCTCTTTTGCTGAGTCTGTGTCTATCTCATCTCTCGCTCAACATTCAAACACGGCGACAGACTCTCTACAAAGAGTGGGACTCTATTGGTTGCCAGTGGCAACAGAAGCACGCATCAGACCAGCTATTAGTTTTGATGTGAACTTCATAGTTAACAATTATGAGAGCACGAGAGAAGACCGAGTCACCGGGGCAACATTTACACTCCTGCCTGGTTAATCCATTAATGGGACTGATTGAGCCGCACTCCAAACGCAACACTTCAGCTGGAGTTACCTGTTCAGGCTCAAGTCGAGCTCGGGTCCTGATTGGGTGGGAGCTCAGCTGCTTCAGCCCACTGAAAATCTGTTCATTGGATGAAGTTTAGCTGAGTTGTTTGCCTCAACTAACTGTCGATTGCATCAGACAGCGCAGATGCATTAATTTAATCTAACCCTTACTTATAAAGAGAATAACATATGTACAGTAGGCAGTGCATTTGTGTGATGGTATTATTTAGATTAAAGATTCTGGGTGAAATGTGAATTTATCATAGTGAGTTTTGGTGAAGATTATCTTCTGATACACAGGTGTCTGTACTAACGGCGTACCACTTCTTAATCTTCCAGTTAGTGTGGCAGGCTGATGTGATGAGAAGCAGTTTAATCCAATTGGGTGATCATATGCTACGCAGACTTTAAGAACCAACGTATACTTTACTTGAAAACCAATTTAAATATAATACTTTGATCAAATTAGATAATTCTGTGGTGGTGGTCTGCGTTTAATTGGCAGTCAGAGGGAGAAGAGCTGCAGGGAGGCAGACAGAGATGAGGAAGTTATTTACGAACAGAGAGGGTCTGACTCAGAAACGGGCTGCCTGACAGTCGGTTTCAAGAGGCAGAGAAAAATCTCTTTGACGTGCGAATGTGACTGAAGAAGTTCTACTCATCCTCTGTCATTCTCTTTACGTCTAATAGTTTTTATATATAATTCATAAGCCAACCACTACCCAGACTCAGCCTTAGCTGCTTCTTTTCTCTGTCTTATCATCATCTTCTGCTTTTTCTTTCAGCACCGATCTGTGGTGATTTCAGCTCTCCAGATGACACCACAGCAGGTGTTGTGATTGGTAGGGATGAGCTTGTCTCAGTCCAATCAGATGCTTGGAGAGGTGTCCGGGAGCAGGAGTAATCCCTTAATGAGACTAACACACTGACATACTTGTACCAGACACACACTTAAAAAAAGGTGCCACACAGACAAGTATACACACACACACACACACACACACACACACACACACACACACACACACACACACCTACACACACAACTCTACACACACACACACACACAGGCGTGAGATACATCATGTGCCAATGGCACATTTACCAGGACTCAGTAACCTACACTAGACGGGTGCCAAGCTACTGCAACAAAAGAAAGAGTGTTTACCAAAGGACACAAAAGAAACAGTCCAAAAAGGACATAAGGTAAGGGTGCAGCCTGTGGACTGCATTTTGCTGTGTTGTGTGAGGCATCTCCAAGCAGTTGCCATCTCTACACAAAATGGGAACGGCACAAAAGGACAGTAGTTGGTTGGCATGACGACAGAGCCGAGTCAAAGTCTGAAGAGCTACTGGGCTCAATTATGAATGTTTGGTCAAATGTGCATGTACACGCACTCATGCACACATACACACACACAGATCAGACGTACACAAAAAGATGTGTTTGTCCAAAAATAACCCTCTTTTAAAAATCTCACAGGTATGCTGTAAGCATCCTTCACAGTCCCACAATGCACCTCACCTGACGACCACCATCTGGTGTTCCAGTCCGAAAATGACCCCTGGAAGCACCCTTACCTGGCAATGACCTCTGTTAAAAAGTTTTACATTAAGTTGTTATGCGTTTTTTTTCCTCTCAAATAAATGTAGAAAGCTGTCTCAGTGAAATGAAGTTTGCTGCCTCGCACAAAAAAAAGGGTAAAAAAAAATGTATGTTAAAAAATAGAAACTGAAACTTGAGCTACTTTTTGTTGCGCTTACATCTTTAACAGTTTCCAGAAGAAGTTGCTTGTGAGCCCCTGGCTTTACTGTCCTCTTTCTACTCTCTTTACACTATACAGAGACATAACTCGCCTACTCTTCAAAAGGCTGAGCCGCATCAGGGCTGCATAAAAAATTCCCTGATGAAGCAAGATCCAAATGAGCTGTGTGTTACAGTGGAGAAGTCAATAAAAGTGGATGGATTTTCAACTGGGGAACAATTAAATTGTTTTTTTTTTTTTTTGGAATGACGTTCACCTCACTATTTTGTACAGTTTGATTGTGTTTATTTTTGTATATGTAGGTGTGAGGATCAACACGCTTTTTTCACTTTTATAGACAGTGATGTTGCTCTCCCACCAGTGACAACAAACTATGTGTACACACAGTGGGCCTGATGTGGCCCCTCAGTGCTTATGTGTTTATATACATGCTAGTAAAACAATTTTTTGAACTGTTCATAGCCTTCGCACTGCAACCGCTCCACCTCCAACCGCTCCAGGCGTGGCCAGCGGGGAGAGAGGATGTAAGGCAGAACACACACTCCTGTGGGATTATGACTATTTTTAGATAAGCGCCCCCTGGCTGTGCTGGAGTGCAGACATGTACCTGTGACTAATCCATAACACTCGCATGCAAACAAGCGTCTTAGACACACACGCGCACACACACACACACATAAAGAAGCTCTGCATGGATGCATGCACACAGGTTTGCCCATGCATGCCAATGAAAAGGATAACACTCAATGTGTTTTTAGCGTAGCACGTGTCACAATGTTCTACACTTTTAAGCGGATCTGAGGCCGTCACAGAGAGAAGAATCAAATGGATTCAAATGGAGTGTTTCTCATCTTAAAATAAAACTTCAGACCTGTGACCCGCCTCACCCCGTTACAACCCGCAGTTGCACAGCAGGAGTGTCGCCACCTAACCCCTCCCACCTCTACAGATAAAGAGGTCCCATCTAAGTTTCAAACCCTGTAAAATATTCATCAGCACCGAAAAAGGAAAACTTTTAATACACATGAAACAAGACCCTGCTGCCTTTGTTGTTGCTCCCTATCTCTTGCTCCCTCTCTTTTCTGCCTTCCTCCCTCTTGCCTGGTCCTTCTCTGTGGTTCTCATGAATAATGAAGGCCTATAGAATCCAGTGGCTCAGATTGTCCCTGCAGTCGGATACAGCTCTCCTGTATTGATCAAATGAGGCTCCTTAAATAATTAACCAAGCCTTTGTCATGCAAATGAGTGGCCGCAGCAGTGAGTGTGTGGCTGTGCGCTTGTGTGGCTGTGACTTCAAAACAGTAGAGGCTGCTGAGGGTTCATGTCGGGGGCCTGCAAACAAGTTGCACCTCAGTAACAAAACTCGTGTAAGTGCATTCTGGTGTGGCCATGCACATGCAAACACATGCAAACACATGCAAACACACACACACACACACGCGCGCGCGCGCGCGCACACACACACACACACACACACACACACCCACACACACACACACACACACACACACACCGCACACACAAATCAAGGGAACAATCTCATTGTCCTTTTTGTCCTTCCTTTGCGCCGGGTGGTGACATTAGTCAATCAGTGGGTGCACCTGCTTTATCCAAACAGGCCTCTCCCTTCCCCTCCCCTGTATCGCACTCTTTTTTTTTATTTTTATTTTTTTTTTATAAACCTCCCCTCTCCCCATAACTCTCTCACTTTTCGGTAATGGAGATGATAAACGGCTGCAGTGAGGAAGCACGAGATAAAGCAACAAGGGCAGACAGAACAGAAAAAACATCATTTATACCAGCATCTGTGCTGAGCCCCCGGTTTACAGAGAGTTTACAAACTGCGAGAGAAAGGAGATGAGATAACTTTCACTCATTGTGCTTCTCATTCATCCCCGTTCCTCAATAGTTCTGGCAGCATGCAGGCACGGAAAGAGAACCTGGTATACGACTTTGTCTCTTTTTTCCAAGGACAGGTGCTTTTGTAATGCAACAGTTCTTAGTGACAGGCAGCTCATTTTCATTCAATCCCCATTTTTTTTTTTGTTTCATTCTGCATCTTCCCTGTAGTATAAGTGAGTGTCTTTTCCTGTAGTCTCTTACCTTTTCCTTTTAGTTACCTTTTCCTTTTTTAGGGGCAAAATCTGGCATACAGCACTGATCAGTCTTGACTGGGATTGCCCAACATGTATCGCAATAGATCGCCGGAAAAGAAAAGGGAGCGAGTTAAACGAAGTTTCTTGCACAATGTAGTTCAGTGCATTTTTTTTTAACCTCTGCATGCTTTCAGAGTTTTCCGAGTGGTGGCAAAAATAGGGAAATGATAACTAAGCCTACTTTCAAAATAAACATAAAAAAAGGAAGATGGTTAGCTAACTGTCTCTGTGATGATTGCTGTGGCAGGAAAAGTCAATGTATAACAAAAAAATGATTTGATAATTGCAGGTCTTTTAGCTGTAAATGAGTGCCATCTTTCACTTGTAGTTGTTGATTTGTTTTCTTTGATAGTGACAAATGAAAAATCCAATTGAAATGCCTCAGAGTATTAGACAACTTGAATTACAAACCTTGGCTCGGTGGTTTAAAACCCAGAATGACAGTCGTGTCAGCCGGGGCTGTGTATGGTGATAGTTCGCAAATGTTAATATGCAAACATGCTAGTGACCATGGTAAACATTATACCTGCTAAAGTATGTCAGTAGCGTCACTGTGAGCATGTTGGCATGCTGACGCTAGCATCTAATTCAAAGCTGTGACTCACAGAGCTGCTGGCGTGGCTGTAGTCTTTATTCGGACTCTCAGTCACATTTGGTAAAATGCTCTAATCATTTACATCCTCAGGACTCTGAAAATGATTGAAATGTAACATTATGATTACGCAAAATCACTTGATTGAACTTCTCACTCCTCAAGACATGTACTCTGTATGTGCTCGCTAGCAGACATCATATTAAAGAGTCACATGCAAAAATGATTGGAAACCACTGGCGTAAAAGACAGTGATTAGCTAGCTCCACATTCCTCAAGGGAATACTGACCACTGAGCTGTTTTCACAGCACGTTTTCCATGTCCACTGCTAATAAGCAACATAGTTTGCCAGGAAGCTATTTAAAAATATGACACTTATTCATGTTCAGATTTGTTTTAGTGGCATGTAACTCAGAACTCAATATAACGGGGCGTCGAGTGGCGCAGTGGTCTAAACAGGCGCCCCGTATGTAGAGGCTACAGTCCTCACTGCAGTCGGCCCCGGTTCGAGTCCCGCATCGGACGGCCCTTTACTGCATGTCATTCCCACTCTCCCTGCCTCCCCATTTCCTGTCTCTCTATACTCTCCTGTCCAATAAAGGCAGAAAAAGCCCAAAAAAATATACTTTAAAAAAAAAAAAAAAACAGTATATAAGATAAACAAAACGACATGCATGAATATGCAGTTCCAGTGTCTTTGAACACATGTTGAACAACCTGTGCAACTCTTTGTCTCATTTTGAGCAGCAGAACATTAGTTAACTTATTTTGATCAGTTCAACATCATCAACCTTCCAACTAAAATTAGATGAGGATGAAAATGGCTTGTTTTGGGGGTCATGAGGATGCTTACATTAGAGTTACTCGGTTTGCTATTGAAGTGTACTGTTCATACTTGCAATTAAAAGTAGCTTTTTCCCTCTTTCCTCGCTCCGCTCAAGATATGCCTGAATAACAACCAATGTCCCAACTTTTACCGCTATCTTTTCAACTCATTTTTAATTTCCATGGCAACTGCCAGTATGCACTCTGTTCTCTTTTAATCCTTTCTTTTTCTCATTATGCTAATTAAGACCAACTCATAAGGATCACACCAATAAGTGCTCTTTTCTCTATTTTCTTCTCTCCAGCTCCTCTTCCCCTCTGTGCTTTCTCTGCTCATTTAATCACGATAGCTTAGAGATTAGGAGCATAAAAACATAGTTTTAACCCTGCTGCCATTGATGTACTGCTCATGTTGAATGGTGTTAAAAGCTGATTTCATAGCAGATTAAATGTTAATTTTTAACCTGCATAGCTAAGCACTGATTAGCTTTTTTTGTGCAAATATAAATGCGTGAATGTGGCTGCATGAGTGTGTGTGTGTGTACTGTGCATGGTACCTGAGTGTGCAAATGTGCTGTGTGTGCATGCTTGAGTGCCCTATGAGCATACGAGCCAACATGCCTGTGTCCTAAATGTTCATGTGTGTTTCAGGGGATATTAAGCAAACACAACTCCCCGTGAACTCTTTACAATTCTCGCAGGTCAACTTTTGGAGCAACTAAAGTGTTGCCTCAGCACTCCACTTTGATCAGTAGAAGGCATTTTGTTGCTTTTGTGATGTGTTGCTGGGGATGTTGCCAATTCATGCTGGTTCTTAGTCTTGACATGCATCTATTCTCAGCTTTTGGGTTTGCTAATCTGTAATCAGAAAGATACCAAATTCACTCAACAGTTTGATGTCTCATCTGTCCCCAGGCCTACTAAGCCTCCCATGGCTGCTTCTCTCTTTAACCATCAGTAGCCAGAGGAGAGCTCTCCTACTGACTGCGCAGAACAGACGTGCACCAAAAGAGTGAGATGGAGAGAATGAAGATTGCCACTGGGAAGGAGTGATGGCAGACAGGAAAAGATCACATCAGATCTCTCTCTGAGAGAAGCAGGGTGTACTCTCTTCTTTCTCGCTATCTGCCAAAATGCCTGAGTTCCTCTGTGACTCTGCTTTTCCCTCTGACTTTACAGCCCCCCCACCCCCACCAGACGTGCACCAAAAGAGTGAGATGGAGAGAATGAAGATTGCCACTGGGAAGGAGTGATGGCAGACAGGAAAAGATCACATCAGATCTCTCTCTGAGAGAAGCAGGGTGTACTCTCTTCTTTCTCGCTATCTGCCAAAATGCCTGAGTTCCTCTGTGACTCTGCTTTTCCCTCTGACTTTACAGCCCCCCCACCCCCACCCCCA